>NW_026533232.1:0-385000 GCF_028296485.1 Oppia nitens
ATTAGACAAGCGCAAACCAGTATTTTTTACATCAATTAGAGTGGCGCAAAGCCATATTTTTAATGTTTATTAAAATGGCGCAAACCAGTATTTATTACATCAATTAGAGTGGCGCAAAGCCATATTTTTAAGGTTTATTAGACAAGCGCAAACCAGTATTTATTACATCAATTAGAGTGGCGCAAAGTCATATTTATAAGGTTTTTTAGACTGGCGCAAACTTATATTTATGAGGTCAAATAGAGTGGCGCAAAGCTATATTTTTAAGGTTTTTTAGACTGGCGCAAACTTATATTTATGAGATCAAATAGAGTGGCGCAAAGACATATTTTTAAGGTTTATTAGACAAGCGCAAACTAGCATTTATTACATCAATTAGAGTGGCGCAAAGTCATATTTATTAGGATTATTAGACAAGCGCAAACCAGTATTTATTATATCAATTAGAGTGGCGCAAAGCCATATTTTTAAGGTTTATTAGACAAGCGCAAACCAGTATTTATTACATCAATTAGAGTGGCGCAAAGTCATATTTATATGGTTTTTTAGACTGGCGCAAACTTATATTTATGAGGTCAAATAGAGTGGCGCAAAGCCATATTTTTAAGGTTTTTTAGACTGGCGCAAACTTATATTTATGAGGTCAAATAGAGTGGCGCAAAGCTATATTTTTAAGGTTTATTAGACAAGCGCAAACCAGTATTTATTACATCAATTAGAGTGGCGCAAAGCCATATTTTTAAGGTTTATTAGACAAGCGCAAATCAGTATTTATTACATCAATTAGAGTGGCGCAAAGTCATATTTATAAGGATTATTAGACAAGCGCAAACCAGTATTTATTATATCAATTAGAGTGGCGCAAAGCCATATTTTTAAGGTTTATTAGACAAGCGCAAACCAGTATTTTTTACATCAATTAGAGTGGCGCAAAGCCATATTTTTAATGTTTATTAAAATGGCGCAAACCAGTATTTATTACATCAATTAGAGTGGCGCAAAGTCATATTTATAAGGTTTTTTAGACTGGCGCAAACTTATATTTATGAGGTCAAATAGAGTGGCGCAAAGCCATATTTTTAAGGTTTTTTAGACTGGCGCAAACTTATATTTATGAGGTCAAATAGAGTGGCGCAAAGCTATATTTTTAAGGTTTATTAGACAAGCGCAAACCAGTATTTATTACATCAATTAGAGTGGCGCAAAGTCATATTTATAAGGATTATTAGACAAGCGCAAACCAGTATTTATTACATCAATTAGAGTGGCGCAAAGCCATATTTTTAAGGTTTATTAGACAAGCGCAAACCAGTATTTGTTACATCAATTAGAGTGGCGCAAAGTCATATTTATAAGGATTATTAGACAAGCGCAAACTTATATTTATTACATCAATTAGAGTGGCGCAAAGCCATATTTATAAGGATTATTAGACAAGCGCAAACCAGTATTTGTTACATCAATTAGAGTGGCGCAAAGTCATATTTATAAGGATTATTAGACAAGCGCAAACCAGTATTTATTACATCAATTAGAGTGGCGCAAAGTCATATTTATAAGGTTTTTTAGACTGGCGCAAACTTATATTTATGAGGTAAAATAGAGTGGCGCAAAGCTATATTTTTAAGGTTTATTAGACAAGCGCAAACCAGTATTTGTTACATCAATTAGAGTGGCGCAAAGTCATATTTATTAGGTTTATTAGACATGCGCAAACCAGTATTTATTACATCAATTAGAGTGGCGCAAAGCCATATTTTTAATGTTTATTAAAATGGCGCAAACCAGTATTTATTACATCAATTAGAGTGGTGCAAAGCTATATTTTTAAGGTTTATTAGACAAGCGCTAACCAGTATTTGTTACATCAATTAGAGTGGCGCAAAGTCATATTTATAAGGTTTATTAGACAAGCGCAAACCAGTATTTATTACATCAATTAGAGTGGTGCAAAGCCATATTTTTAAGGTTTTTTAGACTGGCGCAAACTTATATTTATGAGGTCAAATAGAGTGGCGCAAAGCTATATTTTTAAGGTTTATTAGACAAGCGCAAACCAGTATTTTTTACATCAATTAGAGTGGCGCAAAGACATATTTTTAAGGTTTATTAGACAAGCGCAAACCAGTATTTATTACATCAATTAGAGTGGCGCAAAGCCATATTTTTAAGGTTTTTTAGACTGGCGCAAACTTATATTTATGAGGTCAAATAGAGTGGCGCAAAGCTATATTTTTAAGGTTTATTAGACAAGCGCAAACCAGTATTTATAACATCAATTAGAGTGGCGCAAAGCCATATTTTTAAGGTTTATTAGACAAGCGCAAACCAGTATTTATTACATCAATTAGAGTGGCGCAAAGTCATATTTATAAGGATTATTAGACAAGCGCAAACCAGTATTTATAACATCAATTAGAGTGGCGCAAAGCCATATTTTTAAGGTTTATTACACAAGCGCAAACCAGTATTTATTACATCAATTAGAGTGGCGCAAAGTCATATTTATAAGGTTTTTTAGACTGGCGCAAACTTATATTTATGAGGTCAAATAGAGTGGCGCAAAGACATATTTTTAAGGTTTATTAGACAAGCGCAAACCAGTATTTGTTACATCAATTAGAGTGGCGCAAAGTCATATTTATTAGGATTATTAGACAAGCGCAAACCAGTATTTATTATATCAATTAGAGTTGCGCAAAGCTATATTTTTAAGGTTTATTAGACAAGCGCAAATCAGTATTTGTTACATCAATTAGAGTGGCGCAAAGTCATATTTATAAGGATTATTAGACAAGCGCAAACTTATATTTATTACATGAATTAGAGTTGCGCAAAGCCATATTTTTAATGTTTATTAAAATGGCGCAAACCAGTATTTATTACATCAATTAGAGTGGCGCAAAGTCATATTTATAAGGATTATTAGACAAGCGCAAACCAGTATTTATTACATCAATTAGAGTGGCGCAAAGCCATATTTTTAAGGTTTATTAGACAAGCGCAAACCAGTATTTTTTACATCAATTAGAGTGGCGCAAAGCCATATTTTTAATGTTTATTAAAATGGCGCAAACCCGTATTTATTACATCAATTAGAGTGGCGCAAAGCCATATTTTTAAGGTTTATTAGACAAGCGCAAACCAGTATTTATTACATCAATTAGAGTGGCGCAAAGTCATATTTATAAGGTTTTTTAGACTGGCGCAAACTTATATTTATGAGGTCAAAGAGAGTGGCGCAAAGCTATATTTTTAAGGTTTATTAGACAAGCGCAAACCAGTATTTTTTACATCAATTAGAGTGGCGCAAAGCCATATTTTTAATGTTTATTAAAATGGCGCAAACCCGTATTTATTACATCAATTAGAGTGGCGCAAAGCCATATTTTTAAGGTTTATTAGACAAGCGCAAACCAGTATTTATTACATCAATTAGAGTGGCGCAAAGTCATATTTATAAGGTTTTTTAGACTGGCGCAAACTTATATTTATGAGGTCAAATAGAGTGGCGCAAAGCTATATTTTTAAGGTTTTTTAGACTGGCGCAAACTTATATTTATGAGGTCAAATAGAGTGGCGCAAAGACATATTTTTAAGGTTTATTAGACAAGCGCAAACCAGTATTTGTTACATCAATTAGAGTGGCGCAAAGTCATATTTATTAGGATTATTAGACAAGCGCAAACCAGTATTTATTACATGAATTAGAGTTACGCAAAGCCATATTTTTAAGGTTTTTTAGACTGGCGCAAACTTATATTTATGAGGTCAAATAGAGTGGCGCAAAGCTATATTTTTAAGGTTTATTAGACAAGCGCAAACCAGTATTTTTTACATCAATTAGAGTGGCGCAAAGACATATTTTTAAGGTTTATTAGACAAGCGCAAACCAGTATTTATTACATCAATTAGAGTGGCGCAAAGTCATATTTATAAGGATTATTAGACAAGCGCAAACCAGTATTTATAACATCAATTAGAGTGGCGCAAAGCCATATTTTTAAGGTTTATTAGACAAGCGCAAACCAGTATTTATTACATCAATTAGAGTGGCGCAAAGTCATATTTATAAGGTTTTTTAGACTGGCGCAAACTTATATTTATGAGGTCAAATAGAGTGGCGCAAAGCTATATTTTTAAGGTTTTTTAGACAAGCGCAAACCAGTATTTTTTACATCAATTAGAGTGGCGCAAAGTCATATTTATAAGGATTATTAGACAAGCGCAAACCAGTATTTATATTGTAGGGGAAGTGGGTATATTACGGGTATCTAATCTTGTCTAACCTTACTTATGTAAACCAAACACTCGACAATACACCACTTACCTTACGGTTTTGACTCTTGTAGTGATAACCTATAGTAATACGTGGCTAAGGAACGAGCGGCTTTCCTATGTTAACTCTGAGTATTCTATTTTTCTATCTTTTAAGTAATGCTAAGAGCTACACGTACAGTATTACAGACTCGTTAAATGTTTATTATGGGCAAGGCACCCATCTGGGATCATGGACCCATCCTGGGACAGGCACCCATCTGAGGTCTGGTACCCATCCTGGTTCTGGTACCCATCCTGGGTCTGGCACCCATCCAGGGTCTGGCACCCATCTAGGGTCTGGCACCCGTCAAGGGTTTCAGACTCGTCAAGGGTTTCAGACCCGTCAAGGGTTTCAGACCCGTCAAGGGTTACAGACCCGTCAAGGGTTTCAGACCCGTCAAGGGTTACAGACCCGTCAAGGGACACAGTCCCGTCGAGTCGCAGGCCCGTCAAGGGACACAGTCCCGTCAAGGGACACAGTCCCGTCAAGGGACACAGTCCCGTCAAGGGTTACAGGACATAAGGTTATAAATTATGGTTTACTTAATAAAGATTACTCAATAACGGTTATACTAAGGTATCCTAAGAGTCGTCCGTTTACGGATACGGAGTCCGGAGTTCTCATAATAAAAATATTTACTTACGTAATAGTTGTTTAACGTCCGCGTGGTTATGGAGTTATCAAAAGGCGTCCCTTGTGATGTCCAACGGTTGGTCCGCGTCGAGAAAGTAAACACACACAAAGTAATATGCAAATACTTTTATTGAAACACTTTAAAGTAATACACACGGTATGACTCCAAGTGAAGAACTGATTTTGGTGTCTGAAAGACACCTCTATTTATACTAAAGTGTACGTGAGAAATAATTAGGCCGTATTGAGTCAGCTTTAATCCCTATTCTAAACTGGGCGTAAACCATTCACTTTTCTGTATAATATTTCAATACATTATTTTAACAGTGAAATACTAAGTAAAAATATCATAAAACTTTGCTAAAAAGTAGGTGCTTACTATTCACTTTTCTGTATAACATTTCAATGTATTTTAAGATTGAATATTATCTGAGAAAAGTTAAAAACAAACAAAATAATTTTTGTTAATAAAATTATAAATTAAATCAAAGTTAGTAGTAATACATGTTAGTATTAAACAAACCTTGGTTTGAAAATATAATTATTTAAATAAAAATAAAACAGCCTTGTGTTAAATTCTCTTTGAATCAAAAATCTTAGCTTTGAAATGGCACTGAGTACTTACAACACTTCCGCCCCTTCAAGTCTGCATCTGTCCTCAGATGCGTAATTAAGATATTACGTATGGTTCATAACTATCACTCATGTACACAATAGTTTACAACTAATTTTTATAAACTAATTATAAATTTCAAAATTTCATGCATTATATATTATAAATCTATAGACTACAAATTAACCATGCATTATATTAAATTTAAATTGCTGTCTGTATCATTAGTATAGTTATTAAATTCTATTCAATCCATTTGATTACCTTCTTCACCTATTTGACTATGAGTTGTAATAAAGTGTAGTCAATCCTTATTTCCTTTACATTGTCTAGCAATGTGTCCGTATTGACCGCACTTAAAGCATTTTATAGCATCCCATTCTACTCCAGTACCGCTTTCTTCGCCATTGAATCTATTAAAACCTTTTAAAATTAATCTTCTTATATCTTTCAAATTGTCGAAAATTCTTTGAATGTCTTTTGATTGCTTTATTACATATGTTTCCACGTTGTTGTCTACTTGTTTTATGTCAATTTTAGTGTAATTATCTTGATCTTTCTTCTTATTCATTTGTTGATATCGTTTAACGTCACAAATACGTTTTAAAAGATTTTTGAATTCATCAATAGTTGAACAGGGATTTGTAATTAATTTATCCATTACTTCATTTTTTAAATCACCCTCCATTCCTTCTAACATGTATGCAATCATGTCATTATCACTGGTATTGGGTTTAGTCAATTTTATCAATCCGAATTTTTCTTCAAAGTATTCATTAAAATCTTTTGATTGAGTTAAATCAAACATTGTTTTAGTAAAAAATAATTCGTTCAGTTTGTTAGAGAAATTCTCTTTCAAAAGTAATTTGAAATTTTCCCAATCAGTAACTGTTTTCATAAGAATTTGGTTTTGATACCAAATTCTGGCGGCGCCGTCGAGACAACCAATGACTCTTCTCAATTTTAAATCAGAATCCCATAGATTTGCATCCGCAATTATTTCGTAGTGATTCAACCAAATAACAGGATTAGTTTTACCATCATAAGGCTTTGGCTGTAACATGGGCATGTTAGGCTTAACGTTTATTCTTGCATTTTGAGTTTCATTCTTTTCATTGTCTCCGATGTTTTGTAATGCCGAAACCTCACGATTGTCATAGCTAATAGTTTCCAAATCGTCGTAAAGATGAGATGGCTCAGTTTGATGAAATTTTTCAGCAAATGATTTTTCAGCCATGTTTATTTGGGCAAAATGATATTCTAGTTTTTACAGATAGATTGTAATTATGCACAATTATACATTTTAATTGGCCAATTAACGATAATGTACAAATTAAACAATACTGTAATTTACGTTAAATTATTATTATACTTATATAATAATAGTTAATACATATATTCATGATTATATTTAAGCTTAATTTTATCTAGTCGACCCTATAGTTCTTTCTTTTGTGCAATTCGATGTCGCACAATAGATCATGATTTTAACTTAATTTACACATTAACTTTCGATATATATATCTCTCGATGCAACATTTAATCACATCACTGTATTGCCACCATCGGCGATCTATACTATTCAATGTACCGGAAAGGTAACATCACTATTGCCACCATCGGCGATCTATACTATTCAATGTACCGGAAAGGTAACATCGCTATTGCCACCATCGGCGATCTATACTATTCAATGTACCGGAAAGGTAACATCACTATTGCCACCATCGGCGATCTATACTATTCAATGTACCGGAAAGGTAACATCACTATTGCCACCATAGGCGATCTATACTATTCAATGTACCGGAAAGGTAACATCACTATTGCCACCATCGGCGATCTATACTATTCAATGTACCGGAAAGGTAACATCACTATTGCCACCATCGGCGATCTATACTATTCAATGTACCGGAAAGGTAACATCACTATTGCCACCATAGGCGATCTATACTATTCAATGTACCGGAAAGGTAACATCACTATTGCCACCATCGGCGATCTATACTATTCAATGTACCGGAAAGGTAACATCACTATTGCCACCATCGGCGATCTATACTATTCAATGTACCGGAAAGGTAACATCACTATTGCCACCATAGGCGATCTATACTATTCAATGTACCGGAAAGGTAACATCACTATTGCCACCATCGGCGATCTATACTATTCAATGTACCGGAAAGGTAACATCACTATTGCCACCATCGGCGATCTATACTATTCAATGTACCGGAAAGGTAACATCACTATTGCCACCATCGGCGATCTATACTATTCAATGTACCGGAAAGGTAACATCACTATTGCCACCATCGGCGATCTATACTATTCAATGTACCGGAAAGGTAACATCACTATTGCCACCAAACAAACCTAGCATTCGCAGATTAATGTTACAACTATATAAAATCCCAAAATTAACTTGTTTAAATTTTAAAGCTAATTTCGGCCGCCATTTTGAACATGTTCCCGATGACATAGGATATTTTTTAGTGTAATCAATTATAGTTAATTTTTAATATTTAACCGAATCTCAAATCAAAATTTCAAGATTTTCAAAAAAAACATTTGCCAGACATTTACATTTAGAATTCGATTAACTATTTAATAAGTTTATCTTAAAAATTATTTTTGACGTGACATGTATATGTTTTGTAGTATTCAGGTTTAACAGAACATCGACCTAATTAATGTTATTTTTTGCATAAAAATATTTTAGTAAAAATATATTGTGTAATGCATACACAACAATGATAACTATACAACATGTTATGTATTCAAATGCTTATCCAAATTATTAGCATTTCTTTTTAATTTTTAAATTTATTACAAATAATGCCATAAATTTTGAACAGTAAAACTCATTAAATAAACATTTTATTTGTTGTATTTATTAAAAAAATAAAACATATTTTCAAAGGGAAAATATATGTTTGCAAAAGAAAAAATCAAAAATAATTTTTTTATATTTTTTGTAAGACAAGTCATTATAACAAGTTTTCATTTAGGTTTTGTTAACTCAAGGTTTAATACAACTCATTGCTTTAAAAATTTTGTTATGAAAAGTGCTATAACCTTGAATAGCCTTAAGCTATACACAAGTATTATAGTAAATTTAAATTAGTTTTGCTTTATCTAATATGTATAAAAATTTATTTTAATTATTATTTTTAATATTATTTCAACAATTAAAATATATATTTGTTAAATATTAAAAATATAATAACAATATTTTTTTTAATTGAAACATGCAGATATTTATTCGAAACTCTATTTATACATGAAAAATATTTTATTTTATAGTTATTCAATTTCATACAATAATTTTTGCAAAAAATTATTTTTATTACTTTTTACATACTTGTATAAACCAGTTTATTATATAAAACTTTTTTACAACATTATAATACAGTATTACAGAAACACAAGTTATTATATAGGGTCTAACTTTACTTCAATAACTAAATTATTATTTTTTACATAACTAGCAATCCAATCTCTCAAAAATATAAAACAGTTGCTGTTTTTCATAATACTATCGATATTATCATTGACATTATTTACTTTACATTTATATGCAAAACCTTTATTTAAAATTAGGTTATTTATACAGAGCATAACTTTATATTTTTTAGTAGTCTCCCAATGATGTAAACATTTAACATATACAGCATATAATACAGTATTGCTGTAAATAAATTTGTGTACATTTAGCAAAAATTTGGTGTTGTATACTTCAATTATAATGGGCCACATATTTTTGTCATCGTTAAACAATTCTGTGACTTCATATTTAAGGTATGAGCTATGATGAGTCGGCAAGAAGCCATGTGCATCATTTATGTGTAGAATCGCGGTGTTAAGATCACCATTAAATTGACAATTATCTCCAACAAGCGGGCAATTAATTGTTGTGTAAGTACAGCTGTTTTCATGTATTAATTTTTTTTCAATAGACAATAAAGCACTACACCCTTGATCAGCATAAGTACAAGGAAATCTATGATCTTCGAGTACATTTTCTAATGCCAAATTTCGTGATTTGGTATCCAAACTTTCGCGACAGACAGGACAATTATTATTATGCAATTTCGGCAAACAATTGTTACATGTAATGTGCCCATTGCGACACTGATATAATGGTGGGCAACATAACTCGTCACAAACTTTACACAAAAGTATGTTAACTAACTTTGAATGTGCTATCATTTTTACTGTAGCTTTTAGGTTAACCTCTCTATTTATTTAAATGTTTTTATTTATTTTTTATTAAATATTTGCTAATAAATTTTTTCCTACTTAAGGTGTAACACTATTAAAAATTATGTTAAGGACATCTTTAAATTAGTATATATATACGAGTTACAAAGTTATAAACGTATACAATGGATAGTTTCTCCGACTGTTTTCAAAGGTATAATCAAATGTATTAATTTTGTATATTAATACTAATTAATTGTATAGCCCAGACTGGCCAGTTGTTCGTGTCTCGGGTATATCAGTACTCGAGAACAGTAACATCAATATCTCAGTAAACCCAGAGATAGTGAGTTTATTGGATGATGTGTCCGACATTGAAGACAACACTACAGTAAATATTATAAACCGTATGTTTTCAGAATTTGAAGAATTACGAATTTACTTCTCATATACCGGACCTCTAAGGTAATTATAAATTTAATTTTAATTATTGATACTGATCAAGATTATTAGACGATCATTTTATAGTAATGGGAGACGTAGAGTTATATCATCCCGTCATAACCTTGTATGTCTGTGGAGAAATTTTTTAGAGATTGTACCAACAAATCCCGACTATACTATTACAACTAATTTATTGGTTCACACTTTTCGAAATATTTCAAACGGTTTGGATTTTTTAAACAATATTGTTGGAAACACATTTGGAAACATGGACCAGTATTACTATTTCTCAAATTTCATACAAGCAACTACTCAAATAAATTTAATATCGCGTAATTCAGGAATCATAAACCTATTGATAAACACTGATACTACAACTGGAATTGACCCATTGTTGTTAATTATTAAAAATAACGGTTTTATTTTTAATTTATGATTATAATTGAAATGCTTTAAATTAATTTAAGTATCTTATCTCTCAGTTGTTTATGTTTTTGATCCAATACAAAGAGCAAGACGTAGACGCTATTTACCTTACACATTACAGAGACTTATACGAGTATGTACTAATGTATTAACTATTAGGCGTCTTTACTTTTCTCAATTGGAAGACATTGAAGTTTTTCAATCCTGTTTGTTATTCATTGGGTATTTGTTAGATGGCTACGACATAACTAATTTTCATTATTATCAATTTAATTTGCGTGTAACTTTTTGAATAAAATTTATTTTAAAATTATTTATTTAATTAAATATTTTTTAACAAGATATTTTGTATTATCAAGTAAGTTGTGTTTAAAAATAATTAACATTTTATAATATTTGATACGTTGATTATTTTTATCTCAAATAATTATTTGAGTCTTAAATAATCAATTATTAAACTTAAATTATTATTAAATTATTTTTTATTATCTTGACAAAGACAATCTTTTCGGTTTCCCAGATATTGCTGATTAGAATTTTTTCTGACTTCACAAATAAATTGTGTGATGGCGAGTGTCATATCAGTAGACAGCATGAGTCTATTATATTCTATTCGACTTACGTCTGCTAATAAGTATTTATTTGATGGTGGTATGACTACCACACTGCGAAGTTTAGTTTTTTGATTCACCGCCGGTAGTTTACTTTTTCCAAAGTCAGGTATATTATATGGTCTACACTTTGGTAAAGTATATCTTATTCTTAATCTTTTAAACCGAGTCTGTGAATCCCGAGACATGTAGTGTACTTGTAGGAAACTTGTCAAAGGTGTTTTAAAATATTGATAATTTAAATAGTAGTTTTCGCTGTATTTATGTCGTACATTGTTATGCCGATATCCTTTAAAGATTTTTCGTTTCCTACGCTGTAACAAGTTTATTGACTTCATGTTTATTAACTCATGTAAATAAACTTGCAATTATAAAAATTTAATTCATAATCAATAATATATTTATATAGTTTGGCTACGTCTAAAGCTGTTTATCTTAGACTAAGCGCCGATCAAAATAGATTCATTTAATCCCGGAAGCTGCACACCAAATGTAGGGGAAGTGGGTATATTACGGGTATCTAATCTTGTCTAACCTTACTTATGTAAACCAAACACTCGACAATACACCACTTACCTTACGGTTTTGACTCTTGTAGTGATAACCTATAGTAATACGTGGCTAAGGAACGAGCGGCTTTCCTATGTTAACTCAGAGTATTCTATTTTTCTATCTTTTAAGTAATGCTAAGAGCTACACGTACAGTATTACAGACTCGTTAAATGTTTATTATGGGCAAGGCACCCATCTGGGATCATGGACCCATCCTGGGACAGGCACCCATCTGAGGTCTGGTACCCATCCTGATTCTGGTACCCATCCTGGGTCTGGCACCCATCCAGGGTCTGGCACCCATCTAGGGTCTGGCACCCGTCAAGGGTTTCAGACTCGTCAAGGGTTTCAGACCCGTCAAGGGTTTCAGACCCGTCAAGGGTTACAGACCCGTCAAGGGTTTCAGACCCGTCAAGGGACACAGTCCCGTCGAGTCGCAGGCCCGTCAAGGGACACAGTCCCGTCAAGGGACACAGTCCCGTCAAGGGACACAGTCCCGTCAAGGGACACAGTCCCGTCAAGGGTTACAGGACATAAGGTTATAAATTATGGTTTACTTAATAAAGATTACTCAATAACGGTTATACTAAGGTATCCTAAGAGTCGTCCGTTTACGGATACGGAGTCCGGAGTTCTCATAATAAAAATATTTATTTACGTAATAGTTGTTTAACGTCCGCGTGGTTATGGAGTTATCAAAAGGCGTCCCTTGTGATGTCCAACGGTTGGTCCGCGTCGAGAAAGTAAACACACACAAAGTAATATGCAAATACTTTTATTGAAACACTTTAAAGTAATACACACGGTATGACTCCAAGTGAAGAACTGATTTTGGTGTCTGAAAGACACCTCTATTTATACTAAAGTGTACGTGAGAAATAATTAGGCCGTATTGAGTCAGCTTTAATCCCTATTCTAAACTGGGCGTAAACCATTCACTTTTCTGTATAATATTTCAATACATTATTTTAACAGTGAAATACTAAGTAAAAATATCATAAAACTTTGCTAAAAAGTAGGTGCTTACTATTCACTTTTCTGTATAACATTTCAATGTATTTTAAGATTGAATATTATCTGAGAAAAGTTAAAAACAAACAAAATAATTTTTGTTAATAAAATTATAAATTAAATCAAAGTTAGTAGTAATACATGTTAGTATTAAACAAACCTTGGTTTGAAAATATAATTATTTAAATAAAAATAAAACAGCCTTGTGTTAAATTCTCTTTGAATCAAAAATCTTAGCTTTGAAATGGCACTGAGTACTTACAACAATATTATCAATTAGAGTGGCGCATAGCCATATTTTTAAGGTTTATTACACAAGCGCAAACCAGTATTTATTACATCAATTAGAGTGGCGCAAAGACATATTTATAAGGTTTTTTAGACTGGCGCAAACTTATATTTATGAGGTCAAATAGAGTGGCGCAAAGACATATTTTTAAGGTTTTTTAGACAAGCGCAAACCAGTATTTATTACATCAATTAGAGTGGCGCAAAGTCATATTTATTAGGATTATTAGACAAGCGCAAACCAGTATTTATTATATCAATTAGAGTGGCGCAAAGCTATATTTTTAAGGTTTATTAGACAAGCGCAAATCAGTATTTGTTACATCAATTAGAGTGGCGCAAAGTCATATTTATAAGGATTATTAGACAAGCGCAAACTTATATTTATTACATGAATTAGAGTTGCGCAAAGCCATATTTTTAATGTTTATTAAAATGGCGCAAACCAGTATTTATTACATCAATTAGAGTGGCGCAAAGTCATATTTATAAGGATTATTAGACAAGCGCAAACCAGTATTTATTACATCAATTAGAGTGGCGCAAAGCCATATTTTTAAGGTTTTTTAGACTGGCGCAAACTTATATTTATGAGGTCAAATAGAGTGGCGCAAAGCTATATTTTTAAGGTTTATTAGACAAGCGCAAACCAGTATTTTTTACATCAATTAGAGTGGCGCAAAGCCATAAATTAAATGTTTATTAAAATGGCGCAAACCCGTATTTATTACATCAATTAGAGTGGCGCAAAGCCATATTTTTAAGGTTTATTAGACAAGCGCAAACCAGTATTTATTACATCAATTAGAGTGGCGCAAAGTCATATTTATAAGGTTTTTTAGACTGGCGCAAACTTATATTTATGAGGTCAAATAGAGTGGCGCAAAGAGATATTTTTAAGGTTTATTAGACAAGCGCAAACCAGCATTTATTACATCAATTAGAGTGGCGCAAAGCCATATTTATAAGGATTATTAGACAAGCGCAAACTTATATTTATGAAGTCAAATAGAGTGGCACAAAGCTATATTTTTAAGGTTTATTAGACAAGCGCAAACCAGTATTTATTATATCAATTAGAGTGGCGCAAAGCTATATTTTTAAGGTTTATTAGACAAGCGCAAATCAGTATTTGTTACATCAATTAGAGTGGCGCAAAGTCATATTTATAAGGATTATTAGACAAGCGCAAACCAGTATTTGTTACATCAATTAGAGTGGCGCAAAGTCATATTTATTAGGATTATTAGACAAGCGCAAACCAGTATTTATTACATGAATTAGAGTTACGCAAAGCCATATTTTTAAGGTTTTTTAGACTGGCGCAAACTTATATTTATGAGGTCAAATAGAGTGGCGCAAAGCTATATTTTTAAGGTTTATTAGACAAGCGCAAACCAGTATTTTTTACATCAATTAGAGTGGTGCAAAGCTATATTTTTAAGGTTTATTAGACAAGCGCAAACCAGTATTTATTACATCAATTAGAGTGGCGCAAAGTCATATTTATAAGGATTATTAGACAAGCGCAAACCAGTATTTATAACATCAATTAGAGTGGCGCAAAGCCATATTTTTAAGGTTTATTAGACAAGCGCAAACCAGTATTTATTACATCAATTAGAGTGGCGCAAAGTCATATTTATAAGGATTATTAGACAAGCGCAAACCAGTATTTATATTATCAATTAGAGTGGCGCATAGCCATATTTTTAAGGTTTATTACACAAGCGCAAACCAGTATTTATTACATCAATTAGAGTGGAGAAAAGTCATATTTATAAGGTTTTTTAGACTGGCGCAAACTTATATTTATGAGGTCAAATAGAGTGGCGCAAAGACATATTTTTAAGGTTTATTAGACAAGCGCAAACCAGTATTTGTTACCTCAATTAGAGTGGCGCAAAGTCATATTTATTAGGATTATTAGACAAGCGCAAACCAGTATTTATTACATCAATTAGAGTGGCGCAAAGTCATATTTATAAGGTTTTTTAGACTGGCGCAAACTTATATTTATGAGGTCAAATAGAGTGGCGCAAAGCTATATTTTTAAGGTTTATTAGACAAGCGCAAACCAGTATTTATTACATCAATTAGAGTGGCGCAAAGTCATATTTATAAGGATTATTAGACAAGCGCAAACCAGTATTTATAACATCAATTAGAGTGGCGCAAAGTCATATTTATAAGGTTTTTTAGACTGGCGCAAACTTATATTTATGAGGTCAAATAGAGTGGCGCAAAGCTATATTTTTAAGGTTTATTAGACAAGCGCAAACCAGTATTTATTACATCAATTAGAGTGGCGCAAAGTCATATTTATAAGGATTATTAGACAAGCGAAAACCAGTATTTGTTACATCAATTAGAGTGGCGCAAAGCCATATTTATAAGGATTAATAGACAAGCGCAAACTTATATTTATTACATGAATTAGAGTTGCGCAAAGCCATATTTTTAATGTTTATTAAAATGGCGCAAACCAGTATTTATTACATCAATTAGAGTGGCGCAAAGTCATATTTATAAGGATTATTAGACAAGCGCAAACCAGTATTTATTACATCAATTAGAGTGGCGCAAAGCCATATTTTTAAGGTTTTTTAGACTGGCGCAAACTTATATTTATGAGGTCAAAGAGAGTGGCGCAAAGCTATATTTTTAAGGTTTATTAGACAAGCGCAAACCAGTATTTTTTACATCAATTAGAGTGGCGCAAAGCCATATTTTTAATGTTTATTAAAATGGCGCAAACCAGTATTTATTACATCAATTAGAGTGGCGCAAAGCCATATTTTTAAGGCTTATTAGACAAGCGCAAACCAGTATTTATTACATCAATTAGAGTGGCGCAAAGCCATATTTTTAAGGTTTTTTAGACTGGCGCAAACCAGTATTTATTACATCAATTAGAGTGGCGCAAAGTCATATTTATAAGGATTATTAGACAAGCGCAAACTTATATTTATTACATCAATTAGAGTGGCGCAAAGCCATATTTTTAAGGTTTTTAAGACTGGCGCAAACTTTTATTTATGAGGTCAAATAGAGTGGCGCAAAGCTATATTTTTAAGGTTTATTAGACAAGCGCAAACCAGTATTTGTTACATCAATTAGAGTGGCGCAAAATCATATTTATAAGGATTATTAGACAAGCGCAAACCAGTATTTATTACATCAATTAGAGTGGCGCAAAGCCATATTTTTAATGTTTATTAGACAGGCGCAAACCAGTATTTATTACATCAATTAGAGTGGCGCAAAGTCATATTTATAAGGTTTTTTAGACTGGCGCAAACTTATATTTATGAGGTCAAATAGAGTGGCGCTACATTGAGACGTGTTATGTCGTATAGTGAATTAGACGATAGAAGTGTTGATCCACAATCCGAAATCTATACAAATCCGAGACGTGAAAACAATGATGACGACCAAAGCTTAGTTGACCGAAGCTCAATTGGACAACCTAAATATGACAATGGCTTATGGACTTTTATACTAAACTTATTCAAGACTTTAATAATGATTTTAATACTATTTGGAGTGAACACACTAATATATTCAACAATTACTTAGAATTAGACTCCTATGATAACGATCAATTCATTTTATTCAATACATCGCAAAACAACTCAATTGATAGCATAACAATAGAAACTGAAGACATCAGTGAAATAAATACTGTTATACATTTATTTGCATTCAAGCCTTCGGACATAATTACGGCCAAAGGTATTGAACACATTATCGACACTGGAGATGCACAACCAATAAAATTACGCAACTATCCATCGGCTATTAAATTAAAAGAAGAAATTAATAAATATGTCACTGAAATGCTAGAAAGTAATGTAATAAGTGAATCAGTTAGCCCGTGGAATAATCCAGTATTAATGGTACCACAAAAAGACAAAATGCGATTTTGTTTAGACTACCGTAAACTTAATACCGTAACAAAAGTTGACGTATTTCCAATACCTATTATTCAAGATCTCGTAGACCAAATGGAGGGAAAGTCAATATTTTCAACTTTTGACTTGAAATCTGGTTTCTGGCAAATAAAGGTACGCGAAGAAGATAAAGAAAAAACAGCATTTACAGCAGACAACAATCGATACCAATTCAATGTTATGCCTTTTGGACTCTGTAATGCGCCATCAACTTTTCAAAGATATATGCAAAATGTACTAAATGGATTATTATATAAATTTATGACATAGAGGATATAGATGATATAGATGACATTATTGTATATTCATACAACTTTGACGATCACATTAATCATATACGTCAAGTGTTTAACCGATTAAACGAATATGATTTACGCTTACATCCAGAAAAATGTAAATTAATATGCAATCAAATAGAAATGTTAGGCTTTGTTGTCGGACGTAACGGTTTTCTTCCTAACCCAGAAAGGGTTCGGGCAATGAAAGACTTCCCGAGGCCTAATAAAGTAAAAGACATACAATCATTTTTATGATCAGCAAATTACTACAGACGATTTATTGAAAACTTTTCAAAAATAGTAAGACCGCTAACTAATTTAACTAAAAAAGATGTCAGACATATGGTCAGACGAGTGTCAACAAGCGTTTGACACAATCATTGAAAAATTAACTTCACCGCCCATTATGGCTCATCCACGAGAAGATGAACCATATATCTTATATACAGATGCAAGTGGATATGGAGTCGGTGCTACACTTTGTCAAATACATGATGGACTTGAAAGAGTCATTGCTTACAGTAGCTGTACCTTCAATAAAGCACAACAAAACTACTCAACTTCGGAGAAAGAGTGCTATGCTATTGTATGGGCTGTCGAAAAGTTCCATAAATATCTCTATAAATGTAAAGTGACAGTGAAAACAGATCACTGTGACTTATGTTATTTGTTAAAAATTAAAGACCCTAATGGACGTCTAATGAGATGGTGTAATAGATTACAACCATATATTAATAATATGACAATTGAATACAAAAGTAGAAAAACTCACACAAACGTAGACCCGCTTTCAAGATACCCATTAGCTGATGAAGCTAAAGTTGATGAAAATATTCAATTTTATAACATTAATCACATAGAAGTTAACATATCTGAAGAACAACAAATTGACCCGTGGTGTCAATCAAAACTTTGATTAATTTGCCGAACAAGGAAACAAATAAATACATATTGGAAAACAACATTTTGTATTTTAAAATAAAAACAATTAATAACACTATAAACAAATTAGTTTGTTTGCCACATAGTTTATTAAAAGATACACTTTATTCATTACATAATGATGTTACTGCTGGACATCTAGGACGTAATAAAACAATGGCTAAAATTAAACATCGATTTTACTTTCCCGATATGAATAACATTATCAAAAAATACGTTAAAGCATGTAAAGACTGTCAATCAAGAAAGCATGATTATGGTTTACCAAAAGGAGGACTAACACCAATCGAATCAACCGAACCGTTTCAAATTATTGGAATGGATTTCTTAGGTCCATTGGTTAAATCAAATAATGGTAACAAATAATGTGTTGTCTAACAGATCGCGGAACTCAATTCTGTTCAGATTTAGCTGAAAGAATATATGAGATAATGCATACAAAACACATCAAGACATCACCATACCATCCACAGTGTAATGGACTTGCAGAGAAACAGTGTAAAACAATTACAGATATGCTATCACTTTATTGTAATCAAAATCAAAAGATTGGGATATATTTATTAACTATCTAGTATTTGCATACAATACCGCTAAACAAGAATCTACAAGAAATAGTCCATTTTATTTACTTTATGGAAGACATCCCCGACTTCCAATTGATAATGTATTAAATTTATCATCTAGTTTTGATGATACAAAAGAAGTTCAAATAAGATTTCAAGAGGCCAGAGTTATGGTCAAAGAGTTCATTAAAGATGCACAAGCAAGACAAAAAAGAAATTATGATAAAAATCACCGGTTTATTGAATTTAATATTGGCGCCAAGGTTTTGTTATACCGCAAGAGACGTGTGCGAGGACTTAGCGAGAAATTGATCAATAATTTCTACGAAGTTATTGAGAAATTTAATAACGCTTATACAATCAAAGACATCTATTCGGCAGTCTAAGATTCATTCTAAAACCGCTAATAAATTCTTACTATATTCTTACTATATTCTTACTATATACAGAACAAGAGCTGAACAAGAGATGAAAATCATAGACTAATTTGGGCTCAATTGGGCTGAATTGGGCTACAAATTTGTAATCAATTATTAGGTTTATTATGTGACAAATTAGTCTATCAATAGACAGAACAAGAGATGAACAAGAGATGAAAATCATAGACTAATTTGGGCTCAATTGGACTGAATTGGGCTACAAATTTGTAATCAATTATTAGGTTTATTATGTGACAAATTAGTCTATCAATAGACAGAACAAGAGATGAAAATCATAGACTAATTTGGGCTGAATTACAATTAATAAACAATTGTTGATAACATATTTATCATTAAAACTATCTTATACTGTAATCCATATACAAACTAATTAACTAATGTTTCTTGTAATGTAATTAATAATCAAATCAAAAAAAAATTGGATATCATTTTAAATTATTTTATTTAATAATCATAAATTTTTTTAATTAATTTTGTACACTAAATTCAAAACAATTCAACAAACTTACAATATATATATATATATATATATATATAATTAACATTTATTAAAATATTAAATTTTTATGTTATATAACTAAAAAATTGTATTGATAATTTTGTTAATTATTTTTATAAAATTAAATTCAATATTTAAAATAATATTTATATTTTGTTTAATTAGAAAAAATTTCTATAAATTTTTATTTAAATAAAATATTTATATTATTTAATTAAAACTCATTATACAATATTTTTTTAATAGTAATAAAACTGATTTTTATATTTAATTACATTTCATTGTCGATAATTATTTTAGAGCAATAAATTTATTGTCTATTTATAATATAATTTTTGTAAAATAAATATATATATTATTTTTTATTATAAAAAAAAACATTATTTTTATTATTATTTAATACAATACAGTATTAGATTTGATTAGTTTGTATGAGTATTACAGCATAGGATAGTATTAGCGATAAACATGTTATCAATGTTTGCCTATTGATTGCATACAAATTGAATGCCGTAAATGACATATCAGGGGACAGGGATTTCATTAGTAGTAGTATTGAATTATCGTTAATAGTTTGCTGGAGTAATGATTGACCAGTTTTTAGCGCCGATGAGGAACGCCGTCTATAGTCGCACTGCAAACGAAAACACATTTGCCTATAACTCGACGGTATTATATCGCACACATAGCTGACAACTAGTAGGACAACCAGATTTTCGACTAATGCACCGACAATATAGAGTATAACCGAATGGGTATTCATAAATAGGATGACCACTGCCGATATGGATCGGATAGATGTGATTATGAGAACCGATAGCAAGTATGGCGAACATAGGTTGTCCAGTTGTTTGACAAAATTACAACAATCTATGGAAAACTCGTAGACAGTGGTCAGGGATAGTGGGTTGGGTTGACCAGCAATAGTGTCGGCAGAAATCTGGCGGAACTGGTGTCTGATAAGTAGACTTTTGTAGCCAATACAAGCTATGATAGCTAACTGGGTGTTTGTCGACAACAGATACATAACTGGTGTTACAATAATATGGTAATAATTTTTATGGGAGGCGTCGACTGCACGCCTAAAGTGATCGATACCGTAGATGACTTGTAGGCCGAATGCTATCAGGAATGTCATCACTAATACTAATATAGCTATTCTGGGCTCCGGGTTGTTGTTGGTGTTGGTATAGGTGTTGTGTTGACCAGTAGTACTGACAATGAATCGGTTAGTTGTCGACTGTTTCAATAGATCGACGATAGACTGTCCGCGAAACAGTAGCAACAGGCTTACCATTGCCAACTGTACGGTATAGCCCAGATGACCGAAAACAAACAACAATTGCAGTAACTGTGACCTACCTGGGTCGGCACCGGGTGGTTTGTTGTTGTTGTTGTTGGTTAGGTTACCAAAAAATAGTACTGGTTTGGTGATGTGTGAGCTAATAGCACCGGCATGTTGTGTAAACTGGTAGATAATATAGAAAATATTTGCGAATAACTGTAACAGTAGCCACCATATGGCTGGCCTACCGGTTAGACTATGACCGAAATAGGTGTTTCCCGTTAGCTTGAAATAGTAGACTAAAATTTTTAGGCCTTTTTCTGGCATTTTATTTGTTTGATTAGTACTAAAATTATTATTATTATTATTCATTTTATTATTTAATTATTATACTATGATATATAAATTATTATGTTTTTTAATATATGTATTATTTAATGCAATTTGTTATACAAAATATATATATATTATTACTAATAAATATTTTTATTGATTAGGTTTTTGTTGTTATTTAATATGAATTTTTTTTTGAATAGTTTATTGAAAGTATATAATAGTGATAATAATAATAATAATAAAATTGTGTTTACATTTCATTATTAATTTATTTTATGGGTTTAATATTGACATTTCATTAACATTATTAGTGTTTTAATATAAAATATAATAAATAATATTGATTTTTTTTAGATCAGCATTAATAATATAATATTAAACTATTTAATCTTTAAAAAATATAACATTAGATTTATTATATATATTGTACATATTTATATACAGTATATATATTTATAGATATACATGTATGTGTCAATATTTATTTTGTTTGTATATAACAGTTTTATCAATAATTTATTTTTTTCAAATTCAATATTTTATTTGTCAAAAAATTATTATGGGATTATTAGTACAAATTACTAAAAATTATTAGATACTATTAATTTAATGATTGTTACAAAATGTAAAATTTTTTTTAAATATAAATCATAAATTATATATAATTTTTTAGAAAATAAATTTTTTAGTATACTTATTTATTTCAAGATTAAAAATAATTTATAATTTAAATATATATATATATATATATATAGAAGTTTATGTATGATATTTATAATTTTTTTTAAATTATAAATATCATACATAAACTTCTATATATATATAGAATATATACAACTGTACTTAACTGTACTTGTTAAATACTTGTAAATTTTTAACTTATCTACTAAAATAAAAAATAAAAAAAATATTAAACATTATAAAGAAAATTAATGATAATAAAATAAGAAAAATTGATATTTTTAAATAAAATATTAGTACAAATTAGTACATTTAGTTTATATATCATGATATATTTGAAATTTAGTTATCATTATTATTATTATTTTTATTACAGTATATTATTTGATTGTTATAAAAATACTATAACAATGATAAGTAATAATTTTTTGAGTATTATTTTTTGAGTACAAATTAGTGTATTTTTCTCAATACCTGTATTTTTAAAAAAATAAATCCTATAACAAATTTATTGGATGTATTTAATTAAAATATACTAATATATTAATTTTAAAAAATAATAAAATTAACGATGGTTATATTGAAATAATAAAATTACAGCTTATAGATTTTTATACATTTAAATAACTTTATTAATCTATTAATAGTTACAAATAATGTTGATATCATATATTTTTTTGTGATTGACATATTTTTCGAGAAATTTTATTATATATTTTTTTAATCAACATTATTTTGAAATGTGTTAATCCATAGATAATAATAATATTATTATTAACAAATATTTAATACAATTAAGACCCAATTTAAAAGATAATACAAACAAAGACTATAAATACAAAAAATAAAATTTAATAATTTTTATTTATTTAATATATTTATATATAAATAGTATATTAGTTTTTAAAGCAATATTATATTTTAAGATAATTATTTATATTAAATATGATTAATATTTTTAGTTTATTATTATTATTACTACTATTACTTGTAGTGATTAATAGTAATAATGTTAGCGCTGTTGATATTAATACAACATCGGGTGTCGTACGCGGACAGACCATTCATATACAAACTACACTATTGGACGCTAAGATTGATCAATGGTTAGGCATACCATATGCCGAACCACCTGTCGGTGACCTAAGGTTTACATATCCAGTGTCCTATAAATACAGAAAAGTAAGCTACCAGTGCTAGTGTGTGTATGTATGTATGTATGTGTGTGTGTATGTATGTATGTATGTATGTGTGTGTGTATGTATGTCTGTGTGTGTGTGTGTGTGTGTGTGTGTGTGTCTGTGTATGTGGTGTGTGTCTGCGTATATCTATATATGTGTATATTTGTGTGTGTGTATGTGTATATGTACTGTATATATATCTGTGGGTTAAAAACTAATATTATTACTATTACTATTAGGATATTATCGACACTACAAAACCTAAAAACTCTTGTATGCAAATATCAACACCCATTGAACACCGTATATATGGAAACCTGACGTTCAGTGAGGACTGTTTGTTCATCAATATATGGAGACAGACACCACCGTCTGAACACATTGACTCACCACTAAACCCGGTTATGTTTTGGATACACGGAGGCGGACTAAATACTGGTTCAATATTTTCCCGAACATACAACGGATCGGCACTGGCAGCACAGGGAGTAGTGGTTGTGTCGGTTAACTATCGGTTGGGAAAGTTAGGATTTATGTACGGCGCCAGTGATGAGGCACCGGGTAATGTCGGTCTATACGATCAACTGTTGGGTCTGAAATGGGTCAGAGATAATATACACAGGTTTGGTGGCGACAAAGATCGGGTGACAATTTTCGGACAGTCAGCCGGCAGTTGGTCAGTGATGTCGCACATACTGTCGCCACTGTCCAAAGGGTTGTTCCAGAGGGCTATTCTCGAAAGCGGTGCACTGATGTTCAATAAGGACAGGGATGTAATCAGCAAACAGGAGGCACTGCAAGCATCGCGTGAAATGGCCGATACATTAAACTGTACCGATGACGGACAATGGGTACAGTGTTTGCGTCGGGTATCGCCCGATGAGTTGCTCAAACATAACGGTTTTCTAACGCAACCGATATTTGATAGCCAATTCCTACCGTTTAGGACACAGTCGGCATTAGCTAAAAACCTATACAATTCAGGTAACAGACTATTTATAAGATTGTTTTTTTATTAAATAAAAAATTTTTTTTTGGGTCCCATATTAGACATTGATCTGTTGGCCGGTGTAACCGCCGACGAAGGTCAGGGACTATTGACTTCTCTAATCAATCCCAATGATACCGTTACGGCTGATGTATTCAAAATGTATGTCAAACTAGTGAATTCAGTGTTTCATAACATAGATGTGGAAACTGTTAGCGAGTTTTATTTGAAATCTATTAACCGAACCGATTCACGGGCACTGAAACATCGTTTCGGCGATTTGGCCGGCGATCTGATGCTCAAATGTCCCACTTATTTGTTTGCCAAACAACTGGCCAGACAGCGACAACCGGCAAACAATGTCTACTTCTATGAGCTGACCTATGCTAGCGATCTGTTTGAACGGCTAAACAATTGCGATCCAGTAGTCGATGGCGTATGCCATTCGGCGGACATACCGTTTGTCTTTGGACTACCCTATCTGTATCCGGAAGGCTATGAAAAAGAGGACTATTATTTTACCCGTTGGTCAATGAAATGGTGGACCGATTTTGTTAAAAATGGGTAATAATAATAAAAATGATATTTGATTTGAATTATTATAATAATTACAAAATAATTACATACCTAAGCATAATCTAACTAAAACTTTTTAAAAACAAATAATTTTACAAATATTTTATTTTTTCTTTATTTAAATTTATAGTGTACTGGACAACGATTGGGCTCAAATGTTGGGTCCGGGCAATGTGACCAAGGTAAAAAATTGGAACCCCCTGGACCTGACCAAAATTATGCAACACGTGTTTGACGACACGTGCGACGGTGTTTGGCAATCATATTATTTATAGATTTTTTTTATTTAACGTATAAAATAAATTATGAAATCTAACTAAAATATATTTAATAGTAATAATTATTATAAATTATAAAATTATAAGTATTTTCTATTAAATTATTTATTTAAAAAAATATTTATTTTTTGTTGTTGTAAATATTGATTAAATAATACTATTTTTCTATAATGATATAAAAGTTTAAAAATAATAATTTTTTTTTATAAATAATGTTCACAGATCAATTTACCTAACCTCCCTATCCTCAATGACCTATACTATACATTTAGTAAAATATATTTACATAGCACTTGACCTTAAAAACCTACCAGTTCCTAAATAATTAATCAAAATTTTCTATAAAAATAATATTTATTTTTATGAAATAAATTTAATTAATAATTATTTGCTAAACAAAGATATAATACTGTAAGAAAAAATTAATTTTTAAATAAAACTTTTAACATTTAAATATAACTTAAATAATCTAATAGTTTGTGATAAAATTTTTGCGATAAAAAAACTTATTATTATTAATATCTGTTTACTTAATAACTTGTTAGAAATGTTAATCTAATAGCTATTGTGAATAAGTATTTAATAAAATAATTAAAAGATAATACCAACAAATAAAAACTTATAAATATAAATGATTAAAAATTTTTATATTTATTTAGTATAATATAATATTATATTATATGAGATTTTTTAATGTTTCTTAAATATTTATATATATACCTAACTATGATTAATAATATTTTTAGTTTATTATTATTATCATTACTATTACTAATTGTTAGTAATAGTAATACTGTTAGCGGTGTTGATATTAATACAACATCGGGTGTCGTACGCGGACAGACCATTCATATACAGACCAGACTATTGGACGCTAAGATCGATCAATGGTTAGGCATACCATATGCCGAACCACCTGTCGGTGACCTGAGGTTTAGATATCCAGTGCCGTTCACTCAGAGTAAAGTAAGAGAGCTACCGGTGCTGATTGTATGCACACTTGTATAACAGCTTATACTGTATTATGCTTTAGGTTGTCATCGACGCTACCAAAGCTAAAAACTCATGTATTCAGACAACATCAGCGACGAAGCGCCGACTGTATGGTAATCTGACTTTCAGTGAGGACTGTCTGTTTTTGAATGTCTGGAGACAGTCGACAACATCACCGACAAAACAACAACAGGAGGCGTCCAGTTATGATGACGATGAGCTCAAACCGGTTATGTTTTGGATATACGGTGGCGGACTAAATACTGGATCGATATTTGCCCGTACATACAACGGTTCGGCACTGGCAGCACAGGGAGTAGTGGTAGTGTCGGTTAACTATAGGTTGGGAAAGTTTGGATTTATGTACGGCGGAAGCGAGGCACCGGCTAATGTCGGTCTATACGATCAACTATTGGGTCTCCAATGGGTCAGAGATAATATACACCGGTTTGGTGGTGACAAAGATCGGGTAACCATTTTTGGACAGTCAGCCGGCAGTTGGTCAGTGATGTCGCACATACTGTCGCCACTGTCCAAAGGGTTGTTTCAGAGGGCTATTCTCCAAAGCGGAGCACTACTGTTCAATAAGGCCAGGGATGTAATCAGCAAACAGGAGGCACTACAGGCATCACGCGAAATGGCCGATAGATTAAACTGTACCGATGATCGACAATGGATACAGTGTTTGCGTCGGGTATCGCCCGATGAGTTGCTCAAACATAACAGTTTTCTAACGCAACCGATATTTGATAGTCCATTCCTACCGTTTAGGACACAGTCGGCATTGGCTAATAAACTATACAATTCAGGTAACGTATTATTATTATTAGTAGTAGTAGTAGTGGTGTTTCCGACAATTTTCCTCCAATTGTATTATTATACTAAAAGTTCCCCTATGTTCCCTGTTCCCTGGGAATTTTCCAGGAAATTTATTTCCATGTGCTATCATACCTATTGATCTATAGACAACAATGTTTCATTAAACTAGTTTTTTGTGGGTCTAATTTGTAAAATAGTATAACAAACAAAAAATTCATTGAATTTATTTTTAAAACAAAATATTTCAACGAAATTTTTTGTAGAAAAAATATTATTTTTCAGTATTATTTATTTAAGAAATATACAAAAATATATTTCCTATCTAAGGGGGAGATAGGGATGGAAAATAAAAAGTATTTTCCTTATATTCCTGGAAAATTTTATTAAAGAAACTTCCCTCCATGGGAAAGTTGCCTAAACTTTGCTTATAATAGATATTATTTTTGAATTTTTTTTTGTGTCCCATATTAGACATTGATCTGTTGGCCGGTGTGACTGCCGATGAAGGACAGGGACTACTTAATGGGCTAATCAATCCAAATACTACCGTTACGGTGGATGTATTCAAAATGTATGTCCAACTATTGAATTCAGTGTTTCATAACATAGATGTCGAAACTATGAACGAGTTTTATTTGAAATCGATTAACCGAACCGATTCGCCGGCACTGAAACATCGGTTCGGCGATTTGGTTGGCGATCTGGTAATCAAATGTCCCACTTATTTGTTTGCCAAACAACTGGCCAAACAGCGGCGGCAGCCGGAAAACAATGTCTACTTCTATGAGCTGACCTATGCTAGCGATTTGTTTGAACGGCTAAAAAATTGCGATCCAGTAGTCGATGGCATATGCCATGAATCGGACATACCGTTTGTGTTTGGACTGCCTTATCTGTATCCGGAAGGCTATGAAAAGGAGGACTATTTTTTTAGCCGCTGGTCAATGAAATGGTGGACCGATTTTGTGAAAAATGGGTAATAATAATAATATAAAATAATAATAATATAAAATAATAATAATATAAAATAATAATAATATAAAATAATAATAATATAAAATAATAATAATATAAAATAATAATAATATAAAATAATAATAATATAAAATAATAATAATAATAATAATAATAATAATAATAATAATATATATACCTAAGCTTAATCTAACTTAACTTAAATTTTTTTTTTAAATTATTTAATATTTTTTTATATTTTAAATTTATAGTGTACTGGACAACGATTGGGCCCAAATGTTGGGTCCGGGCAATGTGACCAAGGTAAAAAATTGGAACCCCCTGGACTTGACTAAAATTATGCAACACGTGTTTGACGACACGTGCGACGGTGTTTGGCAATCATACTATTTATAGATATTTCAATACTTTACTTAAGTCAACAACAACAAAAACAAAATTATTCAAAAATTAACATTAATACTAATTTTTATTTTTATTTTTTGTAAGTCTATTAAAATATTTTATAATACAATGTATAATGTGTTACAGTACTTATTATTGTCGAATATTTAAAAAAAAAATAAAAATAATATTTCTCTGTATATTATAATCCTACTTTAATAAAAAAATAATAATCTTAAAATGTATATTCAAAGTTTTTTTGAATTAATATATATAATAATTTATTTTTAAAAATTTAATAGCTGTTATAGTTTTATAAATTAATCAATTAAACACTGTATAACAATATAATAGTTAATCAAATTATATAAATTATACATAATTTTTGTGTACAGTTTTATTAGTAGAAAAATTTTCATTTTTTTCTATATATATAAATATCATTATAACTTTCATTGTTAAACATTATG
The DNA here is from genome assembly GCF_028296485.1 of Oppia nitens. NCBI lineage: Eukaryota > Metazoa > Arthropoda > Arachnida > Sarcoptiformes > Oppiidae > Oppia > Oppia nitens. The sequence goes on from NW_026533232.1 coordinate 28,753, forward strand.
CAATAAATTATTAAATATTTTATAACTATTTTTTCTATAGAAAGTGACATTAAAAAAACTATATATTTATTTAATATATATATATTTTTTCCCCTAAATTATAATTAATTTATTGAAAGTCATTGACAATCTATAACAAAGTTTAAGTAAATGTCATATATATTGATAGATATCTACATACTTTTGTTTAAAAAAAATTACATCATTATTTTATCTAAAATGAAATTATTTATGATTTATAATTAGTCTAATTAATCAATTGAATAATTATATATGTATTATAGGAAATTTGTAATCATAATAATTTTTTTTTAAATATAAACTTGAATTAAATATAATATTTAATATAAAATCATTTTTATTCTGCAATTTTTAGGGAAAAGTTATTAATTATAATTAATGTAAAAAATATGTTTTATAATAATATATTTAGTTTATATTTACAGTATCATTACTATACAATTATATGGCATTGAAACACTATTTCAATTATAATTTCATAATTTTTATAATGATAAATAATTTTTTTTTTAAATGTATTGTAAATTGTAAATGTAAACTTTATATTATTTAACTTAACTAATGGAAATCAATGGAAACACATGGAAACAAATATATAATTAAAAAAAAAGTAATATTAAATCTAATTTTATTTATTAATAAAATTATTGTAGGTTAACTATTAAAAAATAATTATAATGATGATTTACAATATATTTTGAATTTATTTAATACTTTTTTTTGTTATTTAATACATATTTATTATAATGTTTAGTGTGTGTTATATTAGTATTTTATTAATTATTAAAATTTGCAACAATAGTATTAAAGTTATTATTAGTTACTTAGTTTATTAGTAACTATGATTTATTATTTATTATTATCACTACTATTACTACTACTACTATTAATTAATAGTAATGTCAGCGCCGTTGTTGACATTAATACAACATCGGGTGTCGTACGCGGACAGACCATTCATATACAGACTAAACTATTGGACGCTAAGATTGATCAATGGTTAGGCATACCATATGCCGAACCACCTGTCGGTGACCTAAGGTTTACATATCCGGTGCCATACAAACACAGTATAGTAAGATAACTGTAATATTATGTTTATAAAAAAATTTATTAAAAATTTTTTGTTGTTGTAATTAATATTATTAGGATGTGATCGACGCTACCAAAGCCATGAGCTCATGTATGCAAACATTTTCTGAAAGTTCACGCAATCTGTATGGAAACCTGACGTTCAGCGAGGACTGTCTGTTTGTTAACATATGGAGACAGACACCCCAAACATCACAAAAACATCAGGCGCTAAGTTATACTAACAGATCGTGTAATCTGAAACCGGTTATGTTTTGGATACACGGAGGCGGACTAAAATCTGGTTCAATATTTGGCAAAATATATAATGGTTCGGCACTGGCAGCACAGGGAGTAGTGATAGTATCAGTTAATTATCGATTGGGACCGTTAGGTTTTATGTTTGGTGACAGTGATCAGGCACCGGGTAATGTCGGTTTCTATGATCAACTGTTGGCCATGAAATGGGTCAATGATAACATACACCGGTTTGGTGGCGACAGAGATCGGGTAACAATTTTCGGACAGTCATCCGGCAGTTCATCAGTTATGCTGCACATACTGTCGCCGAAGTCAAAAGGATTGTTTCGCAGAGCTATTATGGAAAGCGGATCGTTTATGTACAACAAGGACAGGGATGTAGTCAGCAAACAGGAGTCGCTGCGAAAATCTCATGAATTAGCCGTTTTGTTCAATTGTTTAGATCCTAACCAATGGATACAGTGTTTGCGTCGGGTGTCGGCCCAGGAGTTGACAAATCTCAGTCCCATTTTGGACGCCTCACCTGTCTATGAAACACCATTCCTGCCAATGCGTGCACAGTTAGCTTTCAAGAAAAATCTATACAATTCAGGTATAGATTGGATAATATGATTATTTTTTCTAATATTATTTTTTTCCCAATAGATATCGATCTAATGGCCGGTATGAATGCCAACGAGGAAAGTGATCTAATTAAGCAATTGCTATCAAAAAACACTACCGTAACGGTCGGCGCGTTCAAACTGACCGTCCAACTACTGGACAATACCTATCATAATATTGATGTCAACAAGATATCCGAGTTTTATTTGAAAAATATTAACCAATCGGATTCGCGGACATTAGTCAATCGATTCGGTAATTTAGCGGCCGATTTGATGCTCAAGTGTCCGACTTATTTGTTTGCCAAACAACTGGCCAAACAGAAACTATTTCAGTTTAATTCAGTCTACTTTTATGAGCTAACATACAGTAGTCAATGGTTTGGCAAACTTATCGGTTGTGATCCCCGGGTAGACGGTGTATGCCATTCGTCGGATTTACCGTTTGTATGGGGACTACCCTTACTTGAACCGGTTGGCTATAGTCGACAGGACTACACTTTAGCACAATGGACACTGAAATGGTGGACTGATTTTGCTAAAACTGGGTATATATCATACAAACAAACAAATAAAATAATAATTTTTTATACATAACTACTATTACTACTACTAATACCAATAATACTAATTAATAATAATAATAATATTTTTTAAAAAAAAGTTTTATTTAATTAAATTAATATTATTTTATTAGTAAAATGGATAATAATTGGACAAAAATGTTAGCCGTCGGCAATACAGTGGCCAATGTTAAAGATTTGAATCCCATAAAGTTAAACAAAATTTTGACGCACGTGTTTGACAACACGTGCGATGGTGTTTGGAAATCATACTTTTTATAGTATTTTATTATTTGATTTATTATTATTATTATTGTTTATTACAATAGTAATTTTTTTATGTAATATAGTTTAACATAGTTATTATATTTTAACTATATAATTATACAATTATTTTATTTAATAATATAATATATTTATAAATATATTACTACATTAATATACTGTATATATTTTTTAATAAAATTGACAAAAGTTAGTAAAAATTACATTGTATTACACTATTATTATTATTATTATTATTATTATTATTATTATTATTATTATTATTATTATTATTTATAATTATGGAAATTACATTTATTTTATTTTTAGATTTTTAATACAATATATAAATTATTAATTAATTGTGATTTTTTTATTTAAAAAATAGTTAAAAGTTAAACAATTGATAATAAAATAGACAAATACTATTATATATATTATTACAATGTTATCAAATGTTTATTTTTTATTATTTAACTTTAATGATTAAATAAAGCTATTTCAATAAAAATATTCAATAGTTTTTTAAATTATTTATTATGAATCACTAACTTAAGTATTAGTATTATTAATAATATTAATAAAAAAGATATAATTATTATTATTATCTGTTACAACAGTTTTATTAGTATAGTTAACAATACAAAATTAATTAATATAATATTTTAGTACATTTTAATTGACTTTTGATTTATTTATTTTTTAAAAGTAAAGTATTTTGTAAATTATCTAAAAAGGTTTTATACTACTACTACTACTTTTATATTATATTAATATTTTTGATTAAATAATAAATAGATTAAACCAATTAAACAAAAATAATAATATTTTTTTTATAAAAAGATATCATATATTATATAAATACTGAAAAATATAACTCTTAAAAGTTATTAATAAAAGTTATTAAATATTAAAAGTAAATTATTATTTTTATTGACTATGAGTACTAATATTGGTATAAATAGTTTTGTATTGTTATCATCATTACTACTAGTAATTAGTAGTTATGTCAGTGCCGTTGTCGACATTAATACAACATCGGGTGTCGTACGCGGACAGACCATTCATATACAGACTAAACTATTGGACGCTAAGATAGATCAATGGTTAGGCATACCATATGCCGAACCACCTGTCGGTGACCTAAGGTTTACATATCCGGTGCCCTATAAATACAGAAAAGTAAGCTACCAGTGCTAGGGTGTGTGTGTGTGTAAGTGTGTGTGTGTATGTGTGTGTATGTGGTGTGTGTCTGCGTATATCTATATATGTGTATATTTGTCCGTGGCTCAATGGCGTAGTGAGCTAAGACGTCGGCTGTTTGCACTTGTTGCCTGAGAAACAACATAGAGGTACGACGTCCGGGGATCGATTCCCTGGTGAGCCACTGTTGTTTATTGCCATTTCAAATATTAAGTAACAGCTAGTTTGGGTACAAAGAATCGTCCCCTTACCAAGCTGACTTACTGTTTGTAGGTACTCCTCTAACTATGCTTATGAGTGCTATACGCATGCCATACCATATGCCGAACCACCTGTCGGTGACCTAAGATTTACATATCCGTTGCCAACTAAATACAGTACTGTAAGCTAACCGGTGTGTGTATGCGTATGTGTGTATGTATGTTTGTTTGTATGTATGTATGTATGTATGTATGTATGTATGTATGTATGTATGTATGTATGTATGTATGTATGTATGTATGTATGTATGTATGTATGTATGTATGTATGTATGTATGTATGTATGTATGTATGTATATATATATATATGTGTATGCATGTGTATGTATGTGTATGTATGTGTATGTGTGAATGTGTGCCGTTTTAAAAAACAATTTTTCATTATTATTATTATTGATATTTATTAGGATGTAATCGACGCTACCAAAGCCAAAAGCTCATGTATGCAACCATTTTCCGAAACTGAACGACACCTGTATGGAGATCTGACGCTTAGCGAGGACTGTCTGTTTATCAATATATGGAGACCAACATCGATACCACCGACAAACAAACAGGAGGCGGCCAGTAGAGATGATGATAACCTGAAACCGGTTATGTTTTGGATACACGGTGGCTCACTAAAAACGGGATCCATATTCGGAAAAATATACAACGGTTCGGCACTGGCAGCACAGGGAGTAGTGGTAGTATCGGTCAACTATCGGTTGGGACAGTTCGGGTTTCTGTTTGGCGACAGTGAACAGGCACCGGGTAATGTCGGTTTCTACGATCAACTATTAGGCATGAAATGGGTCAGAGATAATATTCAGCGGTTTGGTGGCGACAGAGATCGGGTAACAATTTTCGGACAGTCAGCGGGCAGTTGGTCAGTGATGGAGCACATACTGTCACCGAAGTCTAAAGGTTTGTTTCGACGGGCTATTATGCAAAGCGGTTCGTTGATGTACAACAAGGACAGGGATGTTGTCAGCAAACCGGAAGCACTGAAAGTCGCGCTTGAAATAGCCGTTTTGAACAAGTGTTTCGATCCAAACCAATGGATACAGTGTTTGCGTCGGGTGTCGGCCGACCAGTTGACCAAACTAACCGGCAGTCTGGCGGCATCGCCAGTCTATGATACACCATTCCTGCCAATGCGGGCACAGTTAGCTTTCGAGAAAAATCTGTACAATTCAGGTACGGATACAGAAAAAAAAACTTTTTTTTTTTGCATTGCTTTTAATTATTATTATTATTGTTATTACTTTCGGTAATCCAAATAGATATCGATCTGATGGCCGGTGTGACCGCCGGCGAAGGACACGAATTGGTTAAGCTATTGCTCGATAAAAACTCTACGGTAACTGTCGTCGGCTTCAAACTGGCCGTCCAACTACTCTCAAATATCTATCATAATATCGATGTCAACAAAATCAGTGATTTTTATTTGAAAAATATCAGTCCATGGGATTCGCCGGCAATGTTGAACCAATTTGGCAAACTGGCCGGCGATCTGATACTCAAGTGTCCCACTTATTTGTTTGCCAAACAACTGGCCGCCAAACATCTGAAACCTGAAACTAATGTCTACTTTTATGAGCTAACCTACGGTAGCCAATGGTTTGACCAACTAATCGGTTGTAATCCTAAAGTTGATGGCGTATGTCATTCATCAGATATACCGTTTGTATGGGGACTACCCCTACTCGATCCGGTCGGCTATACCCAGGATGACTATACTTTAGCTCAGTGGACACTGAAATGGTGGACCGATTTTGCTAAAACTGGGTAATCAATAATTTAATATTATTATTATATTACAAAACAATTATTATGTTATATAGTGTTATATATGTATAAATTTATTTAATTAATTATCTATATATACTGTATATATACTGTATAGTAAACTGGATAGTAATTGGGCTCAGATGTTGTCGGCCACCGAAACCAATGTAAAAGATTGGAATCCACGAAACATTACTAAAATGTTGGAACACGTGTTTGACGACACGTGCGACGGTGTTTGGAAATCATACTTTTTATAGGATTATATTTTATATACAGTTTTAATTGACAGTAAATTGTAATTGACTATAAAAATGATAATCTAATAAAAAAAATTATATATATAAATATATACATTATTAACTTTATAATTATTATCAATTACATAACTAGTAATATTAATTATTAGTATTTTTTTCATATAATGTAATTTATATAATTTAGCATTTATTTAGTTGCAAACTAATAAAATAAATATTTTTATTGAAATAACTTAAACAAAATAAAATCACATGATATTTGCATTAACAATTATAATACCTGTATATTTATTTTATTTATTATTTTAAAAATAGTATTCAGGTATATTATTAAAATTTGCTATCTTTATCTTATATTTTGATATATATATATATATATATAAATAATACTTAAAGTATACATTTTTAGCTAAAATTTAATATTTAAATGTAAATGTATATAAAGTTTACAATATACAGTTTAGTTAATCTTAATATTCAATTTATTTTAAAACATATAGTATATATCAAATAAATATATATATAAACTATATAAATACTTTTCAAATAAATTAAAACAAAAAATTATTGTGTTATATTAGTATTTTATTAAAGTTATTAAAATATCAATTTGCAATAATAGTATAAATTATTAGTATTAGTTAAGTTAGTAATTATTAACTATGATTTATTTATTATTACTACTACTAATAATAATTAGTAGTTATGTCAGCGCCGTTGTTGATATTAATACAACATCGGGTGTAGTACGCGGACAGACCATTCATATACAGACTAAACTATTGGACGCTAAGATCGATCAATGGTTAGGCATACCATATGCCGAACCACCTGTCGGTGACCTAAGGTTTACATATCCGGTGCCATACAAACACACTAAAGTAAGTTTATTAAGTGCTATATAAATATTAAATAATAATATACTGTAATTATTATTATTATATAATTTATTATTTATTAGGATATCATCGACGCTACCAAAGCCAAGAGCTCATGTATGCAATCATTTACAGACAATGATCGCCTACAGTATGGAAACCTGACATTCAGTGAGGACTGTCTGTTCATGAATATATGGAGACAGACACCACCATCACCGACAACAAAACTCAACAATCATATCAGTCATATGAAACCGGTTATGTTTTGGATACACGGAGGTTCACTAGTATCTGGATCTATATTTACCGATCTGTACAACGGTTCGGCACTGGCAGCCCAGGGAGTAGTGGTAGTATCGGTCAACTATCGGCTGGGACAGTTTGGATTTATGTACGGCGCCAGTGATGAGGCACCGGGTAATGTCGGTTTCTACGATCAACAGTTGGGACTGAAATGGGTCAGAGATAATATACACCGGTTTGGCGGCGATAGAGATCGGGTAACAATTTTCGGACAGTCGGCCGGCAGTTGGTCAGTAATGTCGCACATACTGTCGCCACTGTCCAGTGGACTATTTCGGCGGGCTATTATGGAAAGCGGTTCATGGATGTACAACAAGGACAGGGATGTAGTCAGCAAACAGGAATCGCTGAAAGTGTCCCGCGATATAGCCGTATCGTTTGGCTGCCGACTGTTCATCAATTGGATACAGTGTTTGCGTCGGGTATCGGCCGACCAGCTGGCAAAACTGACCGGCGATTTGCCAGCATCACCAGTCTATGGTACACCCATACTACCAATGCGAGCACAGTTAGCTTTTAAGAGGAAGTTTTATAATACAGGTACTGGTTTTGATTAAAAACAAAAAAATTTTAGTTGAAATAATTATTATGATTTTTTTCGGGGGTTGGGTCTCGGTCTGGACATAGATATCGATCTGTTAGCCGGTGTAGCAGCCAATGAGGGCAACGAATTAGTTAAACTGTTTCTACAGCTAAACATTCCCGTCTGTGTTGACTCATTCAAACTGGCCGTCCGATTGTTGGACGGTATCTATCATAATATCGATGTCGACAAAGTTACCGGATTTTACTTGAAAAATATCAATCCATGGGATTCGCGTACAATATTGAACCGATTCGGCGATATGGCCGGCGATTTGATACTGAAATGTCCCACTTATTTGTTTGCCAAACTAGTGGCCAAACATCGGAAATCGGTAAACAATGTCTACTTCTATGAGCTAACCTATGCTAGCGATTGGTTTGGTAGACGTATTGGTTGCGATCCGAAAATAGACGGTATATGCCATTCATCGGACATACCGTTTGTATGGGGTCTGCCCTTTATCTATCCGTTTGGCTATACCCAGGATGACTATACTTTAGCTCAGTGGACACTGAAATGGTGGACCGATTTTGCCAAAACTGGGTAATCAATAATAATAATTAATTAAATTATTATAATTAAATAACAATAATTATAATAATTAGATAATAATATTTATGATAATTAGATTATAATAAGTATAATAATTAAATAATAATAAGTAAAATAATTAAATATTAATAATAACTTTATATTATACACACTTAATAGTAGTATTATCTACCATAACCTATATATAAATAAATATATATTTATGACAATATTTTTAAATATATTTTATTTTGATTTATTTTTTTTTAAATCTAGTCAACTGGACAGCGATTGGGCTCAGATGTTGTCGGCCACCGAAACCAATGTAAAAGATTTGAATCCCCGAAACATGACTAAAATTATGCAACACGTGTTTGACGACACGTGCGATGGTGTTTGGCAATCATACTTTGTATAGTAATGTAGATTTACTGAATATAATAAATACTAAATAACTTTTTTTTAATTTTTAATAAATATATTTATACATTTTTATACAGTAATACAATTTACAGTTTTTAATAAAATAAATATATAATTATATTATATAATGTAAATAATAAAGTAAAAAATAATTATCAACTTAAAGTATTATTATTATTATTACATTATTATTATTAGTAGTAGTAGTAGTAGTTATCAATAAAACATATTGATTAAATAAAGCTATTTCAATAAAATAAAATAGTTTTAACTCTAGAGGTAGAAACTGTAGCCAATTTTTGAAACCCGCAACCAAACCATTATTTATTTAAATTATTAATTAAATAAAAAAAATATTGTTTTGTATGTACATTTTAGTACAGGGTACATTTATTTTTAATTTTTTATATTTATATTTACTATATTATTAAATTATTTATTATATATAATACAGTACAGTAAATAATAGTATATTTAAAAATTTAGTAATATTTTTTAGTAAAGCAGTATTTTATTAAATTAATTAATAATTATTATTTTAAGTTTAAAAAAACCCGTTTCTAAAACTGAACCGTCAATAAAACCGTTCCCGTATTTAGACGGTTACCCGAACCCCGAACCGTTTCGGTTCCAAACATTTAATATGAACTATTTTTATTTATAATAAGTTGCACTTAAATTATTTTGATTAATATACTGTATATATATATATAATATTTACTAAATTGTGTTAAAGTTTGTAATTTTTTTTTAAAAATAAATAATGTTATTAAACGTTATATTTATGTTATGATTAACATACATATACCCTATTATAGTATAACAGTGTTAGTTAGATAAATATTTTTACAACTAATTATTGACATAGATAAGTTTAAATAAAAAAAATACTGAAAGTTTATTTTCATTATCTATAAATAACTTTATTTAATTTCAATTATATATTGATTCGTATTTTAAACGATATTTGAAATAATGAAAATATAAAAAATTTTATATAAATACTTCATATAAATAAAAAATTTTATTAATTAATTAGAAAAATATGTTTAATTTCAATTTATTATTATCATTACTAGTAGTAGTGATTAGTAGTAGTAATAATGTCAACGCTGTTGATATTAATACAACATCGGGTGTCGTACGCGGACAGACCATTCATATACAGACTAAACTATTGGACGCTAAGATAGATCAATGGTTAGGCATACCATATGCCGAACCACCTGTCGGTGACCTAAGGTTTACATATCCGGTGCCTTACAAACCAAGTAAAGTAAGTTAACACCGGGTGCTATTGTTTTGAAAACTTTGTGTTAAGTTTTTTATATTAAAAAAATACTGTATATTATATTATTTAGGATGTGATCGACGCTACCAAAGCCAAGGACTCGTGTATGCAAACACTATCAGATGTTGACCGCCGTCTATATGGAAACCTGACGCTCAGTGAGGACTGTCTATTCATCAATATATGGAGACAGACACCGCCATCACTTCCACCGACAACAACACATGTGGACAGTTATGATAGCTTGAAACCAGTAATGTTTTGGATATTTGGAGGCGGATTTAGAGGTGGATCAATATTTGCCAAAGTATATAATGGTTCGGCACTGGCAGCACAGGGAGTAGTGGTAGTGTCGGTCAACTATCGGTTGGGACAGTTCGGGTTTATGTACGGTGGGAGTGATGAGGCACCGGGCAATCTCGGTCTATACGATCAACTGTTGGGTCTCCAATGGGTCAGAGATAACATACACAGGTTTGGTGGCGACAAAAATCAGGTAACAATTTTTGGACAGTCAGCCGGCAGTTGGTCAGTAATGTTGCACATACTGTCACCGCTGTCCAAAGGTTTGTTCCGCAGAGCTATTATGGAAAGCGGATCGTTGATGTTGAATAAGGACAGGGATGTGCTCAGTAAAGCGGAGGCACTAAAATCGGCCCATGAAATGGCTGTCCAACTAAATTGTTCAGCCGATGACGACAAATGGCTAAAGTGTTTGCGCGGAGTGTCCGCTCAGGAGTTGGTCAAACAAAACGGTTTGGTAATACTACCGGTATTTGACAGTCCATTTCTGCCATTGCGGGCACAGTTAGCTTTCGAGAAAAATCTATACAATTCAGGTAAAAAAGGGTTTCAAAGTCAAACATTTTTATTGATATTTTTTTTGTTGATAATAAATACCTTTAAATTTATATCGGGTTTATAGATATCGATCTGTTGGCCGGTATAACCGCCAATGAGGGACATCTATTGAAACAAATTTTTTTAAAACAAAATTCAACCGTAACTGTTGAGTCATTCAAACAGGCTGTCCAACAACTCGACAGTATCTATCATAATATGGATGTCAACAAACTAATCGAGTTTTACTTGAAAAATGTCAATCAATCGGATTCGCGTGAAATCAAGAACCGTTTCGGCGAATTGGCCGGCGATCTGGCCCTGAAATGTTCGACCTATTTGTTTGCCAAACAACTGGCCAAACAGCGGCAACCAACTAAACAAAATGTCTACTTCTATGAGCTGACCTATGGTTCCGATTATTTTGGTAGACTAAGTGATTGTAATCCGATATTGGACGGCGTATGCCATGGCGAGGACATACCGTTTGTGTTTGGACTGCCCTATCTGTATCCGGATGGTTATAGTCAGGTGGACATCAATTTTACTCAGTGGACATTGAAATGGTGGACCGATTTTGCTAAAACTGGGTATAAAAATTTAAATAAATAATAATTAAAAATATTAAATAATTATACCTAAGCTTAAACTAAGTTTACTTATATTAATGTATATTATTTTTAGATATTTTAAATATAACCTAAAAATAATAATATCATATTAACTAATTATAAATACCTACATACATAAGCTTATGATATACACTGTTTATACTGTATTTAGTATATTATATTAATATAGTAGTAGTAGTAGTATAACCTACCATAACCTATGGTATAGTGTATATAACATTAGATTAATTTAGTAAATAGTTTTTATAGTAATTGTAAATTATAATTTTTTTTTTAAATAAAATAGTAAAATAATTTTTATTTTATTTTTTATATCTAGTAAATTAGATAGTAATTGGGCTCAAATGGTATCATCCGATAATGTGATCAAGGTAAAAGATTGGAACCCCAGAAACCAGTCCAAAATTATTCAACACGTGTTTGACGACACGTGCGATGGCATATGGAAATCATATTATTTATAAATTTTATTGTTTTTAAATGCATATTAAATAATAAAATATATATATATATATTAAAAAATTTAATTAAAGCAAAATTAGTAGCATTTATTTATTTTTTTCTAAAATAAAAATAATAATTAATATTATATATTATATAAATATTGGTAATAAAAATTTTTGATTTTATCATTAACTTTATCTATGAATTAAAATTAATAATAAACTCATTATTATTTTTCTATAAGGTTTAAAGTATACTTTAGTTTATATTAATTTTGATGATTATTATTTATTTTCCTATTGATTTCAATTGTTATAATTTACCTGTACTTACTTATCACTACACAATATGTAGTATAATATTATTTTGTTATATATTTACTTTATGTTATTTACTCAGTATGTTATGTAACCTATTATTAAGTATTATAAATAAATATATATATACATATAAAGCATTATTATCTAATTTTATAATAATTATATAATATATATTATATTTAAAATTATTTTTTAACTTTCTCATTATTATAGTATTATAAAAAAATAATTGTATAATAAAGTCAGTTTGTTATGCAAATAGATAATTATAAAAAAGTTAATAAAATAAGTAAATAAAATAATATTAATAAAATATCACTTTTTTTATTTTAATAGTATTGTTTAATATTAATCAAAATTATTTGTACATTATATAAGTTAAATATGTATAAATATATACTAAATAGTTTACTAATTTATAATATAGTGATTTTCATTATTTTTAAAAACTGTCCAAAATTATGCAACACGTGTTTGTTTGCAAACACGTGCGATAGGGTATGGAAATCAGATTTTATTTTGTATAAATTTACACAAAAAAAATAAGTTTAAAAATATTTATTAATACTAAATCTTAATTTCAAAAAAAAAATCATTTAGTTTGTTTTTGTCAAGTAAATAATTTATTATATTTTTATAACTAATATTTTGTAATTTAATAAAATAATCATAATTTATTTGATATTATTTTATTTAAGGGTTACTATTGTATATAAAAAAAATAATATTCAACTAATTTTAAAATATTATAATTGTTACAATATGTTATATATTGAACATGTTTTACACTATATTAGTAAAAAATAATAGTAATTATTATGAAATTTTTTATTTAATTATGAATTTTTATTTTCAGCAGTTTGTTATAATTATAAGTATATATATATAACCAGGTGTTATACAATATAATAATTATATATTAGATATAAACTAAGTAATAATAATATACAATTCATCCACTATTTTAAATTTTAAACATCTATAACATTGAAAAGTTAAAAACATATATTAATTAATATTATTAAATTATTTTATTCATAATTAATTAACTTATTTAATCTAAATAATCATATTTTTAATTAAATAATTTATTCAATTAATCAATTAAATTTATAAGATATGAATTTTAATCCAAAAAATAAATAAATAAATTATTATTTATTGTAATATATTATTATTTTTTTTATAAATAAATATGTTTTGTATATATTGTTTATATTCATTATCATTACTACTACTACTACTACTTGTAGTAATTAGTAATAGTCATACTGTAAGTATTGTTGATATTAATACAACATCGGGTGTAGTACGCGGACAGACCATTCATATACAGACTAAACTATTGGACGCTAAGATTGATCAATGGTTAGGCATACCATATGCCGAACCACCTGTCGCTGACCTAAGGTTTACATATCCGGTGCCATACAAACACAGTATAGTAAGCTAACCAGTGCTTGGGGTGTAGAAACTGTTGTAATTAGTTATTTATTATTTAGGATGTGATCGACGCTACCAAAGCCAAGGGCTCATGTATGCAAACACTAACAGACGTTGAGCGCCGTATGTATGGAAACCTGACGTTCAGCGAGGACTGTCTGTTCATCAATATATGGAGACAGACACCACCGACAACAAAACATAGGTACAGTCATAGCAGTCTGAAACCGGTCATGTTTTGGATACATGGAGGGGGACTAACATCGGGATCTATATTTGCCAAGATATACAATGGTTCGGCACTGGCAGCACAGGGAGTAGTGGTAGTGTCGGTCAACTATCGGTTGGGACAGTTCGGGTTTATGTACGGCGCCAGTGATGAGGCACCGGGTAATGTCGGTCTATACGATCAACTGTTGGGTCTCAAATGGGTTAGAGATAACATCCATAGGTTCGGCGGCGATAGAGATCGGGTAACAATTTTCGGACAGTCGGCCGGCAGTGTATCAGTTATGGCGCACATACTGTCGCCACTGTCCAAAGGGTTGTTCCAGAGGGCTATTATGCAAAGCGGATCTGTGATGTTGTTTAAGGACAGTAATGTAATCAGCAAACCGGATGCACTCAAAGTTGCCCGTCTATTGGCAGTTAAGCTAAATTGTTCAGACGATCATCAATGGATAAAGTGTTTGCGTCGAGTCCAGGCCCAGGAGTTGACAAAACTAAACGGTTGGCTACCGTTACCGATATTTGATAGTCCATTGTTGCCTATGCGGGCACAGTTAGCTATTGAAAAAAATCTATACAATTCAGGTAACGGCCTGAACGGCTGAACCATTGATACAATACTACTATTATATATATATATATATTTGTTGATCGGTTATATAGATATTGATCTAATGGCCGGTGTGGTGGCCGACGAAGGAGACGAAACGGTCAAAAAATTATTACCTAATAAATCAAGTATTACCGTAACTGTAGGCGCATTCAAACTTGCCGTTCAACTACTGGATGTCTATCACGGTATTGATATCGACAAAGTATTGGACTATTACTTGAAAAATGTCAATCAATCGGATTCC
The DNA here is from genome assembly GCF_028296485.1 of Oppia nitens. Lineage (NCBI taxonomy): Eukaryota > Metazoa > Arthropoda > Arachnida > Sarcoptiformes > Oppiidae > Oppia > Oppia nitens. The sequence continues at coordinate 43,808 of NW_026533232.1, forward strand.
CGGGCATTAGTTCAACGGTTTAGCGATTTAGCCGGCGATTTCACTATTAAGTGTCCGACCTATTTGTTTGCCAAACAACTGGCCAAACACAACAGCGGCAGCAAACAGGAGGCCAACAACAACAACAATATCTACTTTTATGAGCTGACCTACGGTTCCTCCTATTATAATAGACTAAACGATTGCGATCCTCTAGTGGACGGTGTATGCCATTCAGCTGATATACCGTTTGTGTTTGGACTGCCCTATCTCGACCCGGTTGGCTATAGCCAGGAGGACTACTTACTAACACAATGGACAGTCAAATGGTGGACCGATTTTGCCAAAATTGGGTATAAAAAATTAAAAATAAAAACATTATACCTAAGCTTTAAACTAACTTTACTTATATATTACTGTATATTATTTTTTAGATATTTTTATTAATTTGATTTTTTTTGTTTATTAAAAATTTTTCTATCAGTGTAATGGATAACTATTGGGCTGATATGTTATCGTGCAATGTGACCAGGGTTAAAAATTTGAATCCCCATAATATGACTCAAATCATGCGACACGTGTTTGACGACACGTGCGATGGTGTGTGGAAATCATACTTTTTATAGTAATTTTTTGTTATTAAAAAAATGCTTAACTCACCTATTTTTTAACAAATTTATTTAATTTATTATAAATAAATACTTTTTTTTTATTTATTTAGTTTTTTTGTTATTAAATAGTAAAATAATATATTTATTTATAACAAAATAGAGATTAAAAAAAATATTTTTTTTGTTGTTTTTGTTGAATATAATTACAGTAAATTATATGATATTTATAAATAACTTATAATTTATATTATATACTGTATATATATTTTTTGATTTTATAGAGTAAATAAAAAATAAATATTACAATTAATTTTGTATATTATATTAAACATAATAATATTCAATAATTTATTTAATTAAAACTTTCTTATTATGTATTATTAAAAAAAATTATATTACTTTTTTTATAATTGTTTAATAAAGGCGTTTTATTATGCAAATATAGATAATGAAATTTAGTTAATAATATAACAAATATTATTAAAATAATTATATATATATATTTTTTGTTATTTTAATAGTATTACTTAATAGTATTAATCAATATATAAAGTATTTATAGCATTGTATAAGTTAAGTATGTATGAGACTACAGTATAGTGTACTAATATATATTGATTTTTATTATTATATAATCCCATTTTTTTGCTATAATAAACTATATATATATATAATCAAAAAATTATTGCTAGTAATAAATTTTTAGCCCAATTTATTAACTAATAAAATAATACTATTGATAATAATAATAATACAAAAGTGTTAATGTTATATAATATTCATATACAGTACTTAACTTATTATTGAGCTATTACTGCAGTTTTATTATAACTTTTCAAATAATGTTTTTTATTAATTAAGTTAAGTTAAGTGAAAGTCAAGTTTGAAATTAATTAGAAATATTTTATACAATATATATATATATATATATATATATATATATACTGTATTTAAAGGATATAAACTTTATATTATAAGCTATTGTGATTCAAATAACAAAAATACTAACTAAATATTATTTAGTTGTAATTTGAAGTTTATATTATTATTATTAATTTTAAACATAATCAGTGCATACATAAGCTTTAACTAAAAAATTAAGTATTAAAAAACAAGTATATTAACTATTAATTAATAAATAAACTAAACTAAATAAAATTATGACATACCGTGGCCTGAAAATAATTGTCAACTATTTCCGATTGACGGGAAACCTGTATTTTGGTCACAGTTTTAGCGACAGCAGCCGCAGCAGCTCCGGGTGTAGTGGTGGTGGTGGCGGTGGCAGTGGCAGTGGCCGTAAACCTCATCATCTACTCTGGCGTCTAATGCTATTCATCCTGAACTTCGCGTATGTACTGACCATCAGTGTCCAACATATCGGTCATCTACGCGAGGACATCGAACGTCCAACGAGTGAACTGTTTGAAACTAACGGCACCTGTCGTCTGGTATACGTACTCTACATAACCGGTCGGGTATCCTATTCGGTACAGACATTGTTGATTTGTTTGCACCTATGGCTCCGGGGTGAACGTATACTCCGGTTGTTACAATCGCACGAACATCACTATATAGGTGACAAACAAGAGCGACGTACCGGTGCTTTGGTTACACTGTTAGCGTTCGGTATGTCCGCCTCGACACAACTGGTCTACGATTTATCCGATTATTTGCACTATTTTCGTAAAAATTCATTCAATTTCTATACATTTATTGTAACGCCTGTACTGTATTTTATGTCATTCAATGCCCAATTGATTATCATTGCACTGTTAGCCTACAAAAGTCGACTAATTAGCCAACAGTTTCGCTATTTGCGATCAAATGTCGAGCACTTGCATATCGGTAATGTCTATACGTTTTGTGTCGATATTTGTCTATTTGTTAAACGCTTTGATCGGCTAATCTCACAGTATTTGCTAACTGTTTTGCTAATCAATAGCGTACGCTGTGTGTCGGCACTGTGTGTCCTATTTTTAGGTAACTCAGCCATCAAACTGTATATATATGCCTCACTGGTTGAAACGGTTACCGTATTGATGACATTGACATTTATATGCGATATAATACCCAACAGTTATCGTGAGTTTGTATTTGATTTGCAAATTAAATACCGAAGCAAAGGTATGATGACTACTACTACTACTAGTAATACTACAGTAGTTGCAGTCAATGGTGCAGTTATGACACAGTCATCATCATCATCACCGGCCAGTGGTTATCAGACATCCGCTGCCATCGACAATACAAACCTAATACTATTGATGAAAGCCATGACCCGTGATATGTGTTTTACGGCATTTAATTTGTATGCAATCAATAGGCAAACATTGATAACATGTTTATCATTGATACTATCCTATGCTGTAATACTTATACAAACTAATAATAGTAATTATATTAATAATAATAATAATGGTTAATGATTTAGTATTGATATTTATTTTTAAGTTATAACTATAATAACCTATTGTGTTAATTAAAATATCTATATATTACATTATTTATTTAGTAATGTACAATTTTAAATATTTAATGTATTTTTTATAAAAAAAAATAATACATTAATTTTTAAACTAATTATATAATTTTTGTTTTGTGTCTTTAATTATATTAACATTTAAAATAAAATTATGTCTATAAAAAAATAAAGTCAAAATTTATTTATTTTGAAAAAAATTCTAATTAAATACAGTACATATCTGTATTAAAATATAGATATTTTTAAAAAAAAATATTTATTGTTAAAATTAAAAAATAATTAAAAAATTTTAATTAAAAAATAATTACAACAATACTGTATATGCATACGACATATACATCCGTATCATAAGTGCTAACAGATATAGAGGACAAGGAGGAAAGTTGTTTATAAATCCATTGCACCCACATATACTATATATGATAGCACACATACCTTACTTATACAAACATCAGGTGCACGCCAGGGACAGACAGATAGACACAGCCGACCGATCGATCGGACACTATGGCAAACAATGATAATAATAATAATAATACTGCCCAACAATTGGCTGAAATACGCCTACGGCTGACCGAACTCCAGAGTATAATACATGGACCTAACCAGCCGGTCAGCGATGACCAGCTTCGGGATGTAGAGACCGGGTTGTCGGAACTGGAACATCGATTGCGCTACGAAATCCTACCGACCAGACGCTGGGAATGGGATTGGCTGGCGATTGAAGTGGAAAAACTGAAACGACAGGTACACTATAGACTCGAGGGTATGTCCGATGAGGATGTATTTGTTGCCGATATGCAAGAAGCTGTTAAATTGGCCGATTTTGCCGACTCGATGTTTACCGAAATCATCAGTCAGGAGATACCGCCCGATGATGTCATTGATATAACACAGTTTCGTACACAATTGGCTCATGTTACATGGTTAGAGGACCAGGAGGGGGAGGACCAGGAGCAGGAGCAGCAGCTGCAGTTGAGGGAAGCACCGGTAGATGTTTGGCCAGTAGATTATTCGTTCAGACAGATTGAACAAAATCCAGGACACCCGCCCACCCAGGACGAATGGTTTAGCTGGTTGCAGGTGCCCACTGACCCGAATCAACCGCCCAGTCCCTATTCGGTTGGCCAACACAATCTGATACTATGGTTCAGGCGTTTAGGTGGTCCACCACTACAGGCGGTCGACCCGGTAAACGGTGAGTTAGATTACCGACAAACCAGATTCAGTGTCTATACTAATATACAATTGCTACCAAGGCGCTGGATGCTACCATGGGATAACAATGCCCAGTGCCAGGCACCGGTATGGTTTCAGGGACCACGCGTTCATGTAATGACCCAAACACTGTACGACCGTCTGGATCCGGCTATCGATACGTTGGACGAGTTTATTCAGCAACAGTACAACGATTTGAATCTAGCGCTGGGTATTGTCGATCTGAATTGGCGTCGATTTAGGCAAACATTTACCGACCGTCCCCTACTTGACCATCACCGACAACAGTATCAGCAGGTTATGGATCATTTGTTGCGGATCAGGGATCGTATACGCGATGAAGGCCGTGAAGCTATTGCCGATATTGAAGACCGATTGGTTATGTTTACGACACCGGGCGGCGGCGGTCTAATCATTGGAAGTTAGCCCACCCCAGCCATCCAGGAAAGTGAGGACCGGGATCACACACACACACACACAGAATAGGACAGGTAGGATAGGTATGTGCGCAACACCAAACACAATAATACTGTATATATATAACCGTATAAATAGTTATAAACCAAATCTAGTAGTAGTACTTGTAGTTAATTTTTTTCAAAAAATATGAAACAAAAGTTAGTTAAAAAAAAGTTAGTTTTAATACAAATGTTTGTTTGTTTTAATTAATTGGTAATTAATTTAGTTGTTAGTAATATGTTTTATACAAAACATATTTATTTTTATTTGGACAGATAGATAGGCCGTACCTATAAAAAAAATATTACAAATTTAGTTATCTCTCTCTCTCTCTCTCTCTCTCTCTCTCTCTCTCTCTCTCTCTCTCTCTCTCTCTCTTATATCTATTAGAAAAAAATTAAACTAAAATTTTTCAGAAAAAAAAATTAATTTTAAAAATTCAAACAACAATCACAATTTTAAACAACACTAACAATAGTTAGATTAATACAGTTAAAGCACAGTTACCAGCAAAAAGTGTGTGAATCAACAAAAAGCGACAACAATAATAAGGGAAAGGTAGGAATATAGTTAACCCACCCCCGTCCTAAATAATAACATCCAGGTGCACACACATAGACACACACACACACACATACAATGGCAATGAGCAATGCGGACAAACTTTTCCAAATACGGAACCGTATGGCCCAAATGCGCCAACAGATAGAGGCGCCCAATCCTACTGACCAGCAGCTAAAGGATGCAATGTCCGTATTGGATGTACTCGACAGACGACTTCGATGGGAAATAGGCGGCGCCCGGATGTGGGAATCGCTTTGGGCCGAACTCGAGTGCGCCCGACTGCAACGGGAGGCCCAGAATCGGCTGAACGGCGCCACACCGGCCGAACTGTTTGACTACGATCTGGAGGATGCAACCGATTTTGCGGCCAATACCGATCTGGATCTGTACCGGACATTGATGGAAGCTCAGGTACCCGACGATATACTCGATATAACCCTATTTCGGACACAACAAATTTATCGGCCATGGATCCTGTCCGAGGGGTATCACGATCAGAATAGACTGGTAAATGTATGGCCAATCAGTCCCGCCGATCGTCGTATCGAAGATGATTCGGGTGACGAATGGTTTAGTTTGTGTCGTATACCTACCGATCCCAGTCGACCGCCCGGTACGCTATCGCTACACAACGAAAACTTCTATTGCCTATGGTTTAGACGTATTGGTGGCGGTGCTGGCGGTAGTAGTAGTAGTAGTAGTGACCAACACATTGGCGTAGATTCCGATGACGATATAGACTATTCGCAGTCAATTTTTGCCGTCTATGCAAATGTCTATCCATCCGCCCAGTTAGGTCAGCGTGCTCCGGCACCGTTGGATAACAATCATATGGTACAGGCACCGGTATGGTTTACCGGACCCCGTGTCCATTTGCTAACCCTTCAACATTACAAACAATTAGCTAAGTCGTTGGACAATATTGAACTGTTTGATCGGGAACTATGGGACACTAGTAATTCAGTATTGGCTGCCCTGGACTTGAGTTGGCGTATATGGAGACAACAGCTAACTGATCCACTAGAGCGACAACAAGCCGAACACGGCTACAGGCAGACACTCGATACAGTACTTCAAGTACGCGATCGGGTTAGGGATGAATGTCAGGCAGCACTGGCCCATATTAGACCCCGATTGGCTATGTTTACGACACCGGGTGGCGGCGGTCTAATTCTAGAACAATAGGACAGTAATAAAAAATATTAATAATAAGGACAGTAAGGAACGGTAGGTAGGTATGGGGTCAACCCTCTATTACCCCCACCCCACCCCACACACACACACACAAAACCGTATGTATAGTAAACAAACCTAATAATAACAACAAAATCAATAGTAAATTAGTAATACCTGTAAGTATAGAGTAATATTAGAGTAAAGTTTTGAAACATACATTGAAAATAATGTTTAGTTTTTTAAATTATTTATTAATTTAGTTATATTTTTATGTTTGTATCAATATAATTGAGCACTGGTATGTAGAAGTGATTGAGATAATGATAGGTTGGTTTGTTTGTTTTTTCGGTTATTTATCAAATAATTATATAAAGTTAGTGTTACTACTATTAAATAATTAAAATAATTTTTATTTTTAAATTTTTTTTAACAACAATGTCAAGTCAATAGCCAATCAATTGACATCATTGACTCTATGAGGGACAGACAGGTAATACTGAGCCCATAAACACACACACACAGACACACAAGTGAGGGGTCAAAGTTAGGTCATCGACCAATCAATCAATCGGATCAGTCCAGGAATATGTCCAGAATTAATGCCCAAATAGTGATTGGCATCCGAAATCAATTGGCCCACTATAGGGGCCGGTTGGCTGGCAATCCTAGTCGACAGCAACTGCAGGAAATCCTACAAAATCTACAACTGTTGCGCCAACGTATCGAACCGCTTGTCGCCGACAGGCGCTGGGAGGCGCTGGAAGTTAGTCGCGAGTTGGATCAGCTACGCAATCAAGTAGTCCAGCGAAACTATGGCCAACGACCGCCGACTGGACACGAAACCTATGAGGAACAGCTGGAAACGGCTGTCCAATTGGCCGATTTGTTGGGCGAACAGTTCGACGATATGCTGGCCAGTGTACAGTCTAGTCGTATGCAATTGCGTACAATTGATTTGACCGGTGAAGGTAGATATTGGCTGCCATTGTACGGCTGGAATCCGTCGGTATCGATAACACTGACCCGATATCGTCAGGAGGTGTCGGATTTTTTCGGGTCGGAACAAGTGGGTCCGGACGGTGGCCAATGGTTTTGCCAGATTAGTTATCCGCAACCGTTTAGCCAGGAAGCTAAGCAGGCATTGGACAGGCATAGGGCCTGGGAGGAAGCTGAAAATGTAATCTGGTACGACCGGCGACAGCCTAAACATAAGCCACAGTTTTTCTGGTTTCGACAGCTACCTGGCCAGTCGGGCAATGATGATGAACAACAACAACAACATCGGTACCAGTGCTGGTGGAATCTACACGAACCGTGGACTAATAGGGGACTGATACCCGATCATCAAGCACCTGTATGGTTTAGGGGACCGGAAATCCAAATCGGATCCCTACAGCACTACAATCGATTGGCCGCAGCCATAACCCGATTGGTTGACATGAGTCGCCAATGTCTGGATGAACTAAACGAATCGTTGGCAACGGTTGACTTAGGTTGGCGTCTGTATAGGCAACAGTTGACAAGAGCTACAGGAGCCGCCACTGCTGCCAATAAAGCAGCACCCGATAGTAACCTACAACAGTCCGAACAAAGGTATCGGGATGTTATGAATAGGTTGATGACCGTACGCGACCGTATACGCCGACAGTGTCAGGAATTTTGCGATTCAGGTCATCAACAGCTGAGACTGTTTAACACACCGGGAGGCGGCGGTCTAATACTTGAATGATAGGACAGACAGACAGACACATACACACACACACATACATAAAGACAGGGGGACGGGTAGCGGACAGGGTATGTAAGTATTTTTGTTTTAGGTTTAAACACACACACAGTGTATAGTATAATATGTTTTAGTAGAAAATTTTGAGTTTTATTTTTGGTTGTTTGGTTGTGTGGGTGATGTATGCATTTGATTAATAAAAAAAACACTGTAATATATTGATTGATATTTTTTTGTTGGTTTAATTATGTTTTAATCAATCAAACAATTAAATTAGTTGTTGGATAAAAAAAATTGAATCAAATTTTTTGGTAAAATTGGTATGACTTTTGTTAAATATTTTTATCTATCGATTGATTGATTGATTTTGTTTGGATAGATAGATAGGCCGTACCTTTAAAAAAAATATTACTAATTTAATTAATCTCTCTCTCTCTCTCTCTCTCTCCCTCTCTCTCTCTCTCTCTCTCTCTCTCTCTCTCTCTCTCTCTCTCTCTCTCTCTGACCTCTATATCTAAACAATACATATAAAAAAATGTAAAAACACAACAATTGATTTTTATCTTTAAACAATACAAACAAAAAATATTTTTAATTAAAATTTAAAAAAAACAGATCAAACAAACACATCCCCCACACAGGGAAAGTTAGGTCACAAACAATCCCCATTGAAAAAAAACAATCGGATCAGCCGTTTACAGTATTAGACTGACAATACAATACAATACAAGAACCAGAAGATACCGACAACAACAACAACAAAATGTCCAGAATTAATGCCGCAATAGTGTTTGGCATACGAAAACAGTTGGCCCTCTATAGGGAACAGTTGGCCACTGGCAATCCAGATCCCGGACAATTGGTAGCTATTAGAGAAAAACTGACACAACTGACCGAACGAATTCAGCCGCTAATTGCCGAAAGACGTTGGGAAGCCCAGGAGGTTAGCCGGGAATTGGATGAGCTGGCCAGACAAGTTCAATACCGAATCATGGGCCGAGACAGTCGTGCGCGCGATGCTTCAATCGGCAGCATAAATGTCCTGCTAAACGGTGCTAACCAAAATGCAACGATATACTATCAATTAGCGATACCGCTTATTGATCGTGTACGGGCCAGTCGTATGAATTTACAGACAATAAACTTAACCCAAGATGGTGGCCGCTATTGGTTTCCATTGATAACCGGTACCGATGAACTGGTACCGATTACGTTGACTGTGCACCGACAGGACCTGCGTATAGCCAGTCATCTAGGATCGGAAAATATCTGCCATCAAGATGGCGGCCAATGGTTTAGCCATATTGGTTTGCCGGCGCCGATGAGCCATACCAGCCGACAGGCAATGACCGACAACTGGAATCGTGAGATCAATGACGAAGTACCCACTTATTACCGTCGGCCGACTGGACGATCCAGACCACAGTTTCTATGGTTTAGCCGACTGCCTGCTGCTGCTGCTGGCGGCGGACAACAATATCGCTACCAATGCTGGCTAAATCGTGACCAACCGTGGACCAATTTCGGACGGCTACAACAGTCGGCACCTGTATGGTACAATGATGGACCAGTAGTACAGGTAGGCCTACTCGAAGAATATGACCAATTGGTCGAATCAGTGAACCAATTGGCCGATTACTGTCGTACGCATATCGACCTGCTGAACGAATTGTTGGCCAAAATTGATCTCGCCTATCGTATCCAGAGGCAACAGTTGCCGGCTGATCAGCGACAACTGCTCGAGCAAAAGTATCGTGAGGTAATGGCCCGATTGTTGGCCGTACGCAATCATTTACGGGATCAATATCGGACCCTGAACGACAGTGCCCAACAACAGCTCCGGTTGTTTAGTACGCCCGGTGCTGGCGGTCTATTGATTTGTAGATATTAAAATAGATTGTTTATTCAATTTTGACTGAAATAACCATCTGGTTATTTCAGCCAAAATTAACTTATGATAAACATCGCATACCATTCCGATAAGGAATGGTATGTGAAATATAAATAAGAAATAGGCATCACATCCAATAGGATGTGATGCTGATAGGCGACTAAAAGTCGCACCCAACCCTACTAGACATTGACAAAACTAGTTGTCAATGGCATCAGAGAGCAGAGTGCGAAAAAGACTATGTATTAATAGAGTTGAAAATAATTGAAAATAAAGTAAAGAAAGAAAAGTATATGAAAAGTAATGAAATAATTTATAAGATAGTGATTGAAATAATAATAAGTGATAAAATAAAAGTAATATAAGAAACAGTGAAAAGGGAGGAAAGAGGACAACACTCGGGAGGACAACACACACTCGGGAGGACAACACACACTCGGGAGGAGGACAACACACTCGGGAGGACAACACACTCGGGAGGACAACACACTCGGGAGGACAACACACACACCCACACACACAACAACACACTCGGGAGGACAACACACACTCGGAGGACAACACACACTCGGAGGACGACACACACTCGGAGGACAACACACACACCCACACACACACACACACACACTCGGAGGACAACACACACACCCACACACTCACAACACACACACTCGGGAGGACAACACACACACACACACACACACTCGGAGGACAACACACACTCGGAGGACAACACACACTCGGAGGACAACACACACACACACACACACACTCGGAGGACGACACACACTCGGAGGACAACACACACACCCACACACACACACACACACACTCGGAGGACAACACACACTAGGAGGACAACACACACACACACACACACACTCGGAGGACAACACACACTCGGAGGACAACACACACTCGGAGGACAACACACACACACACACACACACTCGGAGGACGACACACACTCGGAGGACAACACACACACACACACACACTCGGAGGACAACACACACTCGGAGGACGACACACACTCGGAGGACAACACACCCACACACACACACACACACACACTCGGAGGACAACACACACTAGGAGGACGACACACACACACACACACACACACACTCACAACACACACACTCGGAGGACAACACACACACACAACACACACTCGGAGGACAACACACACTCGGAGGACAACACACACACACACACACACACACACTCGGAGGACGACACACACTCGGAGGACAACACACACACACACACACACACACACACACACTCGGAGGACAACACACACTAGGAGGACRACACACACTCGGAGGACAACACACACACCCACACACTCACAACACACACTCGGGAGGACACACACACACACACACACACACTCGGGAGGACACACACACACTCGGGAGGACACAACACACACTCGGGAGGACACACACACACTCGGGAGGACACACACACACACACACACACACTCGAGGAGGACACACACACTCGGGAGGACACACACACACTCGGGAGGACACACATTCACTCGGGAGGACACACATTCACTCGGGAGGACACACACACACACACACACTCGGGAGGACACACACACACACACACACACACTCGGGAGGACACACACACACTCGGGAGGGGAGGACAACACACACACACACACACACACACTCGGGGGAGGACACACACACACTCGGGAGGAGGACACACACACTCGGGAGGACACACATCGGAGGACAACACACACCCAGGACACACACACTCGGGAGGACACACACACACTCGGGGGAGGACACACACACTCGGGAGGACACACATTCACTCGGGAGGACACACACACACTCGGGAGGACACACACACACCCACGGGAGGACACACACACTCGGGAGGACACACACACACACACACGGTGATTATGATTGTAAAACACTTAGTATTTTATATGTAGTAGCACGCCTGAAGGTGCACCACCCAATCCATAATTATTATTTTATGTAGTATTTAACTATAAGTTTCAGTAGCCAATCAATAATTATTCTTTTGTAGTACACGCTATTAGTTTCAGACCAATCAATATTTACATTTATGTAGTGTCTCATTATAAGTTTCAGTAGCCAATCAATAATTATTCTTTTGTAGTAGCACGCTATTAGTTTCAGACGCCAATCAATATTTACATTTATGTAGTGTCTCATTATAAGTTTCAGTAGCCAATCAATAATTATTTTTTTGTAGTAGCACGCTATTAGTTTCAGACGCCAATCAATATTTACATTTATGTAGTGTCTCACTATAAGTTTCAGTAGCCAATCAATGATTATTCTTTGTAGTAGCACGCTATTAGTTTCAGACGCCAATCAATAATTACATTTATGTAGTATCTCACTATAAGTTTCAGTAGCCAATCAATAATTATTTCTCGTAGTAGCACGCTATAAATTTCATATGCCAATCAATAATTATTTTTAGGTAGTTGTACGCTAGAAATTTCTGAGATTACTTAATAACTTGTTATGAATCCTATTAGACCGTTACATAGGGACTATTTTCAGAAGTAGGGGATATTAAATTCCCTAAAAGCCCCACATTTGTTTTGTTTGATTTTCATTAAATTATGATTTCTTTAATTTTTATTTATTTGATTTAAATGTATTTTGCTTTTGTATTGTTTTTTATTTGCTTCCCTCGACTGACCCGGGCAGTGTTGCCCTGGGCCGGGTGCGTAGTCCCGGTGGCCGAGGCGTATCCGAAACAAAAAACCTATCCTTTTATTTTATGTTTTTATTTTTTTTTGTATTGATTTAACAATTTTTTTTAATTTTTTTTATAAAGTATATGTAATCGTGAATTATGAACGGCCGTAGTAGTTCACTTTTGATTTACTTGTCATTTATTAATCTAAAACACTTGAGTATAAGTTGCTCAATAGAAACAAACCATTCCATGATTTAATTTTATTATCCTATCAATCAAGTTATTTAACCGGTTTATTACAATTATTTTATTAATTTAATTTTAGTATAAGTCCTAGTGGTATACAGTTGTTGATTTTGGGCTATAATTTCACAGATAATTTATAATGTATAAGACTATAYTACTAGAAGGGAATATAGGGTCRGGAAAGACAACTTTTAGTAATTATTTAAAACAGTCTCAAATAGCAAATAGACTTTCAATACATAATGAACCTATAGATAGGTGGAGAGACTTGAATGGCCTCAACCTATTAAAGGCCTATTATAAGAAACCCAATAAGAGAGCATTTCTATTTGAGAGTTATGTTACACTTACAATGATTGACCATCACMGAGCATTGCCGTGTAATGGTACTGATATTAAGGTTATGGAGCGATCGTATTTCTCCGCAATTCGTGTATTTAAACCCACACTAGTTGACCAACACCTCATGTCTAATTATGAAAGCGAGGTTTTTGATGCCATAACTAATGAACAGTTATCCCAATATGCGGATGCCCTGAAGTACGATCTGGTAGTTTATATTGAAACACCTTTAGATATGATAACAAACAATATATATTGTCGGGCACGGGAAGAGGAAAGTGGTCACATTCGCGTCCCTTACCTCCTTGAGCTTAATCATTATTATAATCAATGGCTAGAAAACCTACCCGATAGTATTCCGGTTATAAAGGTTATGAATAACTCTACTAGAAAACACTTAGAGTTTATGACACCCACATACGTTGAGTCCATTGTGAAAGCACTTGACATTTAGAAGGTTGTGGGTAGGCGACCCGTGTGATGGCACCGCTGGGCGCCCGCTTCACAGCTTATAAATGTTTGATGTTATCTATATGTTTGTATTGTTTTAATATTTTGGTTTTATGTACTGTCAATAATACTCAATAACTATAAGATATACTTAGGTGTTTTCGGTGCAGTCGAAGCCGGTCACCCGATGTTATATCTAATATTTTATGCTTTAATAGCTTTTATGTTAACATATATCTAAACACTAACTTACAAGTCTTAATCATTAAATAGAACACCATGTCCGATCCAAGTGACGATAGCAGTGACAGCAGTGATAGCAGTGATAGCAGTGATAGCAGTGATAGCAGTGATAGCAGTGATAGCAATAATAGCAGTGATAGCAGTGATAATTATGATAACAACGATAGTAGCAGTTCATTGTCCAGTGTCGAGGAACTAATACGTGACAAATCAGAAAAAACTAATGTCATATCCTATACATTCACACCTAATGACCGACGTTATTTAGAGACAACTAAGTGTGTGAGGTGTAGAGGACAATTTATCGAACCGGGCTTGTACTACAAACATTTGGTCTACAACCATAAGGTCAATGGGTCCCAAGCCCGCCGAGACATTAAAGACATGATACATAGCGGAGTAGAACCCCCAATCGTAATAATCATAATTGTAATAAGAAATTTTATGACTACTTAAAATTACATCAACATCAAGTAGAAAACAAACATTGCAACGACGAGTTGAAAGTGATGAAATTATCTGAAAAAGAGAGAAACAATAGTCCATTTTATAAAATAAAATCCCAATTGTCTGTCACCAGTCTGACCATACTTATGGTAATACTTTACTCCAAACCTTTACAGCAACCAAATATAAYGGTATTAATAATTGGCCAAAGCTTATTCAAACTTCTTTTAAATGTAACCACGAAACTTGTGGTAGGATATATCAAACTCTGGGCGAACTTTATCAGCACGGCAAACTTGAGCATGGTAGATGTCATAGATGTGATGAGACATTCATAAACATAGAGAAGCTTGACCACCACTTAGTATACAAACACAACAGAGYTCCTAAATATCATTGCATTACAGGGTCATGTGAGCAAATGTTTTGTTGGCAAAACGCTTCGTTCCGACATCTTGATATTTACTCAGCTGATTGTATCCGCCAACTAAATAACGGTAGACCTAAATCACCACCCGATCCTTTGGCCAACCGAACCAAACGTATAACCAAACATAAAATGAAAACAACCAACGTTGAAAAGCACGCGTCACCATTTCATTGCTTATTATGCGAAAGAAAATTCTCAAGTGGCTACGATTTATACAACCACAAGAAAGCTAAACACAATCGAAAGCTTAAGTCGGCGAAGAAGTGTGACTCATGCCCCGAATTCTTCACTGAAAAGGGAGACCTCATTCTGCATCGTCAGCTTAATCATAAAATTAAATTTCGTAAATTCCCAATATCATACAAATGTGGTGACTGTAATAAGAACTTTAGGTCACCTAAAACTCTACGTGATCACAAGGAATCGCAACACGGGTTGGATATATTTGACTGCATTTATTGCAATGAAAAATTCACTCGGAAAGAGGATCTCGACTCACACATAAAAATTTGTAACTCCGTACGGATGAACCCYGAGACCCTAACATTGGAAGATAGTGACTCATCGTTTGAAACATTAACTCAAGCAATGAGTAACAGTCCAAAATCGCTAGAATACTCACCAATGGATTTACAATTAATATACTGTCAAAAGGAGGGTTGCGACGAAAGCTTCTTAACTGATGAAGACCTGAGTATGCATGTTTATCTTCGCCACCTCCCTCGGTATCCGTGTGCAATCTGTCATGCAAAATTCGAGTCAATCATCACTTTAAATGAACATGAAAGACGACAACACGGAACTAAAAATTTCGACTGCGTGTTTTGTATACAATCCTTTGACTCATATAACGACTGGGAAAAGCACAATAGTTCTTGTAACCAACCAGCCAAAGAATCCGATGTCATAAGTCTCGATGATATCAGTGATTCGTCAATGACGCCATATGTCCCGACATCATCACCACCTTTAATTTCGAGATCTCGAGCTAACAAAGTTCAGACACAACCGAGTGTTAATACGGGTACTATTAAATGTGATCATCCGGGCTGTCCAAAGATGTTCGCCTCAATAAGAAAAATGGTGAAACATTACAACACCCATAACCCGGCGATTATTAAGCCGCCGGTTAATTATTCTAACTAAATTCGATATCCTATACACTAGCATAGCGACATTAAACCCAGATGTAATATTTATTGTTGATTGTTTGCGCATGTACTGATGCTTTTTCTTTATTCTTTTTATCCCTTCCCACTAATAGATGTCGAATACCCAAAACCAGGATATGGACATCTCGGGCAGCGACAGCGACGAGCCCATCGACCCWAACGAGCCGGTCCTTCCGACGCAGAAGGGATCGCGCACAATTCGWAAAAACATTGATAAGCTGTACAGACGYGTCAAAGCCAGGATAGAAGCTCTMGAGAAATAYATCGCWGATAACCCAAACCCAACTAATTCRGARCAAGCGGCAAGAATAGGAGAGCTRAGGGATCAGCTGMGAGTACACCTACGTACAACYGCCGAYTGCKTGCATTACATCGARGTGCATCAATTTGCCAGACGTGAGGATCGACCCGAAACCTGGAAACACTTCAACAAGTATAAAAGTCTAAGAAAGCTACAAGTCCGCARTTTGATKTCGTTGGAACCTCGTCTTCGCCTGATATGTCCTCTCAAACCYGATCACGCCCCAATACTTCAAAATGCTAGATGTTTTATTTGTTTTAAAAAATGCTGTTAAAATTATTATAACCATTTGATGTGTTTAATTGATTAGTTTGTTGTTTATTAATGTATTTAAAATAAATGTTTTATGCAATTTAATTCAGTAGTTTTTTATTTTGTATGAATGTATGGACCCACGAATGTGGAGTGTAGGTTGTTAGGTGGTGTGTTGGTTGGGGTGTTTAGTGTTTATACAAAGGGGGAGGTCYTCCCTARCTTTCGGGTCGCCCTTTATCTCAATTAATTAACYATGACAAATAGGTTTATAATTRATGTAGACTTTGTTAACCAGAGCCCGCATTAATTTTATCTWATCATTAGATGTCGTTTCAAACAATACAAATAATCAATGGAATCGAAAAAATTTCCCTGARTACCGACTAATAAAAAGAGAGGTCACTAAAGAAARAGAGAKAATCACATACACCAAAAAGGAGCTCTATCGTMAAGTAGAAAAGGTTAAGAARGGCAAACCAACCTTCGATGTGGCCGTCAAACCCCAGTTCCCCGTAGTGGTGTTTCCCAAGCCTATTCAGTTTAAACTATCTGAATATTGGTTGATTACATTAACCAATTATTACAAACTAGCAATGGAAAGATATACCGATTGCCRATTGAAATTAAATTTTTATAAATTTGAATTATCGAGGATAGCTGACTATTATGAAATCAACTTAGAAGCAATAATCAATGAATATGATAATCATCTTCGTATACCTGATAAAACTAATTGTAGTGAATGTAGAAAATCGATATTTGTTTGTCGAACTCACGTCAGACCAGAAGATACTGTAAGTARACCAGAGGTTATAGACGAGGTAACACTTAAATTGTTGCCTGACATGTCTGCTGTAGCCATCGATGTCGAATCAGCCGAATTCATACCCAATACCACAAGAAAAGGCAAACCTATTGCAGTACGAGTAGCAGTAATGTGTGAARTACCTAAAATAGACAGAAAACACTTGAAGGGACGACCTCACGTACCCAATTATAAATTATTGTATCATTCATTCTGGTCACCCCCCACAAACGGTCGAATCAATTGTTGGAAACCAATAACGGGATACAATTTCAGAGACTTAAGGGAACACTCAAATCAAATGATGGACCGATCAATGGCTAAATCTAATTTCCTTAAAATAATTCAAAATAAAATTTTAGTGACTTGTCATCATGAAAGTGATCTTAAATCYTTAGAAATAGATCAATCTGAAGTTAACTACAGGGATATACAAGACTTTTATCGCCGACCAATGGACGCCGGGATACAATCAGTAAAATTGGAATGGTTAGCCAAATACATACTGGATACAGACWTTCAAAACAACAAAGAAATTAAGTCTCATAGCCCTATAGCTGATGCATGCGTTACCTTACAACTTTATAAGTTAATCCCAAATGACCACTGGGTCGACCCGTCTCGACAATTCCTGGGAACCGCGCCTAGATGCCCTGACATTTCTCTAATAAGATTTTACGACAACTTTGAACCTGATTATGAACCCGATTGTTAGATTAACTTTACTCTACTTTATGCTTCTTACAGTCAATGTTTTCGACGATTATACTTTTACTGCTYTGCTTCACCTTATCCAATGTCTTGTCGCGAGGACCTCCGTCCCTACCAAAATCGTGGTCGAGTAGAACATTTGGCTCGGAAGATAAGACTATAAACCTGGATAGCTATATGACAGMGGAGGATTACAAAGACAATATCCTATCTATGCATACATGGTGTTATAACGAGACAAGACATTTTATACGAGACCCTTTTGATACGTATTTTTTAAACGTAACTGGAGCTGATCTCGAAATATGGAGTTGTCCACCCACCCCTGTAGGCTGCGATGAATCCGTATACAAAATACACTGCAGGAAATGTATGGATGGTCTTGAATTGATTATATTTTTTAAGGCTTGGCGAATGTTGTTTCTCAAAAACGCTCAAATAACAGGCAAGGATTTACGAGTTTACAATTTATTGGGTACAACTATAAGTACAGATCCAGCTCTGTATAAAAGTGCAGCTATATTAACCATCTCCAAAACCGAATTTGGTCCCGAACCTGAAGCCATATACTTGTTAGAAGATGACCCTAATAGATTCGATAAAACCAAAAACTTACAAAGACTTCAAAGCACTTTTTCATATGCATACACTGATGATGATTATCACGTAGCAATGAATGATTTACCATTCGGTACCTACGATTTTGCTCGATTCCCTAACGTAGGCGTGTACGACGAGATACATAAACAACGATTTATCGAAAGTATAAGACAAAGAAAAACTTCACGAAAACTTTTAACTAAACACTTAAACCAATCATTTATTCCCGAACAATTCAATAACGAATCAACAATAATAACAACAAAAGATGAACTACTCACTTATAACCCGTCCTTTCTAAGTGAAGACTATGTTACCAAAGCAGGAATATTTGGAGTACAATTTATACGCAATGGAGTCGGATACGTTTTTGACTCAGTTTGGGATCACTTTATACGTGTCGAGCTACCGACTTTCAGACCTCAACTTATTAACACAGTTATGCCAACTGACTGTTTAGATTTTCTTGCATTACTTAATGATAACATTACTAAAAAGATATTTGACGAAAATTCGAAAGATCTGTATAAGCAGCTAAACGAAAGTTGTAACCAACTTGAAAATGAGGTTAAAAGCATAATGGAAACGACAATATTGACATTAAAGTCAGCTCATACACAATTTAAAGATAGACAATTAATAAGGGTGCAGCGATTCGAACCGATAACAATGGCGGTTGTGGGTGCTGGGGTCGCGATAGCTTCCGGAATTGCATTCTTGGCCGGTTGGAATGTGAACCAGGATTCTGATATCAGGGAATTGGAAAACGATTTTAGAAAACTCAAAGGACAACTTGATCTAAACAAGAATAACATCGAAATTTTGAGAGATAAACTAAAAGGGATAAATAATGTGTTAGACGAAAGTAATAGACTTTTAAATCAGAAGTTAGAAAGTTTAAAGACTACTACTGAGAATCAACTAAGAGCTCTCTCAGACTTTGTTGAAAGAGAAATTGATTTGCTTAATGAACAGCAATATTTATTAGCTTTACTCACTCACACAAACATGTTTAAAATTTTAAAATTAAACGCATTACAACAACTATCATTACTTATCATGGACATGTTTCAAAACTTTGAAAACATAATGGCAGATCTAAGAAGATCGGTTCTTAGTCATCAGCTAATTCCTTGGACAAGTTTAAAACCGATACTTGATGGAATAAAAGAACACATACAATACACATATGAACTTGGAATCGATTATGAAGACTACCATCTATATTACGTTTTGCCTCTCGTAACTTATCGAATTGACTTGACTGAAAATGCCTTATACGTCCACCTACAAATACCTCTTCGAAAGCCAATCAAGCCAAATAAATTTGATATGGTAGCGCTTCGCTCAACCGGATTTCCYTGCCATCAATCTATATGCGGCAATACAACCAAAGACAACAACAATCTAGTAGTCATAGACACCCCAACCAGTCTATGGTTARTACATAATCAACGCCTACATAGAGAGACTTATAAAACTGACTTTGCGTGTAAAGCTACAGGTGCTAATGAAGTTTGTTTCACCTTTCAGTCTCACACTCTCAGAATGCCCTCTGATTGCAGCCAGGCTCTGATGGACTGGTCTGCTTCATTAATAGTTCAAGAATGCAAACTAATGCAGCGAAATATAAAAACCTACTTACCTATTGCCATTACGAGTAATAAATTTATACTGCACTCAAAAATCATACCCAATTACGTATTAATTAACAAACGCGGGTTGGACACCGAAATAATAAACAGTGGATTCGCTGACGTCGTTACTATCCCACCATTTAATGAAGTCTTTATCCCATCACTCAAACTAACACTTATAGGACCATATGATAAGGAAATGCGTTCAGAAAGCAACGAAACCATAAATACTGTAAATCAAGAAACAATTGATGACTTTGCAAAATACGCGTCTTTCACACCGGATCAGGATATTCTCTCGAAAATAAGAGGAAGGAAGCGAAATTTCCGTATCTTCGATCCAGACAGATATAAGCTACAAGTTGAATTTGATAACTCTAAACTCACTGCAATTTCAAATTATTTAATGGAATCAACCAAAGAACTGGAAGCGATGGTAATCGATATTGATRATAACTGTCTCACATAAAGAACACACCACCTTTTATACTTACATAACTATAATAGCTGATTGTTTAAAAACCTTTGCAACACTAATAGTTTTATTCGGAATAATGACATATACGAGACCGTTTGGACGTATAGCCGGRACAGTTTTAGTTGTTCACAGCCGCCGAACTAATGCACTCTCTTTTGATAGTATAACTACATATGTCGGAAGCTTTGATATCACTATTAACTTTCTATTTGTAATAACTTGTATAGTTATGTTAGGACTATACATAAAACTGGCATACTTTAGGACAATACGATTGGCGTCTTATGAGGGACAATGTACGGCACGCAATACATCAAACAACTTTGCTCTGGTTGTCAGTCTTGAACACAAGGCCCATTACTTCAGATATAAGCTCTTTGAAACAATTAATTTAAGAATCCCTTTAATGGAGGGACTYAATAGCGAAAATACAATAGTTGAAACTGATTTTGGACCGGATGTCTGTCGGGTTGAAGTGGTCAATCTATTCAATCAATGGCTGATTCGAAATAAACACCTCGAACTTGCCGAATTAGTAATGATAGTTGGTCTGGATAATGTGGGGAAAATTGTTAAGAAATATAACCTTAATGTTAAGTTACCTATACACAGAATATCATGGCAATTACCCACAACTAATCAAGTCAAACCTGACATAACATGTCACACAATTTTGTGTGGCCGTTGTATTGTTAATGCGATACACGTCTAAATTCACTTTCTTAACAATTAATAAATCTTTCGCTTAGATGTTTAACCCCGACGCAATATTAGAGGAGTTATCCACTATCACCGCCGCCGCGCCCTTGCCCCACGCTATCGACTTAACAAGAGAGTCAACAAGTAAAGAAATTCAGACACCGCCACTGTATAACGATAAACCAATGAGATATACAAACCAATTCACGGACCTACATGGATACAACCCACAACAAACCGATCTGCCAACAGCCCCAACTATTTCCGATATAGACCTAACAAGATATCGAACTCCTTATAGTCTTAACAAAAATAATTGTCCCCCTTATGACCCCTTCAATATTAAACGCTGGATAGAAAAGTACGAGAATGCGACCGCCGGATACACTGACTATGATCGTCTCAACCACTTATTCTATTGTTTCGATAAAACAGACTACTACGACTATTACTCAAAGCTAAAGAAATCAAATCTCTTAAACACCTGGGTCGAAGCAAAAGCCGTATTTCTAGCAAGACATACCGATCACTTTGAATGCAGTTTTGAACAATTGGTAGATTTTAAGCAAACTAACAATGAAAGTGCAAAGAAATACATTATGGAAAAAGAAAGCATGATATCCTACTGTAGTCACCCAATACCAGAGGAACTCGGTATTGAACTCATAAGAAAAGGTCTACTATACCCGATCCGTAGCAAACTACCGACGCAGATTAACTCAATAGAGGAACTTATACAAGTTGTAGTCCCGATAGAAAGGCAATGCATAGAAGAGAAACTTATTGGACCTAATGCTGTCTCTGCCGCTGGCATTGACCACACACAAGAATTACAGTCGATACGAATGGACATACGGAGACTTAGAAATGATTTAAGAAATACCAGGACTTTTGCCGGTAATACAAGTAACACAAACCCCAAGACTGTCAACAGCAATCCGAGACAAGATGTAGCACGTCCATCAAACGTCGTGCGTGATACGCGTGGAAATATTCAGTGTTGGAATTGCCATGAATACGGTCATATGTCAAACACCTGTACAAAAGATAAAAGGGAACCGGTATGTTATCGATGCAAAGAGGTGGGTCATAAATCCCCACAGTGTCCACGCAATAAACAGGGAAACTAGTCGCGAAGGTACAATCTGTTGGCGTTGTACCCCATCGAATTTATCGAAGTTCGCCTTCAAATACTTTACAAATCTATATTACAATTAACGCAACTAAATATCTAACGCTATTAGACACAGGCAGCGAGCGATCACTTATGCCTATCGACACGGCTCGAAATTCTAAATTACAAATCCACAAAACAAAAATTAATTATGTGGCCGAAATGATCGCGGGTCATAAACAAATTATATCGTATTGGAGTCCACTTGTATTCACCATAGAAGAGGGCAAAAATACTTATCAGTTCAATCAAGACATGTTACTGCACTTCGGTCAAAATGAAGAGATTTTGTTAGGAATGGACTTCATTAATAAACATATAGACATTATTAACCTTACCGAGGACGCACCAAAAATAACTTTTAAACTACCAGAACCGACAGATACTATGGACATTAACGAATTGCTTATTATGTCACCTTATTACAAACCCGATGATAACTACACACAAAACATGATAAGCTCACTGATGCTTACAATACCCGAGGAAAAGACGAGATTAAAAATAATGAATTTACACATGGACGACAGTTTAGATTTCGACTTAGATGAAAAAGATTACATTAACAAACCCGAAGAAGTAGACATAGATAGTATGATAGATAAAACAAATACTGATGAATTTAATCGAATGAAAGATTACTTACTTACTAAACAGCATTTCTTCGTCACCTCATTAAAAGACATAGGCACAACCGACATTTTAGAGCATACAATAGAGTTAAATACTGAAGTACCCTTTTACAGGAAACCTTATCACACGAACCCAATAAAAGCTGAGTTCATTAAAAATCATGTACAACAATTATTAAAGGAAGGATTAATCCGCGAGTCAAGAAGCTGCTATGCTGCGCCAGTAGTAGTAGCTTACAAGAAAAATGGAGACATGCGATTTTGTATTGACTATCGGGAACTAAATACTGCTACAATTAAAGATCGCTTCCCATTGCCGCTAATAGACGACTTAATACATGCTTTGGGTTCCAGTAATTATTATTCTAGTCTAGACTTGTTTTCTGGTTTTCATCAAATAAAAATAGCCGAGAAAGATAAACACAAGACTGCGTTTATATGCAGCGAAGGATTTTATGAATATAACGTTTTAAGTTTTGGATTAACCAACGCCCCGGCCACTTTCGAAAGAATGATGCAGAAGGCTTTTGCCGGATAYTTATTCAAGTTTGTCTTAGTTTACTTAGACGATATAGTGGTCTACTCAAAGACGTTTGAWGAACACCTAAAACATTTAGACCTAACTTTTGACCGCCTCAAACAAGCAAATCTACGAGTTAACTCAAAGAAATGTCAATTCTTGGCCAAGAAAYTGCAATATCTGGGATATATCGTAAGCATGGAYGGCATCAGCCCTAACCCTACTAACGTTGAAAAGATAAYAAGTATGCCTGAACCSAAGACATTGAAGCACGTGCGACGTTTTCTAGGATTATGTAATTACTATCGCTGTTTGATTAAAGACTTTGCAAAGATAGCCAAACCTATCACAGACTTGTTAAAAAAGACGATTGCAGCAAAAGTTAATAAAATTAATTGGACACARGAATGCGAAATAGCGTTCAATAAACTAAAAGAAAAATTGTCTACATACCCAGTTGTTGGTCACTATAAACCTGATGAGCCGATAATTCTCTACACAGACGCAAGTAAATACTCTGCCGGTTGGGTCTTACATCAGCTGCAGAATGGTATRGARAGAGTATTACTATACGGAAGTTATAAATTTAGTCCGAGAGAACAGAACTATTGCGTTACAGATCAAGAGGCTTTAGCKCTAGTAAAAGGCATCAGGGCCGTACAACAATATATTAACAACGCCCCATTYACTGTTCGCGTAGATCACCACAGTCTATGTTTTCTCACTACAATGAARAATCTCAACGGAAGACTTGGAAGATATGCTTTGGAAATACAACACTTGATACCCAACCTACGTATAGAATATAAATCTGGGTCACTYCATAAAAATAGCGACTGTATGTCAAGACTTCCGATAATAGAACAAGAGTTAATCGACAGCAAAGCCATTAAGCCGTCAAAGACTAAATGCACTTCTATTACATTATGCAAATCTAAGGAATGCATCCTAAATGGTATAGAGCGTGCAAGGGTGGAAACGATACTTTTCTCCGATATMAAATCGTTCRAAGATCTYGGATGGGAATTCACATTAAATAGCTTGACCAATATTCAGACAGTTARRATACATAATAGCCTSATAACAGAATCCAACGCAAATGAATTAATAAATACACGCGAAGAGCAGCTTAAGGATTCCTGGACTCGATCTCTAATCGAATCWTTGGAAAGAAACGAATTAGAAATACAGAAAAGACATGTACTTATTGATGGATGCGTTTACCGTATATTTTATTTTGAAGGGCATCCAACTTATCTGTTTTGTTTACCAAAGCACTTGAGAGAATTAGTACTATCAGATTTACATGGATCACTTACATCGGGACATATGGGAAGGGATCGAACCATGAGTGAAGTTTACCGCCGATTCTACTGGCCAGAGAGGAAGAAAGATGTCGATAAATTCGTCAGAAGCTGCAATTGTTGTCAACGACGCAAAAATGAGACGACATACCCGAGAGGTCTATTACATTCGATCTCGATTGAACACCCTATGGATCTCATAGGCATGGATCTGGTTGGACCATTACCCCGCAGTAACGAATACCGCTATCTCGTGGTTGCAGTCGACTATGCTACACGATTTGTAATTCTGGGAAAAATCAAAGATAGGCAACCGCAAGGAATAGCTGAATTCTTCATAAAACGAATTTGTCTAAGATTTGGTTGTCCGACACGAATATTGACTGACCAGGCAAGAGAACTGATATCGCAAGCGATGGAAGTCGTATTTCAAAACTTTCAAACACAACACAGTCTCTGTGCACCTTACAAGCCATCAACACAGGGACTCGTAGAGAGAACAAACAGAACGATAATAAACTCTCTCTCATTATACTGTCATAGCAATCAAGATAATTGGTCAGCAGTTATACCTTATATTGAGTTCGCCATTAATGCATCTGTCCAATCCTCTACTGGAAAATCACCATTTTATTTGATGCACGGTTTTCATGCTCGTAAACCTATAGATGTTGCCTTTGGTCTACCATTCGACAGTCCAAAACAAACAACTGGCGATTATTTAGCCGACGCCAGAGAGGTAGCCCGAGAGTTTCTAAAGTCTGCACAAGACAAGCAGAAATTCTATTACGATCAAAAACGAAGTCCACAATTCTTCGCGATTGGAGACACAGTTGGGCGATACAAACTTTTACGACAAAAGGGGGTTAACACTAAAATGCAATTAAAATATTTCGGACCATATAAAGTGGTCAAAATACATGGTGATCCCCCTAATAACTATACAATAGAAAATCTTTCAGACCCAAGAGATAGGACTAAAGTGCCTATAGAWCAATTAAAGCAATGGTATTTAAGAGACCCTATCGAAACAGAATATTTAGATGATAATAACAGCCCAAATAGCAACGATATCTCAAGTGAAACGAATGATGTTTCACGCATACACGTCAGTCTGCGAACTGATACTAATGATATAGGGGAAGATTATGAGACCCCTGATGAAAAAGTGGTCGTCTGCGAGCTTCCACAACCTGTTAACCTTTTGGCAGCGGCAAATGAAGACATCATTTCGTCGGCTGCTGTATCGACGTCGTCTATCCAATGAAGAAGAGATGTTCTACATTGGCGGTTTTGAAGTACTACGCGTATAAAATTTGGTTTCGCATTGGTTACCCGTTTGGTGGTCAATTCGACTTCAAATATTWATTYTAWGTATAGCTTAAACTATTTTATCCGCTTTAGATATTGTAACAATTTAAACAATCGATGTAATTTTATAATAATTAGATTTTAAATGTCGTAATAAGCATTATAAAATACCAAAAAAAATTGTAAAACTAAAATGTACGACTTATGTAAACTCAGCTCGAGGGACCGATCTGTCGGTCAGGATGCCGATAAAATAGAGTTTATTAATTTTAAAACTGAAATAACCATCTGGTTATTTCAACCAAAAATACATTTTATGATAAACATCGCATACCATTCCGATAAGGAATGGTATGTGAAATATAAATAAGAAATAGGCATCACATCCAATAGGATGTGATGCTGATAGGGACTAAAAGTCGCACCCATCCACCTACTAGACATTGACAAAACTAGTTGTCAATGGCATCAGAGAGCAGAGTGCGAAAAAGACTATGTATTAATAGAGTTGAAAATAATTGAAAATAAAGTAAAGAAAGAAAGTATATGAAAAGTAATGAAATAATTTATAAGATAGTGATTGAAATAATAATAAGTGATAAAATAAAAGTAATATAAGAAACAGTGAAAAGGGAGGAAAGAGGACAACACTCGGGAGGACAACACACACTCGGGAGGACAACACACACTCGGGAGGAGGACAACACACACACACACACTCGAGAGGAGGACAACACACACTCGGAGGACAACACACACACACACACACACACACACTCGGGAGGACAACACACACTCGGAGGACAACACACACACACACACACTCGGAGGACAACACACACACACACACACTCACAACACACACACTCGGAGGACAACACACACACCCACACACTCACACACACACACTCGGGAGGACAACACACACTCGGAGGACAACACACACACAACACACACACACACACACTCGGAGGACAACACACACTCGGAGGACAACACACACTCGGAGGACGACACACACTCGGAGGACAACACACACACACACACACACACACACACTCGGAGGACAACACACACTAGGAGGACACACACACACTCGGAGGACAACACACGGACACAACACACACTCGGAGGACAACACACACTCGGAGGACAACACACACACGACACACACTCGGAGGACGACACACACTCGGAGGACAACACACACTCGGAGGACGACACACACTCGGAGGACAACACACACACCCACACACTCACAACACACACACTCACACGACACACACTCGGAGGACAACACACACACCCACACACTCACAACACACACACTCGGAGGACAACACCCACTCGGAGGACAACACACACAACACACACACAACACACACTCGGAGGACAACACACACTCGGAGGACGACACACACTCGGAGGACAACACACACACCCACACACTCACAACACACACACTCGGAGGACAACACACACTAGGAGGACWACACACACTCGGAGGACAACACACACACACACACACACACACACTCGGGAGGACACACATTCACTCGGGAGGACACACATTCACTCGGGAGGACACACATTCACTCGGGAGGACACACACACTCGGGAGGACACACATTCACTCGGGAGGACACACACACGGGAGGACACACACACTCGGGAGGACACACACACTCGGGAGGACACACATTCACTCGGGAGGACGGGAGGACACACACACTCGGGAGGACACACACACACACACACACTCGGGAGGACACACACACTCGGGAGGACACACATTCACTCGGGAGGACACACATTCACTCGGGAGGACACACATTCACTCGGGAGGACACACACACTCGGGAGGACACACATTCACTCGGGAGGACACACACACCGGGAGGACACACATTCACTCGGGAGGACACACACACTCACTCGGGAGGACACACACACACACACACGGTGATTATGATTGTAAAACACTTAGTATTTTATATGTAGTAGCACGCCTGAAGGTGCACCACCCAATCCATAATTATTATTTTATGTAGTATTTAACTATAAGTTTCAGTAGCCAATCAATAATTATTCTTTTGTAGTACACGCTATTAGTTTCAGACGCCAATCAATATTTACATTTATGTAGTGTCTCATTATAAGTTTCAGTAGCCAATCAATAATTATTCTTTTGTAGTAGCACGCTATTAGTTTCAGACGCCAATCAATATTTACATTTATGTAGTGTCTCATTATAAGTTTCAGTAGCCAATCAATAATTATTCTTTTGTAGTAGCACGCTATTAGTTTCAGACGCCAATCAATATTTACATTTATGTAGTGTCTCACTATAAGTTTCAGTAGCCAATCAATGATTATTCTTTGTAGTAGCACGCTATTAGTTTCAGACGCCAATCAATAATTACATTTATGTAGTATCTCACTATAAGTTTCAGTAGCCAATCAATAATTATTTCTCGTAGTAGCACGCTATAAATTTCATATGCCAATCAATAATTATTTTTAGGTAGTTGTACGCTAGAAATTTCTGAGATTACTTAATAACTTGTTATGAATCCTATTAGACCGTTACAATATGTATGATTATGGGGGATTAGAGGGATAGGATATAGACAGACAACAAGGGTGAGAAAGAGAGAGAGAGAGAGAGAGAGAGAGAGAGAGAGAATGGGGGGAACGGTATGTAAGCACATACAAAGACAATTTATGATTTGTTTTTGTTTTTTTTTGATAAATCTGTAATGAAGTGAATTAAATGAAAATTTTGTAAAACATTTTTTTTATTTATATAATTTTAATCAATCAATTAAATTAGTTGTTAAAAAAAAATTATTTTTGAATCAAATTTTTTTTTCGGTAAAATATAAACTTTTGTTACAAATTTTTGTTGTTTTTTTTAAATTTTGGTAAAAAAACATATTAGTAGATTAGATCTATCGATTGATTGATTAATTGATTGATTGATTAGTTTATTTTTGTTTGGATAAATAGATAGGCCATACCATTAAAAAAAATATTATTAAATCTCTCTCTCTCTCTCTCTCTCTCTCTCTCTCTCTCTCTCTCTCTCTCTCTCTCTCTCTCTCTCTCTCTCTCTCTCTCTCTCTCTCTGACCTTTCCATCTATATCTTTAAATATCTATATCTAAACAATACATTTAAAAAAAATGTAAAAAACAACAATTGATTTTTCTTTAAACAATACAAAAACAAACAAAATATTTTCAATTAAAATTTAAAAAATACAGATCAAACAAACACATCCCCCCCCACACACACACCACACAGGGAAAGTTAGGTCACATACAATCCCCATTGAAATACAATCGGATCAGCCGTTTACTGTATTAAAGACAGACAATACAAGAACCAGAAGATACCAACAACAAAATGTCCAGAATTAATGCCGCAATAGTGTTTGGCATACGAAAACAGTTGGCCCTCTATAGGGAACAGTTGGCAACTGGCAATCCAGGCGCCGTACAACTGTTAGCTATTAGAGAAAAACTGATACAACTGCGCCAACGAATTGAGCCGCTGATCGCCGAAAGACGTTGGGAAGCCCAGGAGGTTAACCGGGAATTGGATCAGTTAGCCAGACAAGTTCATGACCGAATGCAGGGCCGACTCCAGGGCCGGGACAGTGGCCAGTATGCACATATGGACAGAATAGGTGTCCAGCTAGACGCGGCTGACCATTATGTCATGGGTGTCGATCAATTAGCCAATCAGCATATTGATCATGTAAGGGCCAGTCGTATGATTTTACAGCCAATAAACATAACCCAAGATCGCCGCTATTGGTTTCCATTGAATACCGGTTCCAATAATTTGGTACCGATTACTGTGAATTTGCACCGACAGGACGTTTCGGGCACTTGTTTAGGATCGGAAAATATCTGCCATCAAGACGGCGGCCAATGGTTTAGCTATTTTGGTTTGCCGCGGCCACTTAGTCAAACTAGTCGACAGGCACTGGTCCAGCACCGGGCTAACGAGATTGAGGACCATGTACCCAATTATCTGCTTCGGACGACTAGACGACCCAAACCCATGTTTCTATGGTTTAGCCGACTGCCAGCTGCTGCTGCTGGCGGCCATCAATACCGCTACCAATGCTATCTAAATCGTGACGAACCGTGGACCAATTTCGGTCGGCTACAACAGTCGGCACCTGTATGGTATATCGATGGACCAGTAGTACAGGTAGGCATACTAGAAGAATACGACCAATTGGTAGAATCAGTGAACCGATTGGCCGATTATTGTCTACCGCGTGTGGCCCAACTGAACGAACGGTTGGCCAACATTGATCTCGAATGGCGTATCCAAAGGCAACAGTTACCGGTTGGTTCCAATCAGCGACAACAGCTGGAGCAAAGATATCGTGAGGTAATGGCCCGATTGTTGGCCGTACGCGATCGTTTACGGGATGAATATCAGACCCTGAACGACAGTGCCCAACAACAGCTCCGGTTGTTTAGTACGCCCGGTGCTGGCGGTCTATTGATTTGTAAATATCTATGATTAGGGGATTAGAGGGATAGGATACAGACAACAAGGGAGAGAGAGAGAGAGAATGAGTGGGGGAACGGTATGTAAGCACATACACAGACAATAGCGGCAAAAAAAATTATGATTTTAAAAAAAAAAAATCTGTAATGAAGTGAATTAAATGAAAATTTTGTAAAACTTTTTTTTTATTTTATATATTTTTTTTTGCTGATATTTTATATAATCTTAATGAGTAAAACAATAGTAGTAGTAGTAGTAGTAGTAGTAGTAGTAGTAGTTATTAAAATTAATTAAAATTTTAACAAAAACAACAAAATAATTAGAAAATTAATTTAACTTATTGTTGGCGCAACAATAAAAACAAAAAAAAAACGGTTGTCCACTAATAAATACATACTGTACACACTAGAGAGGCCAACCAATCCTAACCCGATCCAATGGCCAGTCATTAGAGCAGGACAGTCATCTATATATACATACACACCACTACACCAATCGCTAGGACAGGACGGGACAGACAGACACATACAAACCATTAACATATTAATACTACTCCCCCACCACACTCACATACACAACTATGGCACAGCCAAACAACAATGATGCTAACCTACTGTTTCAGGTACGGCAGCTATTGTCAGATATTAGACATACCGTATATTCGGCTAATCCTACCGCTGCCCAGTTAGACCAATCGATGCTCGAACTACAGGGACTGCAAGGCTATCGGGAGTTTGTCGAAGGTGTGCGCGGCTGGGAAGGCAATTGGCTGCTCAGTGAATGCCAGCACCTGATCGACCGTATTGAGGCCATTGGTCGCGGACATCCGCCCCAGGCACTGCTGGCACTGGAACTGTGGGCGGCCAGAGATTTTGCCGTACAAGTAGAACAAGCACTGGACACAACACTCTGGCAGTTGCCGCCCGACGATCTGATCGATGTCAGCCTAGATGGCCAACAACAGTGGTTGCATTTGCCGGAGCAGCCAGAGATGATTAGGCCAGTAGTCGTCCATAGGAATCGTCAATTAAAATCATATTTAGATAAATCGGATGACGAATGGTTTAGTTGGTGTCGATTTCCAGAACCCGAACCCCAGCCGGCAGTCGGAGCCGCAGCCGATCCGATGGCCGGACATAATAGCCGGCCAAAGTTTTTCTGGTTTCAACGTCGGGAACAAACCGGTGGTATGGCTGAGATGCCTTTCCACGATCACGATTCACGCTACTGGGTCTACATGAATATGGATCCATGGGATAATATGGGTCTGGCCGATGACCAAGGTAGTCCCATATGGTTTGATCAGTCCCGTGTACATGTACTATCCAGTGGCTATTATCCGCGATTTATACCGGCCCGCGATCGGCTACGTATTATTGTTGGTCAAGTCGACCGTCTGAATGAATTGCTTAAAGCGGCCGATCTTGAATGGCGTATACGCCGTCAACAATTGCCGCCGACTGGCCAACAAAGACAACATTTTGAAGTGCTTTACCGGCAGACAGTGGATACAGTCCTAAGGGTACGTAATCGGGTTACCAGTGAATGTCCGCAAGCGTTAGCCAATATTGATCGACGATTGGCAATGTTTAGCCGACCGGGTGGCGGCGGTCTACTTGTACCGTAAAATATTACAAATCAAGGACAGTAGTATATAGGGACTGGTAGATACTGATTATACAGAATATTATTATTATTTTTCTAGACGGGAACAGTAAGGTATGGATAGAGACAGGTATGTATATACCGGTGAAATCAATTTTTGATTTTTTTAAATAAATATAATGTGTAAGTAATACAAATAATTTACAGTATTTTTTATTATTTATTTTTTTCTAATAACTTTTAATATAATTAGATTATAATTTGAATGATTTTTTTTTTAAAAAGTTATTAATTATAGAAATCAAACAATATTTAAACAAAACAAACAAAAAATACAGTTTATAATGCATACAAAAATCATAATAAATGTATAAACCATAGAATATACAAAATTTTAATCTCAACAATAGTTTATTTATATATATTTTAATTTAAAAAAAACAAATTTAATAAATATTTGGCACACAATTTTTTAATTGTGGTCACAGTTAGGGCACGCATACATAAAAACCAACATAAAGAAAATAAAGGGGAACAGTATGTGGGATGACAACCATAACAACAACAACAATGATGATGGTGATGATGATGATACCAACAGCAGCGGTAATGGCAATGAAAATGGGTATGAAATGAAAGATATGGGTAAACAACAAGAGTATGAAGGACAGGGAGATAGAGAGGAACAGGAGGGAGCAGTGGGAGGAGGAGGAGGAGGAGGAGGAACAGGAGGTGTCGATCAGCAACAGATCGATGAATCTATTAGACAACAGATTAATGACTATAGACATAGTATAGCATCGTCGGCATCATCATCATCATCATCGGGACAGCCATCACCAGCCGGTTCCATGTCCAGTGTACACATAGATATGCCACCGCCACCAATGCCCGGAACTCCCGATAGTTCGCACACTAGCCGTAGTAGTGGTTCGCCCGATGACTGTCGCATATGTCTGGACAGTCCATCGTTGCCGCCGTTTCTGGTGTGCGACTGTCGGGTGTCGATGTGTGCCGACTGTCTGCGCGATTACATACTGGCCCGTCAACGGGACGGCCAACCGGCCGCTACGAGCGAAATGTGCGAAATATGCCGACAACCCTATCGTAATGTCCGTATCGAACGGCTAGCGGCTACTGAGCCCAGCGGTGGCCAGATATCGGTTCGACAGTTTCTCAACGATCAATACCAGTCAGTCAGATATGGCGGTCGTCCGACTATTGGTGGCCGTCTAAGCCAACTGACTGTTACACTGATACTGTTCGGCATTATATCGGCTATGATCTCCCGAACCAGTAACCTATGGTATGTACCGATGATTAACTGGTTATTGATGTGGACGGCTATATTTATTAACCAACTAATCCGTGCCTATCGTCGACGTAGACAACGTATAGCTGGCCAGAGGTCGACAATCAATTTGCATATCCAAGATAATGCTGGCGATGATGATGATGATGATGGTCAGGGAGGACAGGTAGGTGATAGTGGTGGTAGAAGTAGTGGTAGTCATAACGTATAAAATTTGTAGGACAGTTGACTTTCGCACACACACACACACACACACACACATTGAATATCAATTTATAGTTTATGTTTTATTTTCATTGTTTTCTAAAACAAATATTTATTAAATATTGTTGTTGTGGTTGATATCACAAAATCAGTCATTTATATAACTTATTTGCAAATGTATAAGCAATTAATGGGGGGAACAGTAGGTGTTTGGGGGGAGATTAGGCTTATTTATTATGCTACCTACCAGAGCTTTGATAAATTAAAATTAAGTTATTTTATTTTTGTTGTTGGTAATTTTAAATTTAATTTAAAATGTTTTCAAATCAATTATTTATTGTTATTTTTTTCTTTAAAAAAAATAAATAAAATTTTATATTTTTGATGATTCAAACAAACAAACAGATAGATAGACACATAGACATAGACAGTGATAGATAGACATACAGGGGAATAGGTATGTATAGAAACTACCCGGGCAACAACAACAATGATAATGATAATAGTGATGATAATCCCGATGAGTATGAGATGCAAGATATGGGCGGCGGCGGGAAAGGGGGTCAGGAGGAGGTGGAGGGGGCAGTAGGCGGGCAACAACAACAAGTGGATCGTATTTTGCAATTATCTGGTAGGCTCAGGGATCGTATAGCCAATGCCAGACACCAGAGTCAAGACTATCTGAATAGGACACAGTTTACTGGCGGTCCATTTCCGCCGCCGCCACCAATACCTATACAAGAGGGCGGGGAGGAGGAGGAGGAGGAGGAACAGCAACAGATTACCGATGCTATTAGGCAACGGCTATATAGATATAGAGGATCGATATCATCATCATCGGGACAGTCATCTGTGGCCGGATCGACATCCAGTATATCCAGTGTACATATAGAACCTCCTCCTCCTCATCCTTTACCACCACAACCATCGGCCAGAGCTCCCGTATGTCGTATCTGTTTGACTGATCCACCGCTACCGCCGTTTCATGTGTGTCACTGCCGCGACAGTATGTGCCCAGACTGTCTAGCCCTGTATATCCGGTCGCGCGAATCCGATGGTCATCCTGCCAGCGAATACTTGCGCTGCGAAATATGCCGCCAACCATACCGTAATGTTCAGGTCAACTATGGACAGCTGCCGATAAGTGGACGGCAGTTTTTTGCCGACCACTTCCGATCGATGTTGACTGAAGGCCGTAATACCCGCGGACTGTTAGGCTGTGTAACTACTGGTCTGGTAGGCAGTATGCTGGCTTCACTAATACCAGCAACCCGTGACTATGCGTACGCACCGTTAGCCGGTATGACCGTATTCTGGGTAATGTTGTTTATCTGGCAATTGTTTCGGCGATTTCGTAGGCGACGCCGTACCCGGACAGTCATGACCGATATAGACGTTATCAACAATCGCGATGATAGTTATGATGGTGATGATGGTGACCCAGGTAATCAACCAGATAATTTAGTGTAAAAAAACATGCTGTTAGTTGTGTGTGTGTGTGTGTGTGTCAGGTAAAAGGTTAGGAACGGTAGGTTACAAAAAAAAATAAATCATTTAAGTAGTTGTTGACACAAAATCAATACACATGTTTTAAATCAATTAATTATTTTTCTATGTATTTTAAAAAAAAACTTTATTCAAATCAAATAATTATTGACATTATTATTATTATTATAGACATCCCGGTGCTTACCTGATGAAGGACTGGTATTTATTATTATTATTATGATTACCTGTATTATTATTAATCAATAAGAAAAAAAACATTTTTTAGTTAGTTTTTTAATTAATTAAATTTATTTTAGTCTTTAAAAAAATTATATATTATTTTTATTTAGGATATAATATGTGGGGCACAGTAGCCAACACTGTTCAGGTCGGCTATAAACTCGTTGGGCTCGTACTCGATATCCTTGACATTGTCGACAATATCCAGACCGGCACTGGTCTTGAACAACCGCAACAGCCGTCGGCCGTTCAGAGTGGACACAAAATCTGGCGGATGTACTACTGGCCGACACTGGCGGTTACAATTGGCTGCCGGTTTCAGTACAAAGTCCAGCGCCGTATAGTTATCGGCCCAAAATCGCGGATAATATTTCCTGACCATCGATTCGGGTAGCGATTGATAGTTCTCGGGTATTGGCGACCGTTGGCCAGCTATATAGTCCAAAATGGCCTCAACATTCTGGTCGGTTATTGAACACATATCGCCGAATCCTATTTGAAATACTTCGGCTACCGATACGTTATAGTAGGTCAGTCGGTCGCGTTCAATATCGGCCCGACGTATGTTACCCGTTAGCCAATCGTAGACGAGACCCGAATTGTACGATTCGGGTACGAGATTGTCATCGGATTGTAGTTGCCATCGATAGAAGACAACATCGGTTAGCCATTGATGATAGAAATAGAAGATTAAACTGAGAGTTTTTTTTACAAAAAAAATAAAATAAATTTATATTAATAGAATACAAGGTAAGTATAGGTGGTATAGCACAGGTAGTTTTTGTACACAAACTAATACACATACATACACACACATACATACACACACATACATACACACACATACATACACACACAAACACACACACACACTTACATATACACACACATTTACATACACACAAACACTTAAATACACACACACACACACACACAAACATTTACAAACACATACACACACATATATATACACACTTACATACACACACACACTCACACACAAATTTAAAAATAAATTACTACTAACTCGTACGGTGCGTCCGTATTGCTCATGTGTCCCATCCAACCGCCAATGTTGTTATGTACCTTAAAGTGTGGCGAATTCATCAAACGAAACCAGTCCGCCATTGTTCGGGCCTTTTGTAGGATACTGTCGATAAACTCCGTAGGATTCCAGCTGGCAATGTACTGGTCATGGATCCACTGGCGCCTAACACACTGGTGGTGGTGGTGCTGATGATGATGATGATCGTTGTTGTTGTTGTCATCATCATCATCATCGGCACTGGTGATGGTCGTGGTGCTGGTGCTGATAGACATGTTAGCAAAAAACACCGTATCCTGTATACAATGATTGTTAAATCGATTACCAGCCCGGCCTACATAGTCCCAGACAATCGACATGTGCGGCTGATCAAACTCATCAAAATTGGACTATCGGGGTTAATAAAAAATAACATCAAATTATCAAGGTCAAAACATAGATAGATCCCAGCCCACCCCACCCCACAGCACATACCCAGTAGGGTAGTGTAATATCCGGATAGATTAGGCGCATCTGGCGTTCAATTTCTACGGCAATCCACCGATGCCAGGGTATGAACTCCTGAAACTTGTGTGTCCGGCCCCAGTAGCGCGAATGTATCTGGGCCATACTGGCCATAACACCCTGGTCGTATAGTATACGAAATACGTGCATCACTCGCACGCGTTCATCGTGGCTGAGACATTTGAAATCTTTGCGCACGTGTAGCTGTTTGCAGGGCGCCCGTAGTGGTAGCGGCCGCTGATGATGTTGATGATGATGGTTAGGGTGGTGACCACCACCACTACCGTTAGCCGCATCCATAAAACGCTTCTGTATGTACAGGCGGACAGTGTCCAACTCATCATCGGTAAACTCAGACCTATGGGTGCACTTATAGTATATACTTTCCACACATTTGTCTATAAACTCTTTTTTTTTTTTAATTTAAGTTTTAGTATAATTTTTTTTAGTAATTATTTATTAAATTTATTTTTTTTAAAAAAATAACACTTACTATTATCATGATATTTTTGTTGTTGCTGATTATTATCATTATTATTATTATTATTTATAGTATTAGTAGGATTATCATCATCGTCAATATCAAAAGCACTGGTAGTGATAGCACAGGTAGTAAATGCTAACAGTGCTAGAAATTGAATAGTTATAGTAGTAATTGAAACTGATGGCGATAACTGTTTTAGTGATGATGATATTAGTAATAAAAACATTGTGTTAAAAAACACAAAAATAATTTTAAAAAAAACAAAAAAATATATATATATTATAAGTAAATAATTTATTTAAATATTAATTAAAATATAAATGTATAAAAAAAATTTATTTATTTATTTATTCGATAAAAAATAATATATTTTGATAATAAAAAAATATTACATTGCTATTTTTTTGTGAGAAAAATTAATTTAATTTTATGATAATAATAAAACTAACCTAGTAACAAAACTTTTTTTTAAAAATTTCCCAAAAATATAATATATATAAAAAATCTTGATTTTACATTTTTTTAAATTAATTTTTTTTCATATATACAGTATAAAAAACATTGAAAATACATATGTTATTATGTAATTATTTTTTCATCATCATGCAAAGTTAAATAAACTCATTTAGTTTAAAATAAAAATTATTAATATTATATATATATATTATATAGTATATTGTATATCAGTTTATAAAATTAAATATATTAAATATATATTATTTAATAAATTATTAGTGCATTTTTTTGTTATAATGATAATAATAATTATTATTAAATTATAGATAAAAAAAATTATGATAAATACTCATAAAAAATACTATACGGTAGTTCAAATAAAAATGATAATTATATCATTGAATTGTTAGTAATATTGAATTTAAAAAAAAAATCATTTAATACTGTAGTTAACTATACTTGTAGTAATAATAATAATATTAATGATAATTACTTTTTATTAATTTATTTATCATATTTTATTATAAGGCACATACATATTATCTATCAACTTACAATAAAATACTGTATTAAATATTATATCTTAT
The DNA here is from genome assembly GCF_028296485.1 of Oppia nitens. Taxonomy (NCBI): domain Eukaryota; kingdom Metazoa; phylum Arthropoda; class Arachnida; order Sarcoptiformes; family Oppiidae; genus Oppia; species Oppia nitens. Next base: position 82,843 of record NW_026533232.1, read on the forward strand.
ATATATATATATATATTACTATACCGTACTGTCTTATCATATATATTAATTGATAAAATATTTTCAACAACAAAAAAATCTAATAATTAAAACATTATATCAAATAAATAATAATAATAATAATAATAATAATAATAATCAGATCAGTTGTAAATTGTTAAATAATTTTATTTATATTTTATTTTTAATTTTACCGACATATTTATTTGCATACACATTGTTATATATTACATTAGTTTGTGTACGTGTGTGTGTGTGTGTGTGTGTGTGTGTGTGTGTGTGTGTGTGTGTGAGAGAGAGAGAGAGAGAGAGAGAGAGAGAGAGAGAGAGAGAGAGAGAGAGAGAGAGAGAGAGAGAGAGAGAGAGAGAGAGAGAGAGTGAGAGTAATAGTAAGATAAGTGTAAACTTAGATATCATTTTAAAATTATCTATAATATTGACATTAAAATTATATTGTATACAATAATATTTAATTTTTTTACAGTATATCACTATATATTTAACAGTATTTATGTTATTTGTATTAATAATAACTAATGTTTTTTTTTAATTTATTAATAGATATTTCATTTTGAAAATTATAATTAATTATTATTATTTTTTGAGTTGTGGTAGTATTTGTTTTCACATGTGTTTTTTGTTTCATCAAAATAATAAAATAATAGTAAAAAATAAAATAACAAATAAATATATATATTGAATATATTTTATTTTTAAAAATATGTAATATTTAATCGTATAAAGTTATTCAATATTATTATTATTATAATAATTATTTTCAAATATCATATGATTATTTATTAATTTTTTTTAACTATAGTTATTTAATGTACTGAAATTTGAATTACATACCAGTATATAAAAATTATATTATCATAACAGTGATTTGCAATAAAATAAATTAATAATTACAACATTTTATTTGTTATTCAAATAAGTTATTATTATTATTAGTATTTAGTATTAGTAATTGATAAAACTAATAGTAAAATTCATACATTATCAAGCATATGATAATTGTTGACTAATTAATTATAAGCAACAAAAAAATTAATACTAATGTTGTGTATGATTTGCAAACTACTGTATTATTATAAATATATATAAATTTATATATTAATTAATAATAGTTTTGATATACTATAGTGAATAAAACAATATGTGATTTAGTAATAATAATAATAATTCTAATATTTTAAATTATAAATTATTTTTCGACATATAATGTAAACAACATAATAAAATAAATATTTATTTATTAAAAAAATTATTTATAATCAATTTTGGATTAACTATTATATTATCAAACAGTAATAATAATAATAAATATTATTAAAAAAAAAAAAATAAGATGAAGTGGTGGCAAAAATTTAAATTACAATTATCTGATTTAGGATATACTAAGCTAACATATACATCAATATTATTGTACATACATTTTGCATTTGTAAGTTTTACCTTGATAATTTTTTTTATATAAAAAAATAAATAAATAAAATATTTAATTTATAAAAATATATGCATACACAATAAAAATTATCTTATTATTATTATTGATTTTTTTTAATTTTTTGGGCTATAATTTATAAAATTATTTGTTAAAATTGTTTGTTTCAGTGTCTAAAGCAGGCACTGTCTGGTCCAGCATTTGTCGACTTTAGCTACATATTGGACGTACCACTGGAACAGGTGACCTATGTTCCCACATTGACATCGGCCGGCATCATAATCGGCACACTATGTAAGTGGTTATTGTCCCATATTGTATACATGACATTGTTGTACCACAAAAAAAATATTGTTTATTTTTTAAATTATAGTTAATTTTATTTTTTATTTTTTTGTGGGAAAAATATCATCAAGTACATATATTTTATATAAAAATAAACTTAGTTATACTTTAAATTAGTTAATTATTATTAGATAAACTAAACTAGCAAACTAAAAATACTATAAATAATATTAAAATTAATAGTTTATATATATATATATATAAACAAATTATATTCAATATTATAATTATATAATTACTACTATTTAGTTTAGTACAGTAGTTATTATACTTTTATATAAATATATAAACAGTACAATTGAATCGATATATATTAATAATTTTAATTTAATTACTAACTAACTAACCAAATCAGTAGGACTATTGCACCGGTATGTAAACAGACAGTTTACCGTAGTGGCCATACTGATCGTACAGAATGTGGCCAACACCATGATGCCGTTTAGCGTACATCTATGGCAACTGTATGTTTGCGCATTTTTTATGGGCCTAACGGCCAGTGCCTGGCTGGCCACCTATAATGTTTGGCTTATCGAAATGTGGCAGGACAAGTCGGTAAAAGTGCTACTATTTTCACAGCTTATGCACGGCATTGGACAGGTATGCGGCGAACAATTGGATCGGCCGTATCTGACTGGCGAACAACACCACCAACCAGTGTCGTCCCAACAAAAACATAGTACCGATAGTTCAGTGTTTTATAACTATACCGCTATGACTACTAGTACTACTACTACTAATGATAACTATACGTTATATACCGGTGCCAGTGGACCGGCAGTCCATATGGTAACAGTTGACGAAAGGCGAGCCAAACTGATTATGCCGTTTATCATCAGTGCTGGCATTCATGTTATCGGTAACTAACTATATATTATTTGGACAGTTATATTATATCATATCCATGCAATTGACTAACTGACTAACTAACCACCCAATTGATGTCTCCACCCCCACCCCCCATTAAACCTCCAGGTCCTATACTGATGCTTATAATGTTCAAAATCAAGCCCTACCGGCGCACACAAGAAATCTACAAAATTGATGAAACAGCTGAACAACAATCAGCAGATTCGGATGGAGCCGCCGCCGCCAACCGGCTGACCAGATTCGACATCATAGCCCGGGCACTGGTAATCGTTAGCCTCGGCTCTGTCCATACCATCGACTCGCTGTTGCCCGACTTTACCGTCACATATCTCCAGTACATACCCGTACACTTTACGGCATCGGATGCCGCATCGGTAACATCGGCCATATCGTCTACCTATACAGTAGCCCATATGCTGGAACTGTTGGCCAGTTTTGTACTGTCGACCGGTTGTATCATACACTTGCACTTTACAATAGCACTGGTAGCTTTCCTGTGCCTGTTTGCTGTCCAACATTCAGTTACCGGCGTATGGATTGTTTGTATAGCTACTGGGTTTGGTGTATCCATACTGTTTCCGTCGATGTTGGCCTATTTTGGCCAGTATGTACCGATTACCGATCGTATGGCCACTGGCATATGGATGGCCTGGGGTGTAGTCAATTTTATACCGCCATTTTTTATGGGACATTTTATTCAGCAATTCCCGTCGGTGTTTATCATAACAGCCGTAGCGTTGATTGTTATTAGTTTTACAACGCTTCGCGGTTTTATGTATTGGTTTCAATTGAAGCTAACTGTGCGCTGATATACTGTATTATATTAGCCACTAATCGGTAATACCTGAATAGTATTGACCAAAGATATAGGTATACAATAAAAAAAAGTAATAATAATATATTTTTTTAATTTTTTTTTTTGTTAATTACTACTAATAATTTTTTTAAAAATTGGATTAATTTTATTTATATTCACATATTTATTAAAAAAAATGTAACAAATATTTAGATTAATTATAATTAAGATCTTTTAGTACAGTATTAACCGTAAATGTCCTAACAGTACAACAACAACAAAAAATACATTTAAAACGATTGATATTATTTAAAAAAAACAATTTAAAAGCAATGATAAGTTTGTGTACAATAAAAAAAATACATTTAAAACGATTGATATTATTTAAAAAAAAAACAATTTAAAAAACAATGATAAGTTTGTGTACAATAAAAAAACAGATTAAATGAATAATAATAATAATATTTAGTCAATCAATTGATCGTATTTTAAGGCAACATTACTGTCCCCTCCCCTATCCATCCATGGACTGGACTACCGGTAATGGCTAACCATTTTGTTGTTGTTTATGTTTGATGGCTATATGTCTGCTTAAATTGCCATTTAGTTGATATGTCTTATCGCAGTCGGGCCACTGGCACCGATAGACAGTGACACCCGTATGTACGGTCATGTGTCGCAACATTTCGAGTTTTGTCGGAAAACGTTGGTCACAACCAGCGGGCCATTGGCAGCCAAACCTACCCGAGTTGTTATGCTTGAGTGTGTCAGCATCGCCGCCACCACCAGTACCACCGTGTGCTCGACGCCTGTGCTGTTCGTATAGTTGTTTTCGCGAAAACATTTTATTGCAACCCTTATAATCGCATTCAAACTTATTATTATTGCCAGTTGTTTGTCGTCGCCTGGATTGAGTTGTTTTGAGTTTGTGGTGTCGGATCCGTTGGTGTCGATCGAGTTGTAGGGCCTGTTTTGTCTGATAGGTGCAACCAATTACCGGACATTTCATCATCATATAGTCACCGTTGATGTTGTTGTTGTGTTGGTGGTCTAAGGAGTCGATTGGATGTACGAGCAAACGGTGCATATTTAGCAAATGTCTGGTCGAAAATAGCCGTTTCGGGTCACAGTCGTCACATTTGTACGACGACTTGTCACCGCAATCATCGTCATCGACGGCTGTAATGGTAGTGTTGTTTGTTATCTGCATTGTCTGATCATTTGCTGATGATTTCACTAATGCCGGATCGGTAGCTAATAAACTGGTCTCACAATCATCATCATCGGCGTCATCATCATCATCACTGTTGCTGCAGCTGTTCCTGTAGACAACAAGTTGCTGATGATGTTTGCCATAGTGTTTGCGAAACAATTGAAACTGTTTGGTACCAAACGTTTCCGTACAGCCAACCCATGGACACCTATAGGTGCCATCAGTTTCGCGACATTTTTCTGCTGTAATCAATTTGTCGGCGGCTTTCATACGATTGACGGACAGTGTTGTTGGTGTTGTTTTAGAGACAGTTGTCTTCACTTTTTTCTTGTTATTATTATTATTATTGTTATCTTTCAATGGATTCTTCATCTTCCTCTTCAATATCTTGTTTTTACCATTACATTCATGTGTCGATTGATGTAATTTCAATTGACTGGGAGCACAGGCCGAAAACGTACAGTCGTTGATATTGCACCTATAGGTTCCTCGATGTTTAGTCAGATGAAAATAAATTTGTCGTATATGTGTAAATGTTTGCGTACAGCCATCACCCCATTGGCACCGATACGTGCCATCAGTTTGTTTTGTATACAAATGTTTTGTATGTTTACTTTGTTTTCTGAAATCAATTGACGATTCTTTTAATTTTTCGTTACTTTTCTTCTTCTTCTTCTTCTTCTTCAGTACTGTTTGTTTCACTTGTTTCTTGTCTTTCAGTTTATTCATGTCTTTCGATTGATTCTTGTCTTTCGATTGATTCTTGTCTTTCGATTGATTCTTGTCTTTCGATTGATTCTTGTCTTTCGATTGATTCTTGTCTTTCGATTGATTCTTGTCTTTCGATTGATTCTTGTCTTTCGATTGATTCTTGTCTTTCGATTGATTCTTGTCTTTCGATTGATTCTTGTCTTTCGATTGATTCTTGTCTTTCGATTGATTCTTGTCTTTCAGTTTATTCTTCAATGTCTTTCTACTACCTCTTTGACGACCGATAAGTGTTTGTGTAATATGTTGTTTAGTGACACCGCTATTGTTAGTCAAATCCCTATCCTTTTGGTGTTTATTTTTATGCATACTAAGTATGTATTGATTGCGGAACCGTTTCGTACAGTCATCCCAATCGCACTGATATTTATTTCCGGTTTTAGTCTTCGTATTCAATGTTTTTGTTGTTGTTGTTGTCGATTGTCTTAATTTCTTAACTATCACTTTAGTCTTCTTCTTCATCATCAATGGTTTTCTACCTCTTCTTCCTCCAGTTCTTTGACTTTTTTGTATGATATGTTGTTGTTGTTTAGTGACACCACTATTGTTGTCGACATTATTATTATTATTATTATCATTCAAATCCCTATCCAATTGATGTCTATTTCTATGTCTATTAAGTACATATCCATTGATAAAACGTTTGTTACAGTCATACCAATCGCATTGAAATTTATAGACAATTTTAGTTGTCTTTTGATTAGTAATCAAAGATCGTTGTCTATTATTAACCATCAATTCTTCATCATCTTCTTCATCATCAGCAACAACACCATCACTGTTGTTGTTGTTGTTATAGCTATCGTTTGCATCCAAATTAATGATAACTTTATTTGACGATTGTTTGTTACAACACTTATCATCGCTTAAAAGTTGGTCATTACTACTACTACTACTAGTGGTTTGCAAACCAATTGATTTACAACTATTAACTACTAACTCATGAGTAGTTTGTGTCCAAGTGTCCAACAATAATAGACTATCCAATTGTTGTGTTTGACAACCAATTGATTTATTGTTATTAACTATTTAAAAAAATATTATAATAATTTTTTTTTTAAATAAATAAATAATATTTAAATAATAAATTTAATATTAATTTTTCTATTAGTTTCATTCATACCATTATTCAAGTGTTGACTATTATTAGTAGTTTCAATGCACTTATCTTTACTAATATTTTCAACACTACTTGTTTGGCCATCAATTGATTTGTTAACTAATTTTTGAATTATTATTAATTATAAAAAAATTTAAAAAATATATTTTTAAATAATAATTTTTTTAAAAAAACTATTAATTTTCATACCATTAGTAGTTTCAATACAATTATTATTATTATTATTATTATTATTATCTCCTATAATATCATTACCACTACTTGTTTGGCCATCAATTGATTTGTTAACTAATTTTTGAATTATATTATTATTAGTTTTTATATATATTTATATAATATTTAAATAATATTTTTTAAAAAACTATTAATTTTCATACCATTAGTAGTTTCAATGCAATTATTATTATTATTATCTTCTGTAATATATTTTTAAAAAAACAAAATAATTTTAATTAAAAAAAATACAAAAATCTTAAATTATTATTATTATTATCATTGATTACCACCATTGATGTCTATATTACCATTCAATTGATCCGATTGTTGTTTAGTTAAATCTAAAGACACGGAACAGCTGTTATTGAAATCATTCAACGATTTAATAGTTTGTTTGATTTGATTTAAATCAATAGTTAGTTTATTATTGCCATTTGAATCATCAATAAATTGCATATATTTTTCATAATTTTCAGTTAATAACTGATATCTTAATAAATCATTTGTCAAACAATTGACTTCACGTTTGAGTCGATATATCGCTGAATATAATTCATATCGACTTAAATCACATAACGATTCAAATGTTTCACACATTTAAGTACTGTATTTAAGTATCAATTACTTAATAGCTAAATATTAATATATATTTATTTTTATGTTGTTATGCAATAACTATTTGAAAACTACTGTATAAACAAACAAACAAACAAATTGTTTATATATATAAAAAATTTTTTTTTGTTTATCATATGTTTTTCAATAGTTTATAATATACTGTAATAACAGCACGTGTTTTGAAAAATATACAGATATTTATTGAATTTTAGTCTACAGTATAATACTATTAAATATAATATACATGTACTGTAAAAGTAATATACAGGTAGTTATTATTATTATTATTACCTGTATATTATTAATACAGTGTAAATGTATTTTATTACTACAATATATCAGATATTATTATGTATTATAAATACAGTGAAAAACTATTTCTCAAACAAAATCAATATATAAACGTTTAAATTTACCACACATTTCAACATTATTTCAATAGATAACGTCTTTTTTAATAATAATTTAAAAAAAAAAAAGTTTTTTTTCTAAGTATTAAAATTATTTATTAGATATTTATAATGTATATACAATTTTCATACAGTTTTCAATTAATTACATAAATAAAAAAATATCAAAATTTATTATTATTAAAACTTTATACATAATAAATATGAGCTATTAATATACAGTATATATATAATTTTACTATAATAATCAAGATAATATAATAATACTATAAATTTAATGTATACCTTAAAAATATTTATTTTTATTTTTTTTGATATAACATTTCAAACATTATGTAAACTTATGTAACAAAAAAAAAATATATTGTAATAGCTATGCAATGATAGCCTTGTGCTTAATTATATGACTTTTATATCTAATATTATTTGCTGAACTGTAATGGCATTCAGGCCACGAGCACCGGTATATACTTCTACCCTGGTGTCGGGCCATATGCGCTTGAATCGATGCTTTATTGATAAAACTTTTATCGCAATCAGGCCACGAGCACCGGTAGACAGTAGCACCCGTATGTGTGTTCATATGGTAAGTCATCGAAGCGTTTGACTTAAACCTACGATCACATCCCGGCCACTGACACCAGTGAGGACGGGGATCGACATTGGGGTTGTCCTTGTCGTGTGTTTTCCGATGTTGAAGATATTTTAGTTTAATAGTAAACGATTCGTTACAGCCATCGTAATCACAGTTAAAGTCCATTAGTTGATGGTGTAGCTGATGATGTCTAGTCAGGTATAGCCGTGTTTTGAATTGTTTGCCACATAAACTACATTTGTATTGTTTGCCGGACTGATGGACAGATTGATGTACTTTCAGATGAGTATTATCTCTGAAACGTTTGCCACAAACAGTACAGCAGTATAGCATAAGATGAGCTTTTTTATGCTTTGTTAGTAAACGTAACAGTTTTGTACGATATGTACAACCAGTTTCTGGACATTTCAGATAAGGTATGTCGGGATAGACATCGGGATGTACTACCAGTTGATGTGATTTTAACAAATTTTCGTATGAAAAACATTTCGTACAATCCGGACATTCAACTGATTTGTCCGACGAGTGTATGGTTTCATGTATTCTTAATTGACTAAAACAAGTGGCCAGAAAACCACAATCAGATAATGGGCACCGGTATGTACCTAAATGGTAGTGCCGATGTCTGAGAAAGGTTGATGACGACCCGAATGTTCGCATACAACCATCCCATGGACACCGATACGTGCCATCAGTTTGCCGGCATTTTTTGGTGTCAAACAGTTTCATGGCTTTCAGTTCATCTTCGGATTGAATTCGCTTTACTTTCTTCTTGATCTTCTGTTTCACTGATTGTCTAACTTTACTATCAATTACTTTATTATTCTTCAATGGCTTTCTTCCTCCTCCTTGTCGTCGTCGTCTTTGATGATTGTTTTGTCTGATATGTTGTTGTAGTTGTTGTTTAGTGTCGACACCCGTATTGTTGTCGACCATAGTATTGGTATTCAAATCCCTATCCAATAATTGATGTCTATTTCTATGTCTATTAAGTATATATTCATTGCGGAACCGTTTGTTACAGTCATTCAAATTGCATTGATATTTAAACACAGTTTTACTCTTTTTATTCTTCACTGATTGTTGTCTAACTTTTACCACCAATTCTTCATCACTACTACTACTACTCTGTTGTAAACCATCACAACTGTATTCTTCAGTTTCGCTACCATTTGATTGACAATTAATGTCTTCATTGATGTCTTCATTCTTATTATTATCAGATTGATTATCATCTCTACTATTAATATCAATATTATCGACATTTTCATCGACTATTGATTCACAAATAATATGACTGTCATTGTTGTCATCCAAATCAATGTTAACATTATTTGTCAATTGTTTGTCATCTCTTTGATTGTTAATATCTTCAAAATTATCAACTAATTTGTTATCGAAAAAAAATAAATTAAATGATAATAAGTTAAAATTATAATAATACTAATAATAATAAGTTATAATATTGAATACCATTTATGGTTTGATTTACATTATTGTTATCACAATTTTCATCAATTGATTCACTATTACTGATAATACTATTGATATCGCAGTCATTGATATCACTATCACTTAAAACTTCATCAATTGTTTTGTTAATATTTTGATTGCAATTATCTATAAAATCATCAGTTGTTTGACAATCACTTGATGTGTATCGTGTAATGTCTTGAGTTTGTGTCCACACATTCATCGATAGTGAAGATGTTTGACAACCAATTGATTTGTTGACTATTTTTTAAAAACAAAATAAAAATTTATTAAAAACTTTTGATAACTATTTTATTTGTTTTTATATACCGTTTGTGTCCATCAAGTGATACAATTGTTTCAATAAATCCAAAGACACGGAACACCTGTTGATATCATTCAGTGATTTAATACTCTGTTTGATCTCATTTTCATCAATAATTGTGTCATCAATTGTATCAATAAATTGCAGATATTTTTCATATTTTTTTGTTAACAATTGATATCTTAATAAATCATTTGTCAAACAATTGACTTCACGTTTGAGTCGATATATCGCTGAATATAATTCATATCGACTTAAATCACATAACAATTCACTAAATGATTGCATTGTTATTATTATTGATATTATTATTACTTAATAATCACTTAATTTAAAATATTTAAAAAAAACATTTAATACAAGTATTAATATTATTACATAATATTTATTTACATATCAATAGATTACGTTTACATTAATATTTGACTAAAACTAATAAATTTAATTAAATAAGTTTACTGTAATTATATAATACTTAAATTTTATTAACTAGATAATAATTAATTTAATTATATAATTTTAATAATAATAATGTTATAATAAACTTATTAAAACTTAACAGTAATAAACAAAAAATTAGTTTATAATAATAAAATAATATATATTACAAACTGTAATTAATTAATTTTAGCATTTTATTACTTAGTTAAATATACTAGCTAAGTTTAATTAATAATAGCCAATAAAAAAGTAATTTAATTTATATTTAAAATATTTTTTAAACTTTTTTTTAAAAAAATAAACATATATTTTATTTTAAAAAACAGTAATATTTATTGGTTTAATTGATATCTTTTGGATGATTATGTTTAAGTAAACAAAAACTTAATAAACTTATAAATTATTTATTTTTATTTTTTAAAAATAAATTTAACAGTAATACTAAATAATGTAAAGTATTATTATTATCGCGTTAACTATAAATTAGCAAATATATAAAATATAAAAAAATATTGTAAATTATTAATATCTATTTGTCGTCGACTACTATACCCTTGTGTTTCATTATATGACTTTTAAGTCTAACAGTGTTTTGTGTACTGTAATCACATTCAGGCCACGAGCACCGGTAGGTATTTTTACCCTGGTGTCGGGCCATATGCATATCATACGATGATTTTATGATAAATGACTTATTACATTCAGGCCATTCGCACCGGTAGACAATATCACCCGAATGTGTATTCATGTGGTAAGTCATCTCAGCGTTTGACTTAAACCTACGGTCACATCCCGGCCACTCACAGGCGTGCGGACGGGGATTGTTGTTGTCCTTGACATGTGATTTCCGATGTTTAAGATATAAATGTTTAATAGTAAACGTCTCGTTACAGCCATCGTAATCACAGGTATAGTCCATTTGTTGGTGATGTAGGCTATAATGATGTGTCTGGGCTTTAATCGACTTAAACTGTTTGCCACACACTTGACATTTGTGTTGTCTGATAGACTGGTGTTTGGTTTGATGATACCGAAGCAAATAATTGCTTTTAAAACGTTTACCACAATCAGCGCAAACAATTGGTAAACTATGTCCGCGTTTATGTTTATTAAATTCACCCAAAAGTTTTGTCCGATAAGTACAACCTGTTTCCTGACAATTCATATATGGTTTGTCGGGATAGGCATCGGGATGTTTAGTCAATCGATGAGTATGTAGCAGTTGTTTCGATGAAAAACATTTACGACAATCCCGGCACTCGTATGGCTTATCATCCGAATGAACCGTTTGATGTACTTTCAAATGACTGTTACTTTGGGCCATAAAATTGCACGAATCGATCGGACACTTGAATGTACCCAAATGTTGGTGTCGGTGCTTAAGAAACGCTGAACAACTGTTCAATAGTTTCGAACAGCCAACCCATGGACACCGATAGGTACGGCCATCCGGTTGACGACATTTGTCGGTATCAAACAATTCCATGGCTTTCAGTTCATCAGCCGATTTGATTCGCTTCTTAATAACAACAGCTGTCGTTGACTTTTTCTTCTTCAACTTCTTCTTCTTCGTCTTCGTCTTCTTTATCACTGTTTTATTCATTTTATTACTTGTTTTCTTTATATGACTCAATCGATGCGCTTTTAAAAGGTGGGGACTATCGGTAATATACTGACAATCGTCGTCGTAATCACACCTATAGGTTCCCTCTCTATGTCTATGCAAATGTTGTTTGAAATGTTGTAATTGTCTAAATGTTTGCATACAGTCCGTCCATTGGCACCGATATGTACCGTCCGGTTGTCGGCATTCAGTTATATTCAATAGTTTTTCCTTTTTATCGGTACTTCTCTTCTTCTTTTTCTTCTTCACTGTTTGTTTAACTTTCTTCTTGTCATTAACTTCTTCATCACTACTATTACTCTGTTGTTGTTGTTGTAAACCATCACAACTGTTGTATACATCTGTTTCGCTACCATTTGATTGACAATCAATGTCTTCATTAATATCTCTATTATTATCATTACTTAAATCATTGTTCACTTTATTTGTCTGAATATTGTTGTTATTGTTGTCTTCATTGATGACCACATTGTTTGCGACATTTTTATCGGCAATTGTTTCGCTAATATTATTATTATTATTACATTCATTGGCAGACAATACAGGTATCACTGATACATCAGTCAGTTGATTGATATCTTCAGTATTATTATTATTATTTTGTTTATCATTTGATTTAAAATCTGATTAATAAAATAAAAAGTTTTAATAATAGTTATAATTTAATTATAGTAATAATAATAATACTAATAATAGTTATTATATTGAATACCATTTATGGTTTGATTTACATTATTGTTATCACAATTTTCATCAATTGATTCACAACTGATAATACTATTGATATCGCAGTCATTGATATCACTATCACTTAAAACTTCATCAATTGTTTTGTTAATATTTTGATTGTAATTATCATTTAAATCATCACTTGTTTGACAATCACTTGATTTATATGTAATAATACTAATAATGTCTTGAGTTTGTGTCCACACATTCATCGATAGTGTTGTTGATGAAGATGTTTGACAACCAATTGATTTGTTAACTATTTTTGTTAAAACAAAATATAATTTTATTAAAAACTTTTAATAACTATTTATTATTTTTTTTATATACCATTTGTGTCTATCAAGTGATCCAATTGTTTGAATAAATTCAAAGACACGGAACACCTGTTGATATCATTCAGTGATTTAATACTCTGTTTGATCTCATTTTCATCAATAATTGTGTCATCAATTGTATCAATAAATTTCAGATATTTTTCCAACTTTTTTGTTAACAATTGATATCTTAATAAATCATTTGTCAAACAATTGACTTCACGTTTGAGTCGATATATCGCTGAATATAATTCATATCGACTTAAATCACATAACAATTCACTAATTGATTGCATTATTATTATTATTATTGATATTATTATTAATACTATTAATACTATTTATTTATTTATAGATTTTAAATGTATTTTATATTTTAAAAATAATAATTCAATAAATGTTTTCAAAACAAAACAAAAATACAGCTGTTTTTTATTATATTAACATATATTTCAATAGATAACGTCATAATATTTTATATTATTATTAGTAATAATAATAATAATAATTAATATAATACTGTATAATATATTTACAATATTTAGAAAATTAATTTTAATTAAAAAAAAACCTAACAATCAATAGATAGTAAATAAACAAAATATTTTTTTAATTATAATAATTTTTTTTTTTTGAAACTTTGTTTTGTATTAAAAATTTTTAGTTATAAAAATCACAACAATTTAACCTAAGTTTATCATATATACAGTATAATAATAATTTTATTTTCAAATATAAATTAAGTATTAATGTTTGAGCTAACATACCGGTGCCACTACAACAGGTAAGTTATGTTTATAATATACAGTATTATAAATTATAGTTACAATACTTTTTTTGTGATTTACTTTTTTTTTTTTAAAATAAATAAAAACTTATGTGAGTATATATTTCTAAAAGTTTTGTTACAATCGATATAATCATTAATGCGGCGGTAATTTTTTTTTTGTGGTCACTGCACCATTGCTATTATTTATGATATATTTTTATTAGTATTATTTATTTTACCGAAAAATTGTTGTCCACTACCCGGGAACTGGTTAGTCAACCAACCAGTCAGTCAGTCAGTCATTACAGATCCCGTTTTTTTTTAACAAATATTTTGTGTCTATTTTTTTCCTCTCTATTATCAGTGACTGGTTTGTTCATTGGTGGGGAACCGTTAGTTATTATTATTTTTGTTACTATACTTATACCAATCGGACATATAGTTAAATTCATTATTATTATTATCATTAATTTTCTTCCTCTTATTATTTACGGATACATTTACCACCACTTGTTCATCATTACCACCAACACTACTACTACTACTTTGTTGAACAATTGATTGATTGAAATTGACTTTATTTTCTGGTTTATAGTTTTCATTATCAGTAATATTATTGTCCAAATAAATTATAACTTTATTATTAGTATTATTATTATTATTGTTTGTCAATTGTTTGGCATCAGTGATATGATAATTGGTATTATTATTATCATCAGTTGTTTGCAAATCAATTGATGATATTTTTTGATTTGTATTATTATTATTATTATTAAATTCATAAGTTTGTGTCCACATGTCTAGTAATAGACTATCCAATTGTGTTTGACATCCAATTGATTTGTTAGTATTATTATTATTATTTATAGCATTAGTTTTATTGCAATTATTATCATCACTACTTGTTTGACAACCAATTGATGAATTGTTAGTCAAACTAATGTCCAGTTTATGTTTAATCATTAATTTTTTATCATCTCTTGTATTATTATTATTATTATTATTACTTTTATTACCAATATTACAATCAATTGCTATTTTTGCATCTGTTTTGACTTAAATATAAAATATTTTTTTTTTTAAATATAATTATAATACTATGAATAATTATAATATTTATATAAATAATAAACATTTTTATAATACCAGTTAATATTTCTTGTTTAATATTGTGATTAACTTTAATATCATTGAAACTATTATTATTATTACTTTGAATCAAATTATTTGTATTATCAATAGATTTAGGTTTAATATTGTCATCAGTTTGTGTCCACGTTTGTACCGATTTGTTCACTAAATTTATAAATAATAATAAAAAAAATAATATTTAACTAAATTAACAATAATTAATAATAACTTTTGTTTTTTTTAAAAAATAAATACCATTTGTGTCTATCAAGTGATCCAATTGTTTCATAAAATTCAAAGACACGAAACACCTGTTGATATCATTCAGTGATTTAATACTCTGTTTGATCTCATTTTTATCAATAATTGTGTTATCAATTGTATTACTAATTGTTTGAATAAATTGCAGATATTTTTCCAACTTTTTTGTCAACAATTGATATCTTAATAAATCATTTGTTAAACAATTGACTTCACGTTTTAGTTGATATATCGCTGAATATAATTCATATCGACTTAAATCACATAATGATTCAAATATTTCATACATTATTATATATTTAATATATAAATTGTAAATAATTGCACTTTTTTATAACAAAAAAAAAATAAAATATCAAACTATTAATATAATTAACACAAAAAAATAATACAATGTATAATAACATATATAATTTTTATGAAGAAAAATAATATAAAATTAGAAACAAAACATTTTAACACGTTTTAAAATTTAAAAAAAAAATCAAACATTAAAAAACTATTGAAACATAATTATAATAATAATAAATAATAAAATATTTCAATAGATAACGTAATTTTATTATAACCTGTTTTTATATTACCTGTAATTACCTGCTAGATAAATATACAAAATATGCTTAATATTATACTATTAGATATGATTTTGGACATTAATGATATTATTATTATTATTTTTTAAGTATATAAACTAACATTTTAAAAATATTAGTTTATAAAAAAAATAATAATCACTATTAAACTAATATTGATAATTAATATTGTTTATTAGATAATAAAATTATTTTTTAAAACATATTTATTATATTAACTATATTTTTTTTATTTTATATTATATTTTTTTCAATAGTAATAATTATAATTATAATTATAATTATTATCATTATAATTATCATTATTATTATTATCGTCATCATCATCAGTACCATCACTATAGTATGGATATCTATAATAAATAAAAAAAACATGTATTAAAAAAATAATTATTGAACAAAAATACTGTAATATTCACAAAATACATACCTAGACAGCAACCGGTTACCGGTAAAAAATACCGGTGCAGCCGATTGTTGTCTACCTATAGGTGCTGGGCGTCGCCGTCGTCGTCGCCGCCGCCGCGGTGACCGATAGTTGTACCAACCGTTATAATAATCATTATCATCGGCAACAATGTCATTGTCTTCTAGTAATGGTAACGGTATGTTCGGTGGCTGGTCGTACATGTGGTCCAGGGAACTCATAAAACTAGTATTATTATTATTACTACCGGTATTCCTATTCCTTCTAAATATACTCTTCAACCACAATGTTTTTGTTGTTGGTGTTGTTGTTGGTGAACCAAAACTACTACCAGTCCTACTATCGTCCAACCAGTCATCAGCCATACGTTTTGTTGACCACCAGTCCTTCAACCAGTTCCACAGTGACGGCCGCCGTTTGACTACTACCTGCTGGCTCTGGCGTTTCAATTGTTTGGTCAGCGGGTTATAGTGGCCAGCCTTACGATAGCCTTGGTATGGTATGTCTAGATTGTGATCGTGATATTCACGGCCCGACTCTTCTACGCTGTCTATCCGGCCGTCGGTGTCTTTCATTGATTTTTTTCTATTCATATGAGCTTTAAATATAAATTTTTTGCCGTTTACTGTAGTAGTAGTAGTAGTAATAATCGGTAGTAATAAAAATAATAGGACTTTCCGTAAAAATTAAAATAATAATAATAATAAACTTTAAATTTATTTAATGACATTATTATTATTATTATTTGAAATTATATAATATATTTACCAATTAATACTAAATAAGTGCATAATGTAATTAATTTAGCATTTTTTATCATTAGTAAAAAATTAAACATTATTATTTTATCATCATCAATAATAATAATAACTTTAATATTATTTTATTTATTTATTTTTAATGGCAGACATTTAAATTAATTAAATATATAATTAAAAAAATTTATTTGTAAACAATATTTTTATACAAATAGTATTAATTAATTATTTTCTAATATAATTACCGGTAAGTGTTTTAATTTTTTTGATTTTAATAATATATTATTGTCTTTATAATAATGTATTAATATTTTAGTATATAATTTACGTAATATTTTTTTAAAAAAGTTTTTTATTTATTTAAATTCAATTTAAAAAAATACATATTAATTATAATTAAGTAATAAATTCTCACTAATAAAGTTATAACAATCACAATATGTATAGAAATAATTGCTTAAATAAATAATAAAATAATACAAAAAAAAATTAAATATTTGTTATTAAATCATAATTAATTAATTAATTAATAATTATTATTATTATCCAAAAATAAGTACCGTAAATTGTAAAAAAATGATATAAATAATAATAATAATTACTATTATATTGATAGTATAATATTTGGCAGTAAATTTGATTATCTAAAAAATTATTATAATAATAATAATACAAATTAATATTATTATTATTATTATAAATCACAATAACAAAATTGATTTCAATTCAATTCAATTATAAAAAAATTAAATAGTTGTCTAAAACAACAACATTAACAACAATAATAATAACATTAACAATGAGAGTATCATTCAATAAAGTGGTTAATCAATTACCGCTAATTGTTGATTAACTAAATTATCGGTAATTAATTATTTGTTTTTTAAAAAAAATACCTATAAATCGTATAATTATTAATATAAAAATAAATAAATATTTATTTTATATAAATATAATGTAAATATTATTTAAATAGGAACTCATAATTTGTACGGTACGGTATATTATCCGCACATATATATATATAATTATTTGGCACTATAACTGGCACTACCGGTACTAGTATTACTACTACTCTGGCCAGTAAACCGTTTACCGCCCAACAGTATTGTCTTCAATCGGGGACATTTTCCGATCCATTCCTCTACGGCCCGGTCGGTAATCTTGGCCTGACATCCGCTAATACAAATCGATTCCAATTGAGGTAATTTGGCCAACTGTTTGACCGTTTGATCGGTCATCAGATCTTTGGCCCGATAGCTATAGATCAGCAGATCCCTGAGTTTTGGTAAATGTTTGTCGATATTGTAGAAAAATATATCGTTAACATCGATGTCCATGAGTTTCAAGTGTGTTAACTGTCGACAGGCAGTCAATGGTTTACATTTAAAGTGTAGGTCACTGTCGTCGGCGGTCAGATCGCCAACACTGCCGGCATTACTGATAAATAATGTCGAATAGTATAGACTAAGGGACAGTCGTTTCAGACTTTTGTAGTATTTCATCGATTCGAGTACCTGACGGGCCATTAGTTTGGATTTCAGTGATAAATGTAGATTCAATTCAATCAATTGTTTGCATTCGGTGGCTACCGATCGGAGAATATCGGGTAAACCCATTTCGGGTGTATGTTGTGCGTAGCTGTCGATCAGGAGGTGCCTCAAATTGGCCAGTCCTGAGATTTGGCCGCACAATACCCGCGTGAGGCTGCCATTGGTTGTCAGTTTCAGATACTTTAGTGACGCGGAGTTGGTTTTCAAATATTTTTTCAATATATGAATGTCGCCGTTCTTATAGTTGATGGCCAGCCGTTCCAGTTGATCGAAAAAACATTGACTATCGGCATAGATATGGCACAGATTTAAGGCTGAATTACCGTCAAACCAGCGGACATTCGGACACAGTTTGAGTACCGATAGTGGCCGATCTCTGTCGGCTTTTTTCAAACTAAACGGAAAACAACCGTAGATTGTTATGGCGTGAATGTCGGGTCCAAAATGTTCAAATAGTTTACGATAGGACTCAAAGTTGGCCACTGCTGGATAGTGGCGATCGTTAATCGATAGTATAATACGCTCGATTCGGGCACAGTTGGCCACTATTGTGTCGACAATCGAGTCGATGTTGGCAAAATCTTTCAGTCGTTTCAAATCGATTACCCGTATTGCCCGACATTTGCGCAACAAAGTGGCCAATCTGTCCAAATGCATGATCGGCAACGGTTCCAGAATCAAGTCTTTTGTTGGCCGCTGAATCAGCGACCAGTTGTTAGTTTGTTGTTTGATTGACTGTCCACTACTGGTTTTCGCCACCGCCGCCGCCTCCGTAACTGATATTTTGCAGGCGTCTACTGTATCGTTGGCGGTCACCTCTCGTTGTTGTTGTCCAATAGCGGCGGTTGATGTCTCCTTATGAAAGTCTATGCGTGACTGTCGTCCGTCGGCAACTTTTTTGACACAACCAGCGGGTGGATTGTTGGCCACAATATTATCCGGCGCTAATTGTAAGCTATTATCTCCGCCGCTGCCGTTATCTTCATAGATGTCCACTAATAAAAGTTGATCCGATTTTACATCATTTGGCGGCACAACAAGATTGGCAGTACTTGTTTGGCTATTATTATTACTACTACTACTACTGGATGATTGTTCCCCGAAATTGATGGCCGATTTTGTATCACTATCGGTGACCATCAAACAATCAGTAGATGCGTGAGAATCATCTTTCATTGTCCATTCGGATGCTTCGGGTAAGAGAACTGCCGACAAATCGGCTGTTGACGACTCGTTGTCATCCATACAATCCATAAGAGACGCCGTCGCCGAAGTAGTACCGATAGTAGTAGTAGTAGTGGTAACAGTAAGAGACTCGTCAGCAACTAAATCATCGATAACTTCGGCATCAGAATCGATGGCCATTTTGGCCGCCGCTGCCAATTCTTCTTCGTCTTTGTCATAATAACAATGATTAGCAATATTTATATTACTGTTATTATTATTATTATTATTAGCAGCGGTCGCGGTATCAATCGTTTTAGTGACCGATTCAATCGGTTCACTACTGATCGGTACTATTTGAATGTCTGCTTCGTCGTTATGCTGGTCGTCAACCATCCGATGTTGTCCCGAAATGCCGTCACCGTCGCCGCCGCCGTCGGTTCCATTCAGTTGATGATAGTTAACACCAGTTGATTGTCCTCCAGCAGCCGTATGATCACCACCACCACTGACGACATCGATGACCATCAATAACTCCGGCTGGGGATCAGCTTTCGGTAAAGTGGACACAACTGTGGCGGCAGCAGTGTTGTTGTTTTTGCTGAATAAACCTCCGGCGGCGCCGTCGCCGTTCAAATGTTGGCCATTATTTTTTGCGGCGGCCGCCGCCGTTGACTGATTGGCTGCAGCAGTGACCGCCACTACTTTCAGCCGATTGATAACATTGGCGTCGATGTCGACTACATTATGATAGACACAGCGCTGAAACTGTCGGGACAGACATTCGCATCGAAACTGGTCTTCGGTCGATAAGTGGCCGACAATTTGCCGAACAAGACTGTCGCCGAAGCGGCCAATCGACTTGTTTGGCTGCGATACGGTTGTCGTTGCTGTTGCGGTGGTGGTCGTCATCGCCGCCGTCGGTAACGACATGTCCAGTCCTGTAGTAGTAGTAGTAGTATAGCGCGCGTGCAGTGACTACACACGTGTTGATTGCTTATCTGTCCTCGCGATTGGTCAGATGTTTACTTGTGTGTGTGTGTTGGCCAGCGATGATGTCCACACGTGTTGCGCCGCTATCGGCCACCCGATACCCGCCGTCGCCGCCGCCGATAAAATGTCCTCAAAAAAAACTAGACAAACAAACTATAAGTCAATCAATCAATCAATTGTTTTGTTGTTTTAATAATTCACACAAAAAAAAGTTTATCAAAAAAAAACAATTTTTTTTGCTATTGTTTTCAAACAATTTTTTTTGTATTATATTGTATTTCAAACTTATATTAAATTTTTTTTTGTATTATATATTATTTTTCAAATAAAGTGTTGGTTTTCACAATAAACTGTTTTTTTAATATTTTTTTAATAAAAGTGCAAAATATATAAAATTATTAATTAATAGCACACTAGAGGGCACAGTATATATACAGTGAATATACTGTACTTTTAGTGTGTAATTAAACACATTGTGTATAACTTTTATTAAAGTTTATATCACTTTTTGTTAATTAGTATTGTATTGTACTTTAATTTTTATATAATAAAAACAACTAATTAATTACTTATATATATATATAATTATAAATATTTTTGTTGTTTTTTTTTCTCAAAATCATTTAATTTAATTAAAAAAATCTAGAGTTAGTATCACACATCAGGAGCATTTAAATGTTGATAATAACAATATTGTTAGGCAACTATTATCGCTTTATGAGACCAAATAAACAAATTAATTAAATTTTCATAAATTATACTAATATTAATTTTTTTTATTCATAATTGACAATAAAAATAAAATGAGTATTTAAATTTTTTTATGTAATTTTTATATAATATAAAGTTATTAATATTTTTTCCGGCTTATCAGCTATTATTTAATATATTGTTTTATTTGTTTTCAACTTTAACTCATTCATTCAAAATTATTCAATTGTATCTGTTGTATGGTTAGTATATATGACTAATAATAATAATAATAGTAATTATTATTATAACAAAATAATTTTAAAAAAAAAATTATATCTATACTAAAAACCCAATTGTTATTAAATTAACTATAAAATTATTATTATTATTATTTGTTTATATTAATTTTAGTTTTACAAACTTGTAATTATATATATAAACTGTAAGTTATCAATAACAAATAATTAATAATTAATAATTTTTAAAAAGGGATTAATAAATCATTATTTTTTTAAATAATAATTTTGTTAATTTAGCATAATAATTAAACATTTATTGAATTATTAATATTATTAATATTATTAATATTATTAATATTATTAATATTATTAATATTATTAATATTATTAATATTAATTAATATTAATTATAATAAACAACTTACTAAATATTTATTTATTTTTCTATAAATCTTTACAAATAAAAAAAACAAATATAATTAATTAACTAATAATTTATTAAAATACATAATATATTGAATATATTAATAAACTGTAATTTATTAATATAGACATATTTTATTTATGTATAAATTGTACATGTTGATTTTGTTAATAGAGTGAGAAAGAAATATATTACAGTACTTAATGTAATAATTTTTAAAAAATATTTAATTTATATAAAAAATTTTTAATCTAACTAAAACAACTCAGTATTTAAAAATTATATTTATATTTTAAAAAAATTAACTTTTAATTTTAACTTAGAAATAAGTAAATAATAATAAATTGTTATATAAATAATAGTTGTAATATAATTTTTAATTGGAATAATAAAAAATTTATTGAATTAATAATATTATTATTGTAATATTAATTATAATAAACAACTTAATAAATATTTATTTATTTTTCTATAAATCTTTACAAATAAAAAACAAATATTATTAATTAACTAATAATTTATTAAAATACATAATATATTGAATATATTAATAAACTGTAATTTATTAATATAGACATATTTTATTTATGTATAAATTGTACATGTTGAATTTGTTAATAGAGTGAGAAAGAAACATACTACAGTACTTAATATAATTAATTTTTAAAAAAAATTAAAAACAATATTTAATTAATATGAAAATATTTTAATTTAACTAAAACAAAAGAGTATTAGAAATAATATTTAAAAAAATAACTTTTAATTTTAACTTAAAAATAAGTAAATAATATATAAATTGTTGTATAAATAATAGTTGTAATATAATTTTTTTTTTTTAATTGGGATAATAAAAATTGTTATTATTATTTCTCAGTAAATAATAAATACTATTAAAAAACAAAATAAATACAAAAATCACAAACAAACCTATAAAAAATTATCTAATAATAAAAATTAAATAATAATAATAAATCACTGATTTTAATATCATATTTATAGAGAGAGTGAGAGAGAGAGAGAGAGAGAGAGAGAGAGAGAGAGAGAGAGAGAGAGAGAGAGAGTAGATATAATGCAATAAAAATAAAATAAAAGTTAAAATACAATACAATAAATAGTTATAAAAAATGTTTATTAAAGTTAATATACTTTAGATTATAAATAGTTTTCTTATTAAATGCAATAAATCATACAAACAAACAATCAAAAAAAAATTTCAGATTATTTATCAAATTTTAAGTACACTTTTTTATATATTGAAACCCCCGTTCCCCTCCCACCATACTATAGTGCAGGACCTCCCGGTGCCACTCACTCAGACATGTCCTAAATCATGCCATTTGCCGCCCTTTTTCATACGCAAAGTCCGACGATAGGACACGATTTCCAGTTTGACGTCTTCGACCAAATCGGCAACTTTGGCGGACAACGGGTCAAACTTTTCGGTCAGTTTAGCGAGCAGTTCCTTTCGCAGGGCTTCCAAGTCCTTAGAGGTAACACCGCCGCCGCCACCGCCACAGCCGGCGCTGCATTCATCGTGCAGTGCAAGCAAACCGTCGGTTAAACGGTCGGTAATGTCTTTCAGGTCGAGTATATCGCCGCTGAGCTCCTGATTGTCGCCCTTAAGCCTATCCAGCGATTTGTTAACATAACCGGCAAAATGGTCGCTAAAATCGTCGATCTGGTTGCTAACCGATTCCAGCTTATGGTTGACGGCATCCATCGATTTGGCTAACTGTCCGATTAGGCGATCCTTGGCCTGTAGTGCATCCCTGAGCTGCTGACTTTTATATTCGAGTAGCTCCCGGAGCTCGAAAAACATTAACTGCAACTCCGGAAAAGTCATGAATATGGTTTTTTCGCAAACTACCTGTGCCTTTGAAGCACAGCCAACATCCAGCCAGTGGCCAGTTTTGGTGTCCAACACTACACAGTCGTTAGTCGACGACCCATTTGTCGGGCTATTGGGTGCCCAATTGGCGTAGACCAGTGGCGTACCATCAGCTGTCCACTCAAAACGTCCTGTTTGGTTGTTTAGTCGGGCGCCCAACCATACCCTACCCGCCCGGCCGCTCAAATAGCTGAGCACCTGGCGTTGTTGTGTCTTGGATCGTATGGTCAACAGTGTCGGATGATATTGATTGGTTAGTTCGGCACCCGAACATAGGGTCACGGTTTCATCGTTGTCCGCTTGTTTGTCGGCAAAATCTTTGTAACACTTTTGGTCGCCGACTTGTTTGAAACTATCGCCACATCTGAACTCTAGATAGGAATGGTAGGTATGGATGGGTTGGATTAGATTAGGTAGAATAGAGAGGACAGGTATTTAATTTTTTGTTAAACATTTATTTATTTAAATAATAATTATTTATAAACAACAAAATAAAATTATTTTTTTTACATTACCTTCAATTGTGTGACAAAAAACTAATGAAAATAAAAAAATTATGCCAATAGTTGACAACAATTTCATAATTATTTTATTTTTTGTTGAATATTTTAATTAAATATAATAATTCAAATGTTATTGAATTCACTGTTAAGGTTATTGTAACTAAAAAATTTTTTTTTTTGTTTATTATATTTTCATCTTATTTTTTTAAAAAAAGATAAATCTTACAAATTTACTTAGAGTTTCTTATATAGCAAATAATAAAAAAATTTGTTATCAATTTATGTTTTAAGTGTTGATAATTATTTTTTATGACTTAATTGTAATTTATTATACATTGTATCTGTACTGTACTATAGACTATAGTTATTAACTATTTCATTATATTTAGGAAATTATAATTTAACAGTAATTTATAAATAATTGTAAAAAAATAAGTTTACTGAAAAAAATAATTAATTAATATATTTTAGATTTAATCTAATATACTATTTATATTATTAATTTTTCAGGAAAAATAAATATTTTAAATTAAATATTTATTT
This sequence comes from Oppia nitens, assembly GCF_028296485.1. Classification (NCBI taxonomy): domain Eukaryota; kingdom Metazoa; phylum Arthropoda; class Arachnida; order Sarcoptiformes; family Oppiidae; genus Oppia; species Oppia nitens. Next base: position 108,089 of record NW_026533232.1, read on the forward strand.
AAATTAACAGTTAGTAACTAAAATGAAAAATATTTATTTTTTTAAATCAAATTTCTGGTATTAACTGTATATAAGATATAATTTTCTTAAGTATTTCATATAATAATTATAAATAATCTTATAATACATAATAATAATGAGATTATCATTTTTGTAATGATTTATTATAATGCTAATAAATTTTTGGATATTAAATTTATTTTATTTTTTTGTTGATATAAACAATTACCTGGTTGGTAACAATTTTATTTTATTTTTTTTTAGTTTCAGCATTTTATTTTTCATATGAATTAATACATGATATTACCTTTATATTGATAATATTGATAATAAAATAATAAATAACAAAAAATACAAATTAATAATCTGAGAAAACACTGGGGTTTTAGTAAAAAAAATGATTAGAAGTTAAATATATTAAAAATCATAGGATTTATAAATAAAAAATTATAGGATTTATAAATTAAAAATTATAGGATTTATAAATTAAAAATGAAATTATTTATATAATACACTATAAATATATAAAATTTTCATTATATTTATCATATACTATATAATAGTATTTGTTGTAAAAATTATTTTTTTCAGAAATATATTAATAATAATTAAAAAAAACATTACTATAAATATTTATTTGTTAATTAAATGTTTTATTTTATTTTCTACAAAATTTTTTGTTTGTTTATAATTATTTCAATATTATATTTTTTTAATATTTAAATAAACTAATAACTTAACTAAATCATTGTTATTTTAAATAAAAAAAATAAAATAAAAAATTATTAAATAACATAATTTTCATAAATATTTTGTTTTCTAAAAAAATGTTATTTTAATTTAATATAATCAAATAATTAAATTAAATATTTTTGTTGTGAAAACAATTTTTCTTTTAGACTACAGTATAACATATTTTATTTTTTTATATAGAAAATAACTTTTTAATTAATAAATTAAAAACTACAAACAAATAATATTAAAAATACAGCAGCCATTCAATTAATTGTTAATTTTTAAATATATAATACTATTAATAATATTTTATACACAAAAAAATAAGTAAATATTTTATAACTATTTTATTTAAGATTTTATTATAAAGAGATCAATTATGAAACAATTAAACACTGGTCGCCACCACACGGGTATCTATGTATGTCCACTACTGCTACTTGTACTACTACTACTAGTGCTTGAGGCACCGGTATGTTTCGGTAAATTAGGCTACAAAATGGCCGACGGTGTGGCCTGTTCTAGTGACAAATATTGCGAATCGGGTCAGTGTAAGGACTGGGATACAAAAAAATTTGGCGACAACCCTAACGATGATCATCGGGGTTATTGTGCTAACCAGGATCGGCCAAAATGTAAGCCAAACAGTATTACCTGTAAAAAAGATAAGGACTGTTGTAGCGATAGGTGTGAACTGGCCGGACAGTCGGTATGGAAATATTGTACACAATATGCCTGAATCAAAAACAATTAGGGTGGGGTGGGTGCGGGTGGGATGATCACATTCACGTAAATTACATATATATATATATATATATAAACAATATAAAAGTCAATTATTGTAATTTATTATTATTATTATTATATATATACAGTATATATTTATTCAATTAATTAAATACTTATTTATAATTATTGTATATATAATCATATTTAATTTTTTTATATTAATAAGAATAATAATAATTAAATTATAATTAAATATTTGATTTGATTTTATAAAACTATTTATTTATTTATTTTTTTTGAAAAATTAATTGTTTATAATAATATCTAACTTTTATAAATTTAAAATGAATAATTAAACTAAAACATTATAATATATAAATAGTATTTTGAATAAATAAAAAATCTTTTTTTTCTACAGTAATTAATTCAATTTATTTATAAACTTTTGAAAAACAATTTATAATAGAAATACAGTATACTGTATATTGAAAATGTTATGTAAAACTATTATATACAGATATCAAATAATAATAAATTAATTTTTTTTTAAAAACACACACACATTTCATTAGAAAATAACACTTAAGAATTTAATTAAAAAAAACAAAAATATTAATTAATTAAAAATTATTAAAAAATATTAATATACAAATAGCCATTTAATATATATATATATTTTTTAATATACTGTACTGTTTATACATTATAATAATAATACAACAAAAATAACTATTTATTATATAAAAAAAAATTAGTGGAAATAATTATGAGACAACTAAACATTGGCCACCATCAGCACCATCACATATCTGTGGATATCATCTATTTATGTCTACTACTTGTACTACTAGTGCTATGGGAGGCACCGGTATGTTGGGGCAAATTGGGCTACAAAATGCCCGACGGTACCGGCTGCGAGGATAACAAACATTGCGAATCGGGTAAATGCAAGAAATGGGACGACAAAAAATTTGATAACAATCCCAAAGATGATTGGGGCTACTGTGCTAACCAGGATCGCCCTAAATGTAGGCCAAACGGACTTAAGTGTAAAAAAGATAAGGACTGTTGCAGCGATCGGTGCGAATTGCAGGACGATTTAGGAAAATTTTGTACTAAATATTCATAAAAAAAAGTGGGTGTGGGTGGGGGTAGGGGTGGTGTTGTTGATGTGTATTGTATATACCGGTAAATATATATATATATATATATATATGCAAACAGTATATATCATATCATTTATGCAAAAAAAATTAATAATTTTATTAATAATTTTAATATTAATAATAATAATAATAAACTAAATAATTATTAATTAATTTGATTTATTTATTAAATAATATTTTTATTTTATTCTTGTTATTTGTTTTGTTTTTTTTATTCTCTCTCTAATTGTATTAATTAAAATAATTAATAATAAAAAATGTTATAAATTTGATTCTAATATTTGATTTTAAAAAAAATTATTATTGTAAAATTTTTAAAAAATTTTTAATGATAGTATTTCAGATAAAATAAATTAATAAAAAAATTTTTTTAATCCAAACAAACAAAAAAATTAGTGGAATTTTTTTCATAAAAAAATATTTGTTTGTTTGTTGTGTTGATTACAAATTACTAAATGATTTTATTTTTTATATTTATATTTTTTTAGTATAGTCATTACACTGTATACAGTAAATATCATTTTAATAACATTTAAATCCCATTAAAAAAATAATTATAAACTAATTTCAATCTAAATTGTAATAAATTTTAATTACAATTTTGTGTTAATTAGCTAAATAATTATTAAATAAAAAAATAACTTTATCAATAATAATAATTATAATAAAAATCTATATAATATAATAATTTAACTAATAATTATATTTTAAAAAATTGTAAAATTATTAGTATTGCACGGTTTTTTAGAAAAAAAATAAATTAATTAAAAAAATATTTTTAAGTCATTAAAAATTTTTAAATGATTATTTAAAAATGATTATTTATTGATTTATCATTAAAAATTATTTAAATATTTTTGTCAACATATAGTATACTGTATATACAGTGTATATTAATGCACTGTATATTGAAAATTTATATAAATACAGCACAAATTAGGTACTTATAAATTAAAACTAATCCAGGATAACTTACAAATAATATTATTATTTTATAAGTTATATTATATTACAGTTAAAACTATTTTTTTTAAAAATGCAAATATTATCATTAGTATTGCCAAACAAACTACTTATTAGTTTAATCATAATTTTATATTATGCTAATTGTAAGTATATTATTATAATTATAATTATTACTAAAACTTAAATTATAATATATAACAATAATAATAATAATAATTTGATAAAAATTAATTTATTAAGTATATTATTATTATTATTAAAACTTAAATTATAATATATAATAATAATTAGATAGCATAATAAATAGATTTATTAAATAAAACATTACTAATTTTTTAAATTTTATTTATTTTTAATAAAATATATATCCAGGTAATGCAGCACCCACCACTGGTATTAATGCCGATGTCGATAGTAGCTACCCGGCCATCGACATAGGCGAACTAATTAATAAAGCTGGTTTCGGTTTTGTTAACGTCCTAATCGGCAAACAGGTCAACCAGTTTAGCAACGATATGAACCAAGTGTTCCTGAAGGCTGGCACCGATAGCCAACACTTTGACTATATTGTACGCCATAATATCGGCGAACTGGTGGACACTTGGCAATGGGTTGTCGACTATCATCGTCGACTGCACAGCGATCACGGACCCGAAGTCTATGGCCAACGATTGGATTCGGTAGTCCAGGCACTCGGTCAGCTGTCCCAGTCGATTGACAAAATTTTCGACCCGAAACTCGGTGGCCAAACGGACGCTAGCGATGATGATGGCCTGGAGCCGGTATCGGCTGATATAAAAAATTTGCTAACAATGGCCGTCAATTCAATCGGTCCATTGATTAGCAAACAACTTGAAGACGGTTTGGTTGGCTTTTTTGATAGTGTTTTTGCAGCCATCAACCAGGCTATGAACTGGTCGCTGGCCAAACACTACGGGGAACTGGGCGTTAATGCTGAACAATTGCCCGACAAGTATGCCTACCTGAGCCAATTTCAACATGAATGGTCCAAACAGTTTGCTAGTATACATGAAATATTATCAAAAAAATAGTTTAGTTTGTTGTTGTTGTTGTTTATTATTATTATTTTATTTAATCAACTAAACAGTATTAATTAATTTTAATTTAATTAAATTAATTAGATAAAAAATTAATATTATTAATAATATAATACAATATTTTTTTATATATAAGTAAAATTAATCATATCAATATTATCATTTTTCATGTAATTTACATACAGTATACAGTACTGCATTTATTTTACTTGCTAATTACAAAAATAAAATAAACAATTTGTTTGTATTTTATTATTTATATATATATATATACAATATATAAATATGAAAATATATTATAATACTTGAAACATTTTATGATATATATTTAAATAATATTTACAATATTAGTGTTTACAATATAAATACATTATAGTAATTAGTTGTTTGTTTTAATGTTTTTTTAATAAATTTTTTTTATATATAATATTCAAAAAATAAATTACTTTTCTATTTGCATAATATGCAACAAGTACAATTAATTTAAATAAAAATATTAGTATATTATATATATATAAATAAATCTTATGTATACAGTATATTCAATATATAAAAATAAATCAATTTATATATTGATTTATTTTTTAATAAATATTACACTTTTATTATTGTCTTTAACAAACAAAATATACTGTAAAATAATTGTATTATTTATTTGTCTATAGAAATAAAACTAATAAAACGTAAATTGACTAAAATATACTAAATCTATTGAATTGAACGAAATCCTAGGACAGGTATATATACTAAACAACCAACAAACAAACAGTATGTTTGGCCTTAAATGTCTGATAGCTTATCATCGTATTACTGGACACACCTATTTGGGTTCAAGTGTCGATAATGATGAAAAATCAATGAAATTTTCAAAAATTAAATCATTATTAATCCTATGGAACATTATGCTATTGGCACTGGTAGCCAAACATTGTTATATTGAATTGTCAATTGTAGTCTATGGTGGTCATCCACCCCGACCACCACCACCAACACAACCAACACAACAACAACAAGCAAATGGTGGCCACGAAATGGATGAACGACCCGATAGTAATCATTTTTATATGAAACCAGAAGCGGCTGATGACAGGATGTCGACACCCGATGGACAGTCAACTAATGGGACCGGTGGTGATAAAAACGGGTCGTCCAGAAAACTATTGCTACGTGTGCTCAACGGTGTACGGGGTGTTAGCTATGCCTCCCAGTCGCTTATCATATGCCTGTTCATTGCCTTCAGAGGTCATCGCCTACTTGAGCTGTTACGCCAGTCGGAGCTTCACCTACAAGCTGTTACAGCCGGGTATGAGAAGCGCACCGGTATATGGATAGCTGGTCTACATCTATCATTAGCCCTAGCTTTTCACCTGGTACACACTGCCATTCATATGGTATGCGATAATCGCTTCTCCGGTTTTATGCTGATGCCTACCCTTTCATTTTTTGCAATTACAAACTCGCAACTATTGCCCATATCGTTGATAGCCTACCTGAGCTGTACGGTACGTAAGCAATTGATGGAAATGTCCAGTCAATTGTCTATTAGGACAAACTTGAAACAAACCTATCGATCAGTTTGTCGATTGCAAGCACTGGTCAAACAATTTGATCGACAAATTTCTGTCTATAATGCCATACAACTGTCCCTTTGTTCACTGATTTCCATATCGTTTACATGTTTTCTGTCCATTGATAGCAACCGTACCCGCAATCCCAATGCTATCATTGGTCTAATCGGATCGTTGTTGATAATACTGGCCATATGTTTGACTTCGGATATCATACCCAATACCTATCGGGAATTTTGCGACCAAATCGACCACCGATTTACTGAATATATGTTCAATGATTTTGGGATAACAATACCGACACCGTCGACAACATTAATGATAACTAAGCTGATGACAACACAAGCAATGGTGACGACACCCATACCACCACTACCACCACCACCAACAACAACAACGGTAACCATCAATCTTATATGGGTTCGCCTGATATTGAATCACATGAAAGACATGCGACCCGATATGTGTCTAACTTTTCGTCAACTGTTTCCCGTCAATAGCTATACTTTCCTAACATGTATGGCACTTATACTGTCCTATTCGGTAATTTTAATACAAACCTATTAAAAAAAAATTATATCATGATTACATATAAACAATTATTATTATTAACCAAACCCCTACCCACCCACACCCACTAATTTTTAATTAAATAATAACACTTACAAAATAATTACAAACTGTAACTAATAAATTAACTATATTTATAACTATATTATATAAAAATTTAAATTATTTAATATATAGTTTATCGTTATTTAAAATATTATAATTAATTAAAAATATAAGTAGTTTAAAAAAAAGTAACTTTTATTTATTATATATATTTATTATATATATATTATTTTCAAATAATTAAACAATTACATTTTTATTTATAATAATAATAATATAATTATTTATATTTATATATTAAATTGTATTCAATAAACAAGACAATAATAATTTTTTAAATTAATTAATTTTACATTACATTTATATACTGTTTTATTCTCAATATTAAAAAATAATACAAACCTATTAAAAAAATTGATTTAAAAAAATATTATATTATAAAACAATTATTATTATTAACCAAAACCCCCATCCACTAATTTTTAATTAAATAATAATATATGATATAAAATATCCTTTATTTTACACTATATAATATTTTATGAAAAAAAATAAAATAATTACAAACTGTAACTAATAAATTAACTATATTTATAACTATAATATATAAAAATTTTAATTACTTAATATATAGAATATTTGGAAGTCGCATTATTTAAAATATTGGTAGTGTTTAAAAAAAGTTAATTTTAGTTATTTTACATTTTTAAATTTATATACGGTAAATAATTAAACAATTACATTTTTATTTATAATAATAATAATAATAATAATAATAATATAATTATGATTATTTATATTTATATATTAAATTTTATTCAATAAACAAGACAATAATAATTTTTTAACATTAATTAATTTACATTACATTTATATACTGTATATATATATATATACTCTAATAATTAAAAAATAATACAAACCTATTAAAAAATTGATTTAAAAATATATTATATTATAAAACATTTATGATTATTAACCAAACCACCCACTAATTTTTAATTAAATAAAAATATATGATATAAAATAGCCTTTTTTATACACTATATAATAGTTTACACAAAAATAAATAAATTAATAAAATAATTACAAACTGTAACTAATAAATTAAGTAATTTTATAACTATAATATATAAAAATTTTAATTGCATTATATTTAGAATATATGGAAGATCATCAATAATTAAAATATTATAATTAATTTAAAAAAGTAATTTTTTTTAGTAATTTTACAATTTCTAAATTATTTAGAAAATAAATAAATAAATATATATATTATTTTCAAGTAATTAAATAATTACAATTTTAATTTATAATTATGATTATAAATTATATTTATATTAAATTGTATTCAATAAACAAGACAATTATAATTTTTAACATTAATTTACATTACATTATATATATATATACTCTCATAATTAATATATACTGTATAAGTGAGTATTTATTGTTTAGTTTGGTGTAAAATTTATCTTTAAAAAACATAAAATAATTTATTAATTTAGAGCTAAAAAACTAATAATTATGTTTTTTATACAAATACAATATCTTTTTTTAAAAAAATATATCAATTTGCAATATATTTTACTATTGATTTATCGAAAATTTTGTTATACTGTATATATAACTATAAAAACAATAATTAATTTGTCAAATATTATACAATAGAAAACAAATTATAATATTATTTAATTTTTTGTTGTATTTTAAAAATAAAATAAACTTGCACACATTATAATAAAAAATTTATGTTGTTTATAAAAAACATATACAGTAAATAATAATTAAAATAATTGATTTTTTTTGTATGGTTGCTAAGTTATATATAATTTTTTTCATACATATAATTTTCTAATCAAAAATCAAAATTAAAATAAATTATTTCATAAATCCAAGATTTATAAATATATACTGTTTGTAAAAAAAACATTTTTAACTATATATATGATAGATAATTTGAAATAGATATATATTTGAACCTATTATTAAAATTTATTATATATATATATATTATTTATTGGAAAAATATAATATAAGTCATAATATATCAAAATATTAATAATATATTTATATAAAAAAATTATTTATATGTTATATTTTCATACAAAACTTTTTTTCCCAAATAAATTATAAAATATTGATAAATAATATTTTTATTTTATTAGTTATTACATGCATTAAGTTTACTTTATTTATACTGTATATAATTTATGTCTCATTAAAATTTATTAATCGTTTTGTTTATAAATTTAAAAAAATATAAATTATTTAAATCAAATATTTTTTTTTAAATCTCAAAAAAATATATTGCCTAATAAAATGCATTAATAAAATATAATAAAATATTGATTAACTAGTTTTTAAAAAATAATTATTTTATGTATAAATAAAATCTTACTGACTATAATATAATCAATACAACAACAAAATAAAATCATTTTTCTTATCAAATAAAAACATTTTGTTGTTTACAAAAAAATAATAATAATTAATTGTAAACATTTTTAATTAACAATTGTAATAATTATGTTACACAGTTATTAATTGATTTATTATTATTATTTAATTATTTTGTTTGTGTGTGTGTACTATTGTTTACTTCAATATAATAAAAAATAAGTTATTAATTAAATAATTAATAATTTAGTAATTATAAAAAGTATCAATAATTGCAATAACATTAATATTTGTTATCTAAGTTAAATAATAATAATATTTTGTTTAAAAAATATTATGTTTATTATTATAAAAAGTCAAAAAAAATTATTAATTAACACAATATATACTATAAAATGAGAAATTTTTATAACTTTACTAAACATTATTATAATAATAATAAAAATACTACTAATAGTAGTAGTAATAATAATAATAATAATAATAATAAAATTAGTGACCAAAAGTTGCTAACAATTACACCAACAAAACTATATCATCTATTGGTAGGACTGGGATGTTTGGTCGGCTGTTTACTACAGGTATACTACATAAGCGACATATACTTTCAATATCCGACAACAACTATTGTCAAATACGATACAATGGTTAGCAGTATTTTACTGCCAGCAATAACCATATGTATTAACAAAAAATATTTATTACTACCGGAGCTCATACAGGTAGCAGTCGGCACCACCAACACCACCACCACCACCGGCAATGATAAGGGACAGCAAAGGGACGACCAATTTTACAAACAGATAGTCGACTATATTAACAGTTTGTCGATTAGGGATCAGTTTAAGGCTATGTATACAGCGGATCATGTGTTTGGCGAGGACTGTTGGGTTATTAGGCCGATGCTGTTTACCGCTAATAATAACAATAATACTACAGGCGATTACATACCGTGTCGATTGGTTGGACCAATCAGACGGTCGGTCGACTATTTTAATCAATGTTTTACTATATTTTCGCAAAACACCGATAGCTTGAGGACAGTTGTCAATAATCATAGCTATAGTGGGAACCGGCGTTTTACTATCGATTTCGATACAACTATTCAAAACTATTGGCTGGAAATTATGAATCTGAAAATATTGGCAAAAAACAACATACCGTCAGTTAATTTGTTTATACATTCGGGCGATCGTCGGATATACGACTCGTGGGACTACAATATGATTACCGTTGACTACCGTCGGCGGACAAAATCGTGTATAAAATATCATAAAACACGTGTCCAACTGATGCCCTGGCCCTATGAAACCCAGTGTGTGGACAATCACATGGGCAGTGATAGGTCGGGAGTAGGAGGACGGGGAGGACGGGTATATCGATCGTATTTGGATTGTCTGATTCAATGCAAAATACATGAACTCCGAAAGCGGCCAGATTTTCTGGGTGGCCAATGGCCGGGAAATTTTTTGATAGATGAATCGGATACAGGTGCTGCTAATGATAATCATACTATGATTATTAATGTTATTGAACTAATGGGCGACAATACAAGTGCTGATTTGACGGTATGTACTCTACAGTAGTATACAGTTATAGATTATATTATAATAAAGTTTAAAACATTTATTATTAATTATAATTATTATTATTTTATAGTTAATCATTATATTATTTTTTTTGGTCCAACTATTGTAAAAAAAATATTTATTTTTTTAAAAAACTATTAATACATTTAACACTAACTATTCAATTATAGTATTAGTTAGAAAAAATATACAATTAATAATTAAATCTTTTAATTATTATTTAATAATAATAATAATAAATATACAATAATTACCGGTATATTTAATATTTATATATATATATATATATAAATAGATTGGCCGTAAGTGTCGACACCAGTGCGGCCAACAACAGGATTGCCGAAAAAGTTATTATACTTTTTTTGAAACAAAATTTCTAAACAAATCGGAAACCATGTTTGTTATGGATGTCTTTCCTCCCGATCTACCCGACCTACTGGTCCTACATTCGGCTAAACTACAACTGGAAGAGTTCGGGTGCTATTTGGCCAGTATTTTCTCGCTATGGTTTGGCCTATCAATACTAACCGTTTGGCAAACTGTTGGCAACAGTTGTCGACAACTAAATGAATTGGTTATCACATATAAATCCCGATTGAAACTAGTGGTCAACAATCCCGTACTGATTGTCGGTACTCGGGTTAAGTTATCACGATCTGATCAAATCAATTAAATCACTAAAATTTATTTTTTAAAAAAACATAAAAATGTTTTACTAAAATGTTAATAAAAATACTGTAATTATAAAAATATTTTTTGTAGAGTTTTAGTTTTAAAAATCATTATTATTATAATAGTGAATATAATTATCTAAATAATAATTTTTGATTATTATTATTATTATTATTATTATAATAGTCTATATAATTATCTAAATAATAATTTTTGATTATTATTATTATTGATTTTTTGATTGGTATATATATATAAAATTTATATAAAGTTTATAAAAAATCAATAATTGTATGTGTATCTGTGTGCTAATAAAATAAAATAATTTTTTTAGATATGATTAAATGTGTAATTGATTTTTATTTAAAATATTTATAGTTTATTATTTAATTTTGTTTTTATTTAACATATTATTTATATTAAAAAAAACTGTATTACAATATACTGTTTATGATATAGTATTTTAAAAAAAAAAATAAAATATTAAAATATAAAAAAATATAAATCATCATACTTGAATAAATAATATATATTGATTGTTAATTAAGTTATATATTATATTATAATAATAAAATAGTTATATATGATAATATGATGTGATAATGATCATATTATGATATATATATACAGTATAAATATTAAAAATTTATTCATACTTTACTAAAAACATTAATGTTATTATTTATAATAAATGATAAACTTTTAAAAATAAAATAATAATTTGATTAATTATGAAAATTAGATAAATATTATTCAAAATACTATCATAAATATTATTTAGAAAAATAAATTAATAAATCAACTTGCAACATTTAAAAAAATAATAATATTTTTATTTATTTATTTTTTCATTTAAAAAGTTTAGATTTTTTACTTTTTCTAAATTGTATAAAAATATACAAATAATAATAATAATATAATTAATATATTAAATAATACATTTATTTTTAGATACTTTTGTATGAATTGTACAATAGATATGAAAATTAATAGCATTTATAATAAACCAAACCATTTAACCTGATATACCGTATATAATAATAACTAAAATATAAACTAAAATACTAATACTATCCTAAATCTAAAAAAGTAAAATTAAGTTGCAATAGTATACAAGTAATGTTGAATGTATGTTAAATAATATAATAATATCTAAATCTATGATAATTTATTAATAATATATAATAAATAATTTTTTTGTAAAATTAATGATTTTAATACAGGCAATAGTGACAAAAATAAACTTGTTTTATAATATAATAAATTACGAAATTATTTATACATTTACAGGTACTTAAATTACCTATAAATACAATATAATAAACTACAATACAATACAAAAATAAGATTATCTATAAACTATTAATAATAAATTATAATAATAATAATAATAATTATAAAATTATTGTAAAAATTTATAAATAAAGATAATAAATAAAGATAATAAATAAAGATAATAAATAAAATACTATCTAATAATATATTTATATATTATAAATATATAGATAATTAATCTTATAAATTATATTATAAGTTATAATTATAATTTTTTGATATCACAATCTAACTTAGATATAATAAATATAAACTAAAATACAAAAAATACAAAAATAAAAAATTTTATTATTTTTAATCTGCTATTTCTAATAATTCATTGTAATAATTATATTAATACTTAATTTAAAGTATAAATATAATTCAATAGCTAATAAATATATAGTTATTTTATTGTTAAAAAAATATTATCTAAACTAGTTTAATTTATAAATTATATTTAATAAAAATTAATATATAATAGATAATAATTATTTTTAATAAAAAAATCATAATGATTCAAATAACTAAATTAGCTAGCTACAATTTATACGATAGTCAACAACAACAAGTTACTATAGTTAACAATATTCAGTCAAATAATAATAGAAATATTAATAACAAACATAAACGTTTCAAGCAACTTATTGAAACTAATCTAGCTGAAATAAATGGGTCAAACAACAAAATCCATAGACCAGTTTTAATAATAAATAATTTTCTACAACAACAACATCAGCAACAAAATCGTATATTTATAGACAATAATAACAATAATAATAATGAGATCCAATCGGCCGGTAATCACTTGTATTTATGCGGTCTATCATTGTTTCCCTATAACCAGGGGAACAGTAGTAGTAGTAGTAGTAGTCGTCGTCGATCCCTATGGTATAACCCGGTGCTTATAATGACAGTCTATTTGCTAATGATTGTACATAATATTGTATGCCTGCTAATTGATGACCACAAACATCCATACTATCATGTAGTACTGGGTGATTTTTGTTATATTATAAATGCCCAACATCATATTAATCCGGCAATCATTGTATTTCTATCATCGCAAACAATACTACAATTATTTAATATTTTCGATTATATTAACAATAAACCACCTAGCTACTTAAATATATTTGGTAATTATATATATATATAAATATTTTTAATATAAAGCAAAAAACATTTTTTTTATTTAATTTACTTATTTTCATAGACTTTGTATTAAATCAAGTATATTCTAACAAAAAATAATAATAAAATTAAATCTATTGTTTTTTTAAATCTGATAGCTCTAATATCCAAACAAAATTGTCCCAGTGATATTGCTAAATTTATTCAACCAGAAACTATCAAAAAATTGGTCCAACTATTTAGTTATGGAGTAAAATTTATAGCCGTGTATCGTATATTTGTATTGATCTTATGTTTTACATTTTCATTTGTACCGTTAATAGCTGCATACACCCCTGGGGAACTATTAGTATTTGGTTTACCATGGTCATTATTATTTATGCTAAGCGTTCTATATTCTATTAATCAATATCTAAATCAGCTAGTATATTTTTGTTTTATATGTACATATTTGAAATACAAGTTACGCCATCTAAACGGTGAACTACGCGATCGTATTGCATATAAAACCCATAAGTTTTCAATGATTATGTATCTATTGAAAGACATGGACCGGGTTTATGAAGAAATTTTACGCTACAATCGAGAGTATTGGTCCCGGTTTTTGTTGATTACCATAAGTTTTATGGGTTCGTTTGTCATATTATTTTTCTACCATTCCCTGTATGGCCAGGGTAATAGCCTAATGGTTAAGCTATTGCTAATAATGTCTACGTATCTCTGTGCATTATTTACCATGGTCATAATGGAAATGGCTGCCATAATCTATAAAAACGTATTCAGTGCCTATAAATTGCTAAATAATTTGTATATTATTTACGATAAATGGTCACTGACTATGATATTAAGATTTAAGGAATATATTTATATATTAGAAATTTATTAATTTTTAAAACTTAATTTTAGTTTTTTTTAAAAAAATATTATTTGTAGCTAGCATCATTTATTGAACAAGTTGCTACAAAACGTGTGGCATTTTATTTTGGCGCATTTTGTATTGTTGATGATTATCTAATTTTTCAGGTAGGGTATACTAAATTTATAATAAAAAATACATTTTTTAAATAATAATAATTATAATTTTATTTTAATTATTATTTTTTTATATATTTTTTCAGTGTATTATCATTAGTGGAATCTATTTTTTGAAAGTCATTGAAATATCAGTTTATACATACAAATAATTTTTGGATGATTTATATTTAAAAAAAATAAAATTAAATATAAATTATAATATTACTAATTAATAGAAAAATAAAAACTATTGTCCAATTTTTAATATCCTAATATTAATAATAAATAATTTTTACTGTTATTTTACATTTTTTTAATTACAAAAAAATACCATGTTTTGTTTATCATAATTATTGTAATAATTATCTCTAAATTATAGTAGTATTTAGTGAGGAAAAAAACTGCAAAAATCTATAAATTACTAAATTTTATATAAAATTAAAATAAATTATATAAAAATAATAATAATAATATCAGTCATAGGATGTTTGCAATAAAAATGTTACCCAGGTTTGTGTAGTAAAAAAATTAATACTATTTGTTTTAAATATGTGTTATCTTATATATATATATATTATAAATAAATAGCATATGTATGTGTGAATTCCGGCCTATGTTAATAATAATAATAATTATTATTATTATATATTATCTAACTATTAAATACAGTATATATATATACTATTAAATATATAGTATAGTATTATTAATATATAAGATATTATTAAATTGATCAGACATTTGATTAGATTAATTATATACAATATTTTAATTTAATAATTAATGAATATTTTATTCAAGTAATTAAGTTAATGATCTTAATAATTTGTGTATATATAATAATAATAATAATAGTAATTGTAATAGTAATAATAATACTATACAGTACAATTAATTGTCTATAATCAATAAATTATTTAAATAATTGTAAATAAAATACATTAGAAATAATATCATATATATAAAGTACTGCAATCATAAATAATTGTAAATATTGTATACAGTATTATAAATAAATATAATAAATAAACCAGTTGAGAATGCTAGAAAGCATTTCCACACGAATTCCTAATCATAATTAAAAATTAAATTCAGTATGATAAAATAAAATCAACTATAGTTATGTAGGGTATCAAACGATTTAGTATGACAAAATAAACAACTATAGTCATGTGGGGTATCAAATGATTAAGTATTACAAAATAAACTACTATTTCCTAAAAAATAAACTTAAAAACGAAAAAAATAAAAAATCAATATTCAAAAAAATTCAAAAAAAAAATTCAAAAAAAATTTGTAGCGGATAGTAGATTCGAACCTATGTCCTCGTGGGACAGACAGACCGACAGACAGACCGACCGACAGACCGACTTATAGAATGCATATACGTATTCCTTTCAGGAATTCGTGATAAATTAAATTTAAATGCAGATCCTTTACATTATTAGGATTATTAACACAAATCTAAACTTAAAAATTAAAATAAAAATTAAAATAAATTAAAAAAAATATTTTATAAAAAATTTTGACACTATTTTCTTTATATTCCTGATAAAATAAACTTTAAAAAAAATTTTTAAAAAAACAAAAAAATTTTTTTTTATTAATTATTGGACTCCATTTTGTTTTTTTTTTTTGCTTAAAAATAAACTTAAAAAATAATAAAAATAAATAAAAATAAAAAAAAACACAAAAAAAATCGTAGCTGAGCCTGGATTCGAACCTATGTCCTCGTGGGACAGACAGACCGACAGACCGACAGACCGACAGACCGACAGACCGACAGACCGACAGACCGACAGACCGACAGACCGACAGACCGACAGACCGACAGACCGACAGACCGACAGACCGACAGACCGACAGACCGACAGACCGACAGACCGACAGACCGACAGACCGACAGACCGACAGACCGACAGACCGACAGACCGACAGACCGACAGACCGACAGACCGACAGACCGACAGACCGACAGACCGACTTATAGAATGCATATACGGATTCCTTTCAGGAATTCGTGAATATCTTATAATATATATATATATCTTATATATAAATAATTAATCTTGAATTATTTTTTTTGATGTCACAATCTAACTTTACTTATACTGTAAAAATAAAAATATTTATTTTTAATACTATTTCTAATAATTCATATTTATTTTACTATAGTATTACAAGTGATAAATACAGTATATATATATATATAGTTTTAATTTAATAAGTATTTATAAATATTATATTTATATATATACTGAATATATTAAAAATATTATCTAAATTATTTTAATTTATAAATTATATCTTTTAGAAAATTATTTATTTTTTTAAAAAAATCATAATGATTCAATTAAATCAATTAGCTAGCTACAATAATGAAAATAAATATCATGTTAATCGACATAAACGTTTCAAGCAACTTATTGAAACTAATCTAGCTGAAATAAACGGTTCAAACAACAACAACAACAACAAAATCCATAGACCAGTTTCAATAATAAATAATTTTCTACAACATCAACATCAGCAACAAAATGGTATATTTATAGACAATAATAACAATAATAATAATGAGATCCAATCGGCCGGTAATCACCTGTATTTATGTGGACTATCATTGTTTCCCTATAATCAGGGGAACAGTAGTAGTAGTAGTCGTCGATCCCTATGGTATAACCCGGTGCTTATATTAACAGTCTATTTGCTAATGATTGTACATAATATTGTATGCCTGCTAATTGATGACCATAAACATCCATACTATCATGTAGTACTGGGTGATTTTTGTTATATTATAAATGCCCAACATCATATTAATCCGGCAATCATTGTATTTCTATTATCGCAAACAATTCTACAATTGTTCAATATTATCGATTATATTAACAATAAACCACCTAGCTACTTAAATATATTTGGTGATTATTATTTTGATATATATATATAAATTAAAATATTATATACTGTTTATATATAGTACTTTTAATACAGTGCTAAAATATACAGTATATTTTAAAAAAATAAAATATTACTATTTTTATATTATTTACTTATTTAATTAATTTATTTTTATATAAGTTTATAAGCTATTTAATTAAATTTATTAAATAAATTAATAAAATATATTTTTATTTTTAAAAAATAAAAATTAATTAAATTCCTTTTTTAGCTCTAATATCCAAACAAAATTGTCCCAGTGATATTGCTAAATTTATTCAGCCGGATACTATCAAAAAATTGGCCCAACTATTTAGTTATGGCGTAAAATTTATAGCAGCCTATCGTTTGTTTGCACTGGTCATATGTTTTACATTTTCGTTTATACCTTTAATGGCTGTATACACCCCTGGTGAACTATTAGTATTTGGTTTACCATGGTCATTATTGTTTATGTTGAGCATCATATATTCTCTGAATCAATATCTAAATCAGCTAGTATATTTTTGTTTTATATGTACATATTTGAAATACAAGTTACGCCATCTAAACGGTGAACTACGCGATCGGATTTCGTATAAAACCCATAAGTTTTCAATGATTATGTATCTATTGAAAGACATGGACCGGGTTTATGAAGAAATTTTACGCTACAATCGAGAGTATTGGTCCCGGTTTTTGTTGATTACCATTAGTTTTATGGGTTCGTTTGTCATATTATTTTTCTACCATTCCCTGTATGGCCAGGGTAATAATATACTAGTTAAGGCATTGCTGATATTAGCAACATTTCTTGCAACATGTTTTATCATTATCATTATGAAAATGGCAGCCATTATCTATAAGTATGCATTCAATGCCTATAAATTGCTAAACAATTTGTATATTGTTTACGATAAATGGTCACTGACTATGATATTGAGATTTAAGGTAATTTTAATTTGCAATTTTATGTTTTTTTAAAAAAATTATAATTAATTAATTATTTTTAAAAAAAAATATTATTAATTGTAGCTAGCATCATTTATTGAACAAGTTGCTACAAAACGTGTGGCATTTTATTTTGGCGCATTTTGTATTGTCGATGATTATCTAATTTTTCAGGTAGGTTGAAAAAAATTGATTTTTTTAAATATACAAAAAAAATAATACAAATTTTGAATTTTGATTATTTTTAAAAAAATTTTATAACTAAAGAGTATCATAATTACTGGTATCTATTTTTTGAAAGTCATTGAAATATCAATCTATACATACAAATATGTATTTTAGTAGATTTATAATAATAATAAAATAAACTATGTAATTTATAATAAATATTTAATATTATTTTATTTAAATCTAATTATAATATTTAAAAGTTTAAAAAAAATGTATTATGTACATTATAATAAAAAAATAAAATAAATTATTTTATTCAATGTTATACATAATTTTAGTCAATATTATTGGCAATAATAATAATAATAATAATAATAATAATAATAATAATAATAATTATTATTATTATACAGTATAATTATCTAATTTATGCAACTTTTTTTTATCTTAATATTAGTTGTATCATCAAAATTTGATCCAGACAATGTAATAGTAATTATAATATTTTAAATATATAATAATAATAATAATTAATGAACATTTCATTAAATTTATAATTAACTTATTAAGGTTAATAATTTAGACATTTTAATGCAAAATAATATATGTAGTTAATTATATACATAAAATATATACATATATATTGTATATAATTAACTGTCTATAATCTATAAGTTATTTAAATAATTTTAATTACAATAAAATTAGAAATATAACTAAAAAAATACTGCAATACATTTGAATAATTAATATAATTATTTTCTAATGTCATAAAACATCAAAAATATTATCTATGAATATGAAAATATATAGTTATAATAGTAACTATTTTTAATTTATACTATTTCAATAATTTATTGTTTACTTATTATACAAATATTAGTACAATTGAATTAATTAAATAAATAAATACAAGTACAAGTGTACAAGTGTACAAATGTACAAGTACTGTATAAAAGTTATTATATTTTATTATTGAATGCATATATTGTATATTAAAAAATTATTTTATGCATTAAATAATACACTACTAAATCAATAAATTACTATTTAAAAAAATACTTGACTATAATTTTTTAGTTATATTATATAACAATTTTCAATAATAAAAATCTAAAAAATGAGTCTATTAGCTAAAAAACTAGCTAGCTACAATTTATATGATAGTCAATCATCATCATCAGTTATAGTAAATAATATTATTAAAACTAATAATAATAATAATAATCATGTTAATCGACATAAACGTTTCAAGCAACTAATTGAAAATAATCTAGCTGAATTAAATGATACCAATAATAATTATACTAATATAATACAACAACAACAACAACATAATCAGTCAATAACAACAATATTAGACAATAATCATAATAATTATTATCAAATAAATACATTGGCCGGCAATCACTTATATTTATGCGGTCTATCAATGTTTCCCTATAACCACAGGGGAAACAACAATAGGGGTCCCACTCCTAG
This sequence comes from Oppia nitens, assembly GCF_028296485.1. Lineage (NCBI taxonomy): Eukaryota > Metazoa > Arthropoda > Arachnida > Sarcoptiformes > Oppiidae > Oppia > Oppia nitens. Next base: position 128,572 of record NW_026533232.1, read on the forward strand.
TCGATCCCTATTGTATAACCCGGTGCTTATATTGACAGTCTATATGCTAATGATTATACATAACCTGATATGCCTGCTAATTGATGATAGCAAACATCTATACTATCATATTGTACTGGGTGATTTTACTTATGTATTAAGGGCTCAACATCATCTAAATCCGGCAATTATATTATTTTTATTATCGCAAACACTACTACAGTTACTAAATATTTGGGATTATTTAAATAATAAATCACCTAGCTTTTTGAACATATTTGGTAAATATATAAATATTTATATATATATATATATATTTTTACTTAAAAAAATAAATTATATTTTTACAAAACAAAATAAATTATATTTTTACAAAAATTAATTAATTATATTTTTACTATATTTTAATACAATAATTATTTAATAAATAACTATAAGTTATAAGATATATATAATAATAATTTATAACTAGTTTTTTAATATACTATTTTTATGTTTAATTTTAGAGTAAATTTTATTATATTTGTATTGCATAAATTTGGTTGAATAAATTTGGCAATTTGACTGGGACAATTTTGTTGGCCAGTTATTAAAGCTAGTAATTTAGTAATACTTGAAATATTAAAATTATTTAATACATAAATGTATACATTGTATATACTGCATATATATATATATATGCAGTATATACAATGTATACATTTATGTATTAAATAATTTTAATATTTCAAGTATTACTAAATTACTAGCTTTAATAACTGGCCAACAAAATTGTCCCAGTCAAATTGCCAAATTTATTCAACCCGATAATATTAAAATATTGGCCCGTCTACTTAATTATGGCTTAAAATTTGTATCAATATATCGTGCATTTTGTATGATATTATGTTTTGCCTTATCATTTGTACCGTTAATTGCTGCATACACACCATGGGAACTACTAGTATTTGGTTTACCATGGTCATTATTATTTATGCTAAGCAGCTTATATGCACTAAATCAATACATGAATCAGCTAGTTTATTTTTGTTTTATATGTACATATTTGAAATACAAGTTACGCCATCTAAACGGTGAACTACGCGATCGGATGACATATAAAACCCATAAGTTTTCAATGATTGTCTATCTATTGAAAGACATGGACCAGGTTTATGCTGAAATTTTATGCTATAATACGGAATATTGGTCCCGATTTTTGTTGATAACCATTAGTTCAATGGGTTCGTTTGTCATATTATTTTTCTACCATTCCCTCTATGGCCAGGGTAATAGTCTAATAATGAGAGCCCTGTTGATAATGAGCACCTACCTAAGTACCATGTTTACCATGGTTATCATGGAAACGGCAGCCCTAATCTATAAGCATGCATTCAATTCATATAAATTGCTTAATAATTTGTATATTGTCTACAATAAATGGTCGTTGCCTATGATTTTAAGATTTAAGGTAAAATTTTAATTTTGAAAAATTTTATGTTTATTAATTTAATTTTTTTAAAAATAAAATTAAATATTATTTTCAGCTAGCATCATTTATTGAACAAATTGCTACAAAACGTGTAGCATTTTATTTTGGCTCATTTTGTATTGTCGATGATTATCTAATATTTCAGGTTGGTACTAAATTTGTTATTTTTTAAAATAATAGTTAAATAAATTAAATAATTTAATTTAATAAGATTATTTAAACATTTTAATTAAAACAAAAAAAAATAATTTAATTAATTTATTTTACAGTGTATTATTATCAGTGGAATCTATTTTTTAAAAGTCATTGAAATTTCAATCTATACATACAAATATATTTTAGTAGATATTTAAATTTTTATATAATTTAAAAAAAATAATAGTTATATATTTTAAGATATATTATAATAGTGTTGTATAATACTATATTTTTTTATTTGTTTATCAATTTTAACTTGTATATATCATATTATTATTTTTAATAAAACAAAAATATACTTAATTAATTATTTGTTATTTAATAACAACAACGCAATTTGTTATTTTTAAAAAAATAGTCTATTTGTTTGTTTATATTTTTTAAAAAATTTTAATATCAAATTAAATTATTTCTAAATAAACATGATTAATGATTTTAATGTTTATAATTTAATGATATTCAAAGTAATTATTATAAATATTAAAAATATATATTTTATTAGTTATAAAAAATGACAAATAATTTATATTTTAAACTTATATTATAAATAGATTTATTGTTTTTATTATTGATTAAAACAACATAATGTTGTCTATGATAATTTATTTATAGTATAATTGCTTAATGTTTTAAAAAATAATAAGTAATAATATTATATAATAAATTTTTAGTCGCAAATAAATACCTAATCCTAAAAAAAAGTCTAAAATATACATTTATTTATGACTGGAAATTTATAAATCATTAAATCTATCAACAACAAAAAAATATTAACTAAACTTTTATTTTACAGTATTTGAAATTTATAAATTATTTAATGTAAATCATTAGTGATAATAATTAAATATTTTTTTAAAAAAAAATTTTAATTACTTATTTTTACTAATTATAAAATTACTATTATTTATTAAAAAAAATATTAATAAAAAAAACAATTATATAATTATTCTTGGATTGTAATGATATCTAAATAGTTATAAAAAATATAACAAAAAATATCATTAAAACCATTATTTATTACAATTATTAAGTAAAATACAATTTTTATTGTTTTAATATTATGATTGTATTCATATTATTCAATATTATTAATCAATTAATAAAGTAATAAATAGTTATATTTATTATACTATAGTTATAACTAATATTATGAATATTTTTTAAAAAAAATATATAATATTATGTGTGTGTAAAACTATTGTTAATATTTAAAAATAAATTATATTAATAATATTTAAATATAAATTACAATCTATTTATAGGTTTATGTTTAATATTATAAAATATGATTAATTATTACTGTTATTATTATATTATAAATTAACTGAAATTAAAATGATATATTGTTTTTCTAGTAATTACACATTACTAATAATAATTATTATTTATTGTATAATCTTTAATTTTTATTTTGATAAACAATTATAATTTATATTTTATTATTAGTCGTTAAAATAAAAAATATATAATATTAATGATATGTTTAATATAATAAATAATGATTAATTATAATTATTATTAAAATTATTCAAAATTATATTTAAATAAATATATTAAATAACAAAACAAATCTAAAAACATATATTTGTTTTTCAAGTATTACAAATTACTATTAATGATATTAATAATTAATGTGTTTTTTCTAAAATAATTATTTCATAAAAATAGAAAAAATATTTTTAAAATACTCACAAAAAAACTGATATCACTTTTAATAACAATATAATGTCCATAGAAAACAACCAAGATAATAATAATAATAATACAATTAGTTTACAACAATTACAACAACAAAAGCAATACAAAAATAATTTAATATTAAAAAACAATTATATGATGGCATCGGTAGGCAATCAACTGTATGAGTGCGGCCTATCGTTGTTTCCCTATAGCCGTGGGGACAGTAGTAGTAGTAGTAGGAGATCCCAATTGTATAACCCGTGGCTTATATTTACACTAAACTTGATATTAGTTATACGATATATTGTATGTCTATTGTTAGCCATTGATGATCAGCTGGACAAACAGTATCAGTACTATCATATTGTACTTGGTGATTTTGCTTATGTACTAAATGCCCAGTATCATTTTAATCCATCAGTTATACTATGGTTCGGTATACTGATTACAATGCAATCGATAAATTTCTATCAATATTATATTATTAAAAAACCTCCCGACTATTTAGAAGTATTTGGTAATTATTATTTTATTTTATTTTATTTAATTTTATTTAAATTTTTATTAATTTAATTTTTACTAAATATATATATTGTATATTATTAAGAAATATTTGGTAATTATTATTTATTTATATTATTTAGTTATTGGTAAAAATTTTTTACTTTAAAATTTAAATTTCTACTAAATATATATATATATATTTATATAAATTATACTATTTTACTGTATTAGTTTTAAAAAAATTATTTTTCTTGTTGTAGATGTTTTAATTTATACAGATAAGTCAACAAGTAGAAAATATCTGCAAGCTCAATCAATTAGAAAGCTAACTAAACTATATAATTATTGTTTGATTTATGTAGCTATTAATCGTGTAACTAGTGTTATGGCAGCATTTATTTTATCATTTGTGCCATTAATATTTGCCTATAGTACCCGGGAACTATTAGTCTATGGTTTACCATGGTCATTGATTTTTTCATTAGCAATCTACTATACGGTTAGACAGTTTCTCTATCAGGTTGTCTATTTTAGTTTTACATGCTACTATTTTAAATATAAGCTAGATTATTTTAATAATAAACTTACCAGAGCATCTAATAACAATAATAATAATGCAAATAAATCACGTATAACTACTGGAAAATCAATTAAAAATCTATTAAAATCCATGGACTTGGTTTATAAAAAAATTTTATTATATAATTCCGAATATTGGTCACGATTTTTGTTGATTACTGTAACATTTATGGGCGGATTTCTAATACTTTATTACTATTATTTGTTGTTTGTCAAAAATGATCTGGCTAGTAAACTAGTCCTACTGATAACCGCTAATCTGTGCACGTGTTATACATTGATTATCATGAAAATGGCGGCATTGATCAATAAGCACGCGTTTCGTAGTTATAAATTATCAAACACGTTGTACGTTTCAACTAATAAACAATGTTTCAATGTATCGATGAAATTAAAATTAAAAGTAATGTATTTTTTTGTAGTTTTGTGTTTTAATTTGTTATTTAAATATTATTTTTATAACTTAAACACTTAAAATTTTATAATATATTTTATTTATTTTGTGTGTGTATGTATAGCTATCAATATTTATCGAGCGTATTGCCAAAAAACGTGTGGCTTTCTATTTTGGCGGTCTATGTATTGTCAATGATTATTTGATTTTTCAAGTATTAATTTGATTTTTATTTTTGAATAAATTAAACTAAATATTTATAAAATATTTATAATTTTAAAATATTTGTTTTAATTTTTTTTACAGATCGTAACTATAATTATATGTTTTTTTCTCAAAGTTGTTGAACTTTCAGCTAATAATTAACAATAACAACAATAATAAAAATTTTATTAAAAAAAATTAGTATCAATTACTAGTGATGTAGTGATAGTTGATGTTATATATATTTTTTTAATTTTTAAAATTTTATTAATTTACTATATATAATTATCTAATTGAAACAATTATTTATTTTTAAAAAAAATAATATAAACAAATTCATTATTTTTTTTCTTATTAAAATTTTTTATTATTATTATTATTATTATTAATACAGTAATATAAATGTTCAGTAAATTTAAAGTTCAAATTGTAATCAACAAAAAAATTTGAGAAAAATAAATTATAATTATATAAATTGTTGAACTTCCCGTTCAAAATGATAAACATTGCTTACTATATATACAATTTGAAATTAAAAGTAGTTTTTTATTTTTAATGTTTTATTTAATTTACAAAAAAAACTAAAATAACTTAATTAGTCAAATATTATTATTTATTTATTTTACTATGCAGTCTATGTATCAAATTTTTTTAATGATAATTTCATTTTTTGAAATATTAAATTTATTTTGTAAAAAAAATAATATATTTTTATTATCTGTTTTTGTTGTTGTATTTTTTTAGTTACATATTGTAAATCTCATTATCTGCTTTCAGCTAAACAATAGACAATCAAAAACAAAAATAATCCATAATTTTTATACCCATACTTATATTAGAAAATTATTATAAATATTAATTAATTAATTTAAAAATAATATAAATGTTTTAATTATCAAATGTTATAATATGTTTTTCTAATTATGATACTATATAAATAATAATACATTAGAATATAAATGTATAGTAAATTTCATATTAAATTTTTATCAATAAATATACATTTACTAAAATTATTAAATAATTATATTTATATTTTTAATAAAATATTTTAATATTAGAAATAATAAACATAATAATACAATTAAATGCAATTAATTTTATCAACAAAAAATGACATCAACAACAATATATTATTAATTATTAATATTAAGTTAATATTTTGTATTTAATATAAACTTTATATACTATCCAATAATCTTTATAAATATATTTATAGTGTTTGATTTTATTTGATAGTTTATTTTTATTATGTTTAATTATAATTATAATTATGTTAAAAATTAATACTTATTTATTAGAGTTAAAAACTATTAATTACATAATTGTTATTAATTATTTTATTATTTTTGTCATTGATATATTAAAATTTATACAAATAATTTTTTTTTATAAAAATAAGTACATTATTATTAATTAATATATATAATCATAATATATTATTTTAGACATTAACTATTATTATTATTATTTAGTTGAATATATAATATCGTTGATATTTAGAAATTTTAATTAATTATCTCATTATTTATTTTATAAATAATAATAATTTATATTTTATTATTAGTCGTTATAATTATCATAAATAATATCTATTATATACTTATATATATATACTGTACAATTTTTTTTGTTTAAGTTTAATATTATAAATGATGATAAAATATATAAAATAATAGCTATAAATTTAATTTAATTTGAATTATTATTATTATTATTATTAGATTATATATTTAGACAAAAATAAAACTAAATTTATTTTTTTAGACAATAACAGACCTATTAATAATAATAATAATTTATATAAGAAATAATTTTTAAAAAAATATTTCATGTTATTATACATATATATAAATAAATATACAATATATACTGTATATACAGTAATATACACTAAATAAAGTTATAATAAAAATAACAATTATTTTTTTAAAATTTTAAGTGTCATACATTTAATTAACTATTTTAATATTATTTACTGTAGTATTAGTTGGTATAATATTTTTTTAAATGTTAAAATTTTTTTTATAATAAATAATAGCTATGTGGTTAATGGATTTAAAAATAAAATTATTAAATTTATTAAATAATTTATAAATATAATGATAAAACTTAAAAGTTATGAAAATAATAATCATCAAAATAAACAACAACAACAACAACAAGTAAATCATAAAATCATATTGAAAAACAATTATGCAATTGAATTGGCCGGTAATCACTTTTATTTATGTGGCCTATCGTTGTTTGGCCCCAATAGCCAGGGGAACGGTAGTAGTAGTAGTAGACATTGTAGGCGATCCCTATGGCATAATCCGTGGCTTATATTGTCGATACACTTGACAATGATTGTACACAACATTGTTTGTTTGCTTATTGATGATAATCACCCTGATCATCACTACTATCATATTGTACTTGGTGATTTTGCCTATGAACTAAATGCCCAGTATCATTTTACGCTTGCAATGATCATATTTCTATTATGGCAAATACTAATGCAATTCATAGACATGTATCAGTTTATAGTTATTAAAAAATCACCAAGCTATTTGAAAATATTTGGTAATTATTTTTTAAAAATATTTTAAACTTTATTTTTATTTTTATATCTAATTATTACTTGAATTAATAAATTATTTGTAATAAGCAACAAAAAATTAACTTTAATTATAAGCATTATATTATTATCAGTATTATTACTTTATTATCACTATTATCTAATTATTATTTAATTAAATAAATAATTTGTATCAAACATTATAAGCATTATATTAGTATTATTAGTATTAATAATTTTTATTAAAATTTTTAACTAATTATTATTATTATATATATATAGATATTTTAAGAAAACAAAATTCATCAAGCAGCAAATATTTAACATTGAATTCTATTAGAAAATTAACTAGATTATTTACATATGGTATTAAATTTGTCAATACATATCGCATATATTCCCATATCATTGGTATTTCACTATCATTTTTACCATTAATACCTATATATAGTATCTGGCAACTTATATTATTTGGTTTACCATGGTCATTATTATATATTTTATCATTAGTTAATATGATCGATCATGTTCTATATCAGCTAGTCTATTTTTCATTTATATGCTACTATTTTAAATACAAGCTTGATTATTTTAATAATAAACTACGTGCACGCGCGTTGCGCAAAAATAAGGGTAAAAATAATAATAAAACAATAAATCTGTTAAAATCTATGGACACGGTTTATAAGGAAATTTTACAGTGTAATTCTGAATATTTGTCCCACTTTTTGGCAATTACTGTATCAACTATGGGTTCATTTCTAGTACTATATTTCTATCATACATTGTTTATCAAAAATCCATTGTTTGTCAAATTAATATTATCATCAACCACATTTATTATTTTTGGCTATACCATGATCATTTTGAAATCGGCAACAATGATTCATATACACGCGTTTCGAGCCTACAAATTGCTAAACAATTTATACGTATTTTATTCGACTAAATGTTTTCAAACAATTTTGTTAAGATTTAAAGTAATTATTTATTTATTTATTTATTATGAATAAAAAACTATAAAATTTTAATTTAATTTAACAATTAAAAAATTATAGATTACTATATTAATGTTTGTTTTTTTAAATTTTTTCCCCAGATATTATCATTTATTGAGCGAATTGCCAAAAAACGCGTGGCAGTGTATTTTGGTGGCTTATGTATTGTTGATGATTATCTAATTTTTGAGGTTGTTTAAATATAAATAAAAATTAATCTAAAATTTATTAAATATAATATATAAATTAATATTGTTTTATTTTTATCTAACAGATTGTTATGATTATAATTAGCTATTTTCTCAAAGTTATTGAAATTTCAAACATATAATTAAATAATAATAAATCATTTTTTTAAAATATCAATATTATTCAAACAAATTATTGTTAAATGCATTTATTTAATCATTTTAAAAAATTATATTTATTGCATATAAACTTATATTAATAATAATATCTTACTAATACTTATTAATAATTGTATAAAATAAGTGTCTATAATTATATTTTAATATTTTAATATAACCTAATATTATATTATATTTTAAAAATTTATAATATTTTATTAACTAAAAATATACTGTATAAACCTTTATATGAATTACATCTAAATGTTTTGTTTTTTTTATATTGCAAAATATATTTTTAATTATTATTATAATTTTTTATTATAATTTGTAAATAATTTATTTCAAAAAAAAGTAAAAAAAGTAAAACTAAAAAAATAAATATTTTTTAGACAATAACAGAACAATTAGTAATAATAATAATTTATATATAAAACAATTTTTTATTACTTACAAAACTTTAATACATATAAACACAATCATTAAATCATAAATTTATTTTATATAAATATGTTTTAAAATTTTATTATAATAAAAATAGCTATTGTTTGGTTAATAAAAAAATTTATTTAAATATAATGATAAAACAGTAGTAATAAAAATAATCAAAAATAAACAAAAATAAGTAAATCATAAAATATTGGAAAAACAACACTTCAATGGCATCGGTAGGCAATCATTTGTTTGAAAGTGGGCTATCATTGTTTGCCTATAGCCCGGGGGACAGTAGTCTCCGAAATCGCCAATCTCTATGGTATAAACCGTTAGCTATATTGACAATAAACCTAACATTGATTATACATAATCTGATATGCCTGCTAATTGATGATGATCAACCTGGTCATAAATATTATCATATTGTACTGGGTGATTTTGCTTATGTTATTAATGCTCATCGACATTTTACACCAGCAGTTATCATATTTGTATCAATGCAAACCATATTGCAATTAATCAATATTTACAGCTATCTAATTGTTAAAAAGTCACCTAGCTATTTGAAAATATTTGGTAATTATATAACAAAATTTTTAAAAATTATTTATTTTTGTTTTTTTACTAGTAAATATCTTTTAATTTATTATAACTTTATATATATATATAAAATAGATTCTAAATATTTAATACTTATTAATTATCTAATATATATTATAAATAATTTTTTAAAATTTATTTATTTATTTATTTTTTATCTATTTATAGATATTTTTGTTAAACAAAATTGTCCAAATAGAAAATATATACGTGCTAGATCAATTAGAAAATTAGCTAGATTATTAAAATATGGTTCAAATTATGTATCAATGTATCGCATATTAATGTATATAATATGTTCAACACTATCATTGGGTCCCATAATATCTACCTATAGTATACTAGAATTATTATTATTTGGTTTACCATGGTCATTTATATTTGTTTTATCAATTGCCTACTCAGTCGATCAATATGTTTATCAAACAGTCTATTTTAGTTTTATATGTTTTTATTTGAAATTTAAACTAGATTATTTTAATCGTAGACTTCAATCGATAGTCAATGCAAAACGTAAATTATTTAGCAGGCAGCAAAATAAAATTATTAGTCTATTAAAATCCATGGATCAGGTTTATCGAGAAATTTTACATTATAATTCTGAATATTGGTCCAACTATCTGGCAATTACTGTATCATTTATGGGTTCATTTCTAATACTATATTTCTATCATACATTGTTTATCAAAAATCTATTGTTTGTCAGATTATTATTATTATCAACTACATTTATTATTTTTGGCTATACCATGATCATTTTGAAATCGGCAACAATGATTCATATACACGCGTTTCGTGCCTATAAATTGCTAAACAATTTATACGTATTTTATTCGACTAAATATTTTCTACCAATTTTATTAAGATTTAAAGTAATTATTATTATTTTTTAAAAAACTAAATTTTATTATAATTTAACAATAAAAATGATAGATTACTATATTTATGTTTTAATTTTTTTTTAGATACTTTCATTTATTGAGCGAATTGCCAAAAAACGTGTGGCAATGTATTTTGGTGGCCTATGTATTATTGATGATTATCTTATTTTTCAGGTATTTTTTAATTTAAATGATAATTTTTGAAAAAAATAATAAAAATTTATTTAAAAATATATATAGTTTTAATTACAATTGTTTTATTTTTTCTAACAGATTGTTATGATTATAATTTGCTTTTTTCTCAAAGTTATTGAAATTTCAAACATATAAATAAAAATAATAAATAATTTTTATTAATATATCAGTAATATTGAAACTATAATTAAAATTATAGAAATTGTTGTTAAAAACATTTAATTAATCATTTTGTTAATTATATTTATTGTATATTAACTTATAAAATATTAGGTAATAATATCTTACTAATACTTATTAGTTAATTGTATAAAATAATTGTCTATAATTATATTTTTATAATTTAATATAATCTAATATTATATTTAAAAAAATTTCTATTATTTCTAAACTACTGTATACTAAAAATATATATAAATTTATATGAATTATGATTTATCTATTTTGGTTTACTTCAATAATAATATATTTTGAAAAAAAAATATCTAAATGTTTTGTATTTTTTTTGTATTGCAAAATATATTTTTAATGATTATTACTATTTTTTTATATTAATTTGTAAATGATTTATTTTAAAAAATTAATAGTAAGACAAAAATAAATCTAAATTTAGTTTTTTAAGACAATAACAGAATAATTAATAATATTATAATAATTTATATATGAACTAATTTTTTCTTTTTATTTCATAAGTTATTATACATATAAACACAATCACTAAATCATACATTTATTTAATTATTAATATATTATTTACTGTACATATTATTATTTTTAGTTAATATATTTAAATTATTTTAATTTTATTATAACAAAAAATAGCTATTGTTTGGATATTAAAAATTTTTATTTATTTATTTATAATTATTTTTACTTAAATTTATTAAATAATTTATTTAAATATAATGATAAAACTTTAGTAATAAAATTCAATCAAAAATAAACAACAACAACAAGTAAATCATAAAATATTATAAAAAACAACAATTCAATGGCATCGGTAGGCAATCATTTGTTTGAAAGTGGGCTATCATTGTTTGCCTATAGTCCGGGTGACAGTAGTCCTACTAATCGCCAATCTCTATGGTATAAACCGTTAGCTATATTGACACTAAACATAACAATGATTATACATAACCTGATATGCCTGCTAATTAATGATGATCAACCAGGTTATCAATATTATCATATTGTACTGGGTGATTTTGCCTATGTTATTAATGCTCAGCGACATTTTACACCAGCAATTATAATATTTTTAATAATGCAAACCATATTGCAATTAATCAATATTTACAACTATCTAATTGTTAAAAAGTCACCTAACTATTTGAAAATATTTGGTAATTATAACAATTTTAAAAAAAATTATTATTTAATTTTTTCTACAGATAATTACTATTAATTTAATAGTTAACTTTATATAGTTAAATATATTTAATTTATTTTGTAGATATTTTGGTTAAACAAAATTGTCCAAATAGAAAATATATACGTGCTAGATCAATTAGACAATTAGCTAGATTATTAAAATATGGTGTAAATTATGTGTTAATATATCGTATATTTGTTTTGATAACACTACCAACACTATCGTTTGGACCAATAATATCCACCTATAGTATCCTAGAATTATTAATATTTGGTGTACCATGGTCATTTATATTTATAATATCCATGGTCTATTCAATTGAACAATATCTCTATCAAATACTATATTTTAGTTTTATATGTTTGTATTTGAAATATAAACTAGATTATTTTAATCGTAAACTTCTAGCAACAATACGCAATGAAAAACGTAAATCATTAATTATTAAGCAACAACAAAATAAAAAAATTATACATTTATTAAAATCCATGGACCAGATTTATCGAGAAATTTTTCAGTATAATTCTGAATATTGGTCCCACTATTTGTCGATTACTGTATCAATTATGGGTTCATTTCTAATACTATATTTATATCATTCATTGTTTATTAAAAATATTATGTTTGTCAAATTATTACTATTAGCAACCACATTTTTTGTTTCATGCCAAATCATGGTCATTTTACAATCGGCAACATTGATTCATAGACACGCGTTTCGTGCCTACAAATTGCTAAACAATTTATACGTATTTTATCTAGCTAAATGCTATCAAACAATTTTGTTAAGATTTAAAGTAATTATTTATTTATTTATTTATAATATAAACCTAAAATTTTATTTTAATTTTTACTATAAAAATTATATTAGATTACTATATTTTTAAAATTTTTATTTTTTTCAGATTCTATCATTTATTGAACGAATAGCCAAAAAACGGGTGGCAATGTATTTTGGTGGCCTTTGTATTGTTAATGATTATCTAATTTTTGAGGTATTTTTTAATTTAAATGATAATTTTTTTGTAAAATATAATAAAAATTAATTAAATATAAGTTTTTTAATTAAAATTGTTTTGTTTTTCTAACAGATTGTTATGCTTATAATTTGCTTTTTTCTCAAAATAATTGAAATTTCAAACATATAAATAAAAAATAATAAATCATTTATCTATAATATTTTCAAACAAAATAAAATTATAGAAATTATTGTTAAAAGCATTTAATTAATCATTTTGTTAAAATTTTATTTATTATATATTAACTTAACTTATTATATATTAAAATATTAAATAATAATAATATCTTACTAATACTTATTATTAATTGTTGTAAAAAATAATTGTCTATAATTATACTTTTTATAGTTTAATATAACCTAATATTATATTTCAAAAATATTTTTTTTCTAAACTTCTGTATACTAAAAATATATATAACTTTATATGAATTATGATTAATCTATTTGTTAACTTCAATAATATAAATATATTGTAAAAATAAATCTAAATGTTTTGCATTTTTTTTGTATTGCAAAATATTTTTTCTAATGATTATTATATTTTTTATTATTATAATTAGTAAATGATTTATTTCAAAAAATTAATAGTTAGATTAAAATAAAACATAAAAAAAATATTTTTAGACAATAACAGAACAATTAATGATAATAATATATATATGAAATAATTTTTTTCATATTATTTTATAATTTATTATACATATACACACTATCTATAATGATAATCACTAAATATAGATATATTACTAAATCATACATTTATTTAACTATTATATATTATTTACTGTACATATTATTATTAGTTTATATATTTAAATGTTTTAATAAAATGTTATTATAATTATAAAAAATAGCTATTGTTTGGTTAATAATTTTTTTTAATTTATTTATAAATTTTTTTAATTATCAAATTAAATCAAAATAAACAACAACAACAACAACAACAACAAGTAAATCATAAAATTATGAAAAAACAACACTTCAATGGCATCGGTAGGCAATAATTTGTTTGAAAGTGGGCTATCATTGTTTGCCTATAACCCGGAGGACAGTAGTCCTCCTACTAATCGCCGCCAATCTCTATGGTATAAACCGTTAGCTATATTGACACTAAACATAACGTTGCTAATACATAACCTAATATGCCTGCTAATTGATGATGATCAACCTGGTCATCAATATTATCATATTATACTAGGTGATTTTGCCTATGTTATTAATGCTCAGCGACATTTTACACCAGCAATTATGTTATTTTTATCAATGCAAACCATATTGCAATTAATCAATATTTATAACTATTTAATTGTTAGAAAGTCACCTAGCTATTTGAAAATATTTGGTAATTATAACAAAAATTATTTATTTGTTTTTTACAAATAATTATTTACAAACTTATTATAATTTTATATATATATAAAAAATAGATTATAAATATTTAATATTTATTAATTATCTTATATATATATATAAATAATTTTAAAATAACATGTATTTTTATTTTATTTTATTTATTTATAGATATTTTGGTTAAACAAAATTGTCCAAATAGAAAATATATACGTGCTAGATCAATTAGAAAATTAGCTAAATTATTAAAATATGGTGCAAATTATGTGTCAATGTATCGGATATTTGTTTTTATAATAACTACAACACTATCGTTTGGACCAATAATATCCACTTATAGTATCCTAGAAGTATTAATATTTGGTGTACCATGGTCATTTATATTTATACTATCCATTATCTACTCAGTCGATCAATTTGTCTATCAAATAATCTATTTTAGTTTTATATGTTTGTATTTAAAATATAAACTAGATTATTTTAATCGAAAACTTCAATCAACAATAGTTAGCAATGTGGCTAAACGTAAATCATTTATTAAGCAACAATATAAAATTATACGCTTATTAAAATCCATGTACCAGGTTTATCGAGAAATTTTAAACTATAATTCTGAATATTGGTCCCAATTTTTGGCAATTGCTGTATCATTTATGGGTTCATTTCTAGTACTATATTTCTATCATACATTGTTTATTAAAAATATTTTGTTTGTAAAATTATTACTATTAGCAACTACATTTTTTGTTTCATGCTATGTCATGGTCATTTTACAATCGGCAACAATGATTCATAGACATGCGTTTCGTGCCTACAAAATCCTAAACAATTTATACGTATTTTATATAGCTAAAGGCTATCAACCAATTTTGTTAAAATTTAAAGTAATTATTTATTTTATTTATAATGAATAAAAAACTAAAATTTTAATTTAATTTAACAATAAAAATTATAGATTACTAAATTAATGTTTGTTTTTTTATTATTTTTTCCCCAGATACTATCATTTATTGAGCGTATTGCCAAAAAACGTGTGGCAGTGTATTTTGGTGGCTTATGTATTGTCGATGATTATCTAATTGTTGAGGTATTTAAATATAATAAAAATTAATCAAAAAATTTATTAAATATTTTTTTAATTACAATTATTTTTTTAACAGATTGTTATGATTATAATTTGCTATTTTCTCAAAGTTATTGAAATTTCAAATATATAAATAAAAATAATAAATCATATTTTTTAAATATCAAAAATATTCAAACAAATTATTGTTAAATGCATTTAATTAATCATTTTTTTAAATTTTATTTATTGTATATTAACTTATATTAATAATAATATCTTACTAATACTTATTATTAATTGTTATATAAAATAATTGTCTATAATTATATTTTTATAGTTTAATATAACCTAATATTATATTATATTTTAAAAATTTATATTATTTTATAAACTACTGTATACTAAAAATATATATACCTTTATATGAATTATGATTAATCTATTTGTTTACTTCAATAATAAATATTTTGTAATAACATATCTAAATGTTTTGTTTTTTGTATTGCAAACTATATTTTTAATGATTATTACGATTTTTATAATAATTTATAAATGATTTATTTCAAAAAATTAATAGTTAGACAAAAATAAAACTAAATTTATTTTTTTAGACAATAACAGAACAATCAATAATAATAATAATTTTTATATGAAATATTTTTTTTCATAAGTTATTATATATATATACACTAAATATTAAACTATTATTCAACTATTAAAAAATAAATATTATTTAAAAAAAACTTTAAGTGTCATACATTTATTTTACTATTTATATTATTTACTATAGTATTAGTTTGTATACTACTTTTTTAAATGTTTAAAATTTTATAATAAATAATAGCTATTTGGTTAATAGATTAAAAAAAATATATTAAATTTATTAAATAATTTATAAATATAATGATAAAACTTGAAAATAATAATCATCAAAATAAACAACAACAACAACAACAACAACAATAAGTAAATCATAAAATCATATTGAAAAACAATTATGCAATTGAATTGGCCGGTAATCACTTTTATTTATGTGGCCTATCGTTGTTTGGCCCCAATAGCCAGGGGAACGGTAGGAGTAGTAGTAGACATTGTAGGCGATCCCTATGGTATAATCCTTGGCTTATATTGTCGATACATTTGACAATGATTGTCCACAATATTGTTTGCTTGCTTATTGATGATAATAATCACTACTATCATATTGTACTGGGTGATTTTGCCTATGAACTAAATGCTCAACATCATTTTACGCCAGCAATGATTATATTTCTATCATCACAAATACTAATGCAATTCATACACATATATCAGTTTATATTTAGTAAAAAATCACCAAGCTATTTGAAAATATTTGGTAATTATTTTTTTTTTAAATATTTAAAAATATTTACAACTATTTTTTTAGTTACTTTATATCTAAATTTTATTTAATTTAATAAATAATTTGATTTATTATTATTATTAATAATTTTTATTAAAATTTTTATTTAATTATTATTATTATTATTATATACTGTATATAGATATGTTAAGAAAACAAAATTCATCAAGCAGAAAATATTTAACATTGAATTCTATTAGAAAATTAACTAGATTATTTACCTATGGTATTAAATTTGTCAATACTTATCGCATATATTCCTATATCATTGGTATTTCACTATCATTTTTACCGTTAATACAGGTTTATAGTACCTGGCAACTTATATTATTTGGTTTACCATGGTCATTATTATATATTTTATCATTAGTTTATATGGTCGATCATTTTTTATACCAGTTAGTCTATTTTGGTTTTATATGCTACTATTTTAAATATAAGCTAGCTTATTTTAATAATAAACTACGTGCACGTGCGTTACGCAAAATTACGCGTACGAATAATAATAAAACAATAAATCTATTAAAATCCATGGACATGGTTTACGCAGAAATTTTGTTATATAATTCTGAATATTGGTCTAAATATTTATTTATTGTCGTATCATTTATGGGAACATTTATGGTATTATTTCTCTATTATTCGTTGTTTATTAGAAATTTATGGTTAACACGTTTGTTTCAATTATTTTCATCGTGCGCGTGCACGTGTTTTATTTTGATTATATTGAAAGCAGCGGCCGTTGTCTACAAACACGCTTTTCGTGCCTATAAATTGCTAAACATGTTGTACGTTGTCTACGGATTTTCTAGTAAATGGTTGCCAACTATGCTATTGAAATTCAAAGTAATTTTTTTGTGTTTTTTAAAAAATAAAAATATTTTTTATTTTTATATATAATTATCTATTTTTATACTAATTTATATATATATATATGTAATTTTTTCTTAAAAAAATATTATTTGTTTTTAGCTAGCAACATTTATCGAGCATGTGGCCACAAAACGTATTGCATTTAAATTTGGTGGACTATGTAATATTGATAATTATCTAATTTTTCAGGTATTAAAATATTTTTTTTTATATTATTATATATATTATTTTTAATTTTTTATTAATTAAAATGTTTTTAACTATTTTTGTTTTTTTATAGATTGTTATGATTAATATCGGCTACTTTCTTAAAGTTGTTGAAATGTCAATCAAATAGTATATCTAATATTTTTATTAATTATTATTAAAACTAATTAATTTATTAAAAAATTAATTTGTTTTAACTTTGTTATTTGTTAATATATATACTGTTTTATAAATTATTTTAATTGTTTTTCCAACAATTACAGTATTGTTGTTGTTGTTGTTGACTATTTTAAATTTCATATTTATCTGTGTTTATTAATTTCAGTCAATATATTATCATAAATGTAAAGATTTTTTTTGTGTTGTTGAAAATTATTGAAATTATTTTTCAAATAATTAAATAATTATAATAATTAATGTATAAAATTATATACTGTATTATAATGATATTAGTGATACAATATATAGTAATTAATCATAATGCAATTAATTTTATATAATATCAATATATCAACGACAAAAAAAATAATTAATAATAATTATGATATTAATTGACTTTAATATACAGATATTTATATCTAATATATTATAATCAATACTATGTACACTAATAAACTATCTTTCAAAAAAATAAAATTATAAATAATGATACATTATCAAGGTTATTTTATAGTATTATATATATAAAGTTTATATTAAACTAGAATATTAAATTATAATTAATAATTTTTTTCATGTCATTTATAGGATATAATTAATTGTATGTATAATTATTATGATATCCAATCCTAATTAACAATATTTTAAATATAAATATAATCATAAATTATTATTTATTTTCAAATGTCTAGCTTTTTTGACTACAATTTCAACTTAAATTTACTATTTTTTCTATTATAAACTGTATTATTAAATATTAGTTAGAAATCATATAAATATTTATGTAATAATAATAATAATTACAATTATATTATTTATTCAAAAAAATATATAATAATTTTCTAATACAATTAGTCCATAAAAATTACTACAAAAAAATGATTACCAATAATAAACTAGCTAGCTACAATCTATTGGAGCTAGCTAAATCTAAATCAATTGTAAATTATAATAATAATTATCATCATCATAATGATGATCGTAATAAACGTCTAAAACAATTGCTTGAAGATAATCTTGGTGAATTAAATGGCAATAATAATAATAATAATAATAATAATAATAATTATAATAGATTAATGTCTACTAATAAAACAGGTATTATTCAACAAAATCCTATTATAATAGTCAACAACAACAACAACACTAATACTAATACAATGATAGCATCGGCAGGTAATCACTTGTATTTATGTGGTCTATCATTGTATACCTATAGCACCGATACTACTAGTAGTCGATCTAAACTGTATAACCCGGTGCTCATACTGCTGGTCAATAGTATTATAGTTTGTCGTAGTATTGCCAGTATGCTTATACCTAATAATTACCCTGCTAACAATTATTATCATGTATTGTTAGGCGATTATTCACACTATTTGAATGCTAAATACCATTTGAATCCATGTTTTGCCATATTTATACTGGCTCAAATTTCAATGCAATTAATCAATACGTACAGTTATTTAAATAATAAACCACCAAGCTATTTGAGAGTATTTGGTAATATATTATTAATAAATTATTATAATATTTTTTTATTAACTATTTTAATATTTTTAAAAAATTACTATTTAAATAACTATTTAAATATTTTTTTATTAACTATATTAGTATTTTTTATTAAATATTTTTTTATTAACTATTTTAAATTAAAATTAATTTTTTTTAAGATATATTGATAATTAGAGAAAAAACATAACTATTTACTAATGTGTATTTAATTTAATATAATTTAATATAACTTTAAATAATATAACTTTAAATAATATAACTTTAAATAATATAACTTTAAATAATATAACTTTAAATAATATAACTTTAAATAATATAACTTTAAATAATATAATTAAATATGACTTTAATTCATATAATTTTAATTCATATAATTTAATATGACTTTAATATAATTTACTTATTATAATAGAAATTTTATCAAGATCCGATTGTATTAGCCATGATGTTGGCAAATTTATACCGGAAAAATATCTATCAAAATTAGCTAGATTATTTAACTATGGACTCAAGTTTATTAGCATCTATCAAATTAGTAGTATTATACTAGCAAGTTTTCTAGCATTTTTTCCATTAATGGGCACCTTTACCCAATGGGAACTGGTACTTATTGGTATACCATGGTCATTTTTATTTGTCCTATCATTGCAATACTCATTGACTAGTTTTTTATATCAATTATTATATTTTTGTTTTATATGCTATTATTTGAAAATCAAATTAAATTATTTAAACCGTGAAATACGTTTACGTATTGAATACAAATCGCGTAAGTTTACCAAAATTATCTACTTATTAAAATCCATGGACTCGGTTTATGCAGAAATTTTACGCTACAATCATGAATACTGGTCCCAGTATTTGTTGATTACAATTAGTTCAATGGGTTTGTTTGTAATATTATATTTTTATTATTCAATTTATGGCGAAAATATATGGATTGTAAAAATATTGCTTATAATTTCAACGTATATATGCGCGTTTTATACATTGGTTATTATGAAAACTGCATCCGTTATTCATAAAAATGTATTCAATGGCTATAAGCTATTGAATAATTTGTATATTGTCTACGATAAATGGTCACTACCTATGCTATTGAGATTTAAGGTTTTATTTTAAATTTATTATTTTAAAAAATATATTAATATAATTTAGAAATTTAATTATAATTTTCTAAATTTAATTATAATTTTCTAAATTTAATTATAATTTTCTAAATTTAATTATAATTTTCTAAATTTAATTATAATTTTCTAAATTTAATTATAATTTTCTAAATTTAATTATAATTTTCTAAATTTAATTATAATTTTCTAAATTTAATTATAATTTTCTAAATTTAATTATAATTTTCTAAATTTAATTATAATTTTCTAAATTTAATTATAATTTTCTAAAATTTAATTATAATTTTCTAAATTTAAGTATAATTTTCTAAATTTTTATTTAAAAAAAATTCAGCTAGCATCATTTATCGAGCAAATTGCTACAAAACATGTAGCATTTTATTTTGGCTCATTTTGTATTGTTGACGATTATCTAATTTATCAGGTATAATTTATTTTTATAATTATTTTAGTCAATTATATTATTTTATTTTATGCTATTATATTAAACTAATTTTTATTTATTAATTTATTTATATATTTTACTTCTAGAGTATACTAATAACTGTCATTTATTTTTTAAAAGTTATTGAAATATCTGTTTATGACATATAAAATGATAAATGAAAATAAATACTATAAATCAAATACAGGTAAACCTGTACACTATTAATAACTAAAATTTAAAAAAATAATAATAATTAATCATTAATTTATGTTTAAGTTATAGTTATATTATATTCCATATAATTTTATCATAAATTATTTTTTATAAATGATAAATATTTTTTTCATCAATAATTATTCATACATTATATATTGTTATATATATAACCAGAATTATAGTAAAATAAATCATTTATTACATTAATAACAATAATTAAATAATTTTTTAAAAAATACATGATTTATTTATTTTTTATTGTATAATAAATTTTAATTTATCAAATACAGTATAATTAATTATTATTATTTATTATTATTAGATAAAAAATGTATTTTAAAAGTCAATTTAAAATAAAAATAAATTTTTTTTATTAATGTTATGTTTAGATCTATTATTAATTATTATAAATCAATATTTTTGTTTGAATGATAATTCGCAAAGTTTTAAGAAAAATGCAATCAATAGTATAATAATCTAAATATAAATAAAAATTATTAATTAATATATATAGAAATAAATTATAATATTTATTTAAATATTTTAAAAACCTCTAGCGATTTATTACTATTAAATAGAAATAATTTCCAACAATAAAAGCCAATTGATTTTTTGCCTAACGTTTCCATAAAATTTAATAACTATTTTGTATATAATATATATATATAATAAATATTTAAAAAAAATATAAATAAATAAAATTATTTTATTATTTACAATTAAATATAAAGAATATATAATTTTTTAAAATAGAAAATTATTTAGTACATTACCTTAAATTTTAAGCTAGCACATTTTAATGATGAAACACGATTGGCGTATAGACAACACAATTGTTCATAAGTACGGTTAGATTGGGCGCCCACTGAGGAGGCGGTCGACAATATAAATAGTAAAAATAGTACAAACAATAGGAATATATAGATAAATATTAGCCGTAATAATACGGTATCCATTTGGGCAAACAATAGGGTAAATAAATTAAAGTTAATCAATATTACTACAGATGCAACTAATAGACACAGATAGTCGCACCAGTAGTTTCGGTTAACCGCATTGATCTCCCGGTGCATGGATTCCCATTCAGTTAACTGTTTTCTAATATTTGTGATACAAAGTAGTTGACGACTCCAACCCCTATATCTATTACTACTACTACTACTGCTGCCAATACTGTCCCCGCAATACAACACTAATTTATCTAAACGTTTGTTCAGACGCCTGAGCTTAAGCCACAGATAATAGGATATTATGGAAAAATAGTTTATATGATAGACTAGCGAAACGGCCGAGTAGTGGACAAACAATGTAAACCATAGTACCCACGGTATGACAACCAGTAGGAACTCCCACCAGTAAGTGGTATGCATTGTTAGCGGTACGCCGGCCACCAGTATGGCCACTGGTAGACTGGTTCGGTTCAGTATACGGGCAACAAACAAATGGATACGTGACCTGAGTATCAATTGCTGGACATCCCGGTGCTCGGTTAAACCAATAGACCGGGGACTCAGCTGACCGGACATCATACGAAACGGTCGTAAATAGTTGTCGTCGGGTGCTATACCTCGGATGTAGTAGTAGTAATAGTTTAACAATTGTGTGGCCAATGCTAGCCAACCGTATACTATAGTGGATATACCTAATTGATAGCGTATACCTGAAAAATATATAAAGTTTCCCATTAGTAGATTCCAGTGCCAGTCATCATCATCGGGTGCAACAATCAGGTCGACCACTAGCTTAACTAAATAGCCAGCTATTGTTAGCGAAATTAACCATGGTGAATATAATAGGCTACGATAATGTTGCACTGGTAGGTCAGCATCACTGTTGATTGGCTTGAATAGAGATACACCGTATCGATAGAGATCATTGCCCGCATGTTTGATGACCACTAGTTGTTTGTTGTCGGTGTCGGTGGTCATGGCCAACGGTATGTCCATATTTTTTTTTGTTAGTTGATGTCAATTATATTAATATTTTATTTTATATTTGTATTATGTATTTGTGTTTATATTTATAGTTATTAGTAATACTCGAAAATAACTAACTGATAGTTTGACATTTTGTATAGAAATTAATAAATTTTATTACTATTTATTTATTTGCAAAATAAAATTAAACTATATTTAGAGCAATATTACATAAACTAAATTATTTGAGTAAATATTATAATAGTATAATAACATTATAAATTTAATACATTAGTATTATTTTTAAACAAAAACAAAACATATATATTTATTTTATTTCAAAACTTTTATTGTGAAATATATTGTCTAAAATAGTAAAACTATTTTATTTTTTACTTTACATACTAAACAATTTTTTTTGAGTATAAACTATTATTAAACATTAAAAAAATATTTTATTTATTATTTAAATGACAAATCGATTAATTTTAAGAAAAATGCTATCAATATAATGAGTATCTGTTATTTAAATAAATAAATAAAAATAAATAATTAAGCAAAAAAAGATTTTTAAAAAATCTATTATACAATATAAATATAACAATAAATACCTCAATTGTCTTATTATTATTAAATATAAATAATTTCCAACAATAAAAACCAATTGATTTATCGCTTGAGGTTTCAATAAAATTTGTTAACTAATTTTTTTATATATAAATAAATATATATTTTTAGAAAAAAAATAATAATTAATTAATAATTTTATAATAACTACTATAATACTAAAATTAATTTAAAAATATAAATATATTTTACCTTTAATTTTAAGCTAGCACATTTAAATGGTGAAACACGTCTAGCATATAGACAACACAATTGTTCATATGTACGGTTAGATTGGTTGCCCACCCGGGAGGCGGTTGACAGTATAAATAGTAAAAACAGTACAAACAATAGGAATATATAGATAAATAATAGCCGTATAAAGGTATCCATTATGGCAAACAATACAGCAAATAGCATAATGTTTACCAACACTACGATAGCACCGACTAATAGGCATAGGTATTCGCACCAGTAGTTTGAGTTAAACTCATGGATCTCCCGATGTATTGATTCCCATTCAAACAGTTGTAGTTTAATTGACTGAATGGAAACTAATTGTCGATTACTTTTAACTCTATTACTAATACTACTACTACTACTGTCCCCACAAAACAACACTAATTGACGAAATCGGGTATTGAGACGCCGGAGCTTAAGCCACAAGTAATAGGATATTATGGAAAAATAGTTTATATGATAGAGTAGCGAAACGGCCGAGTAGTGGACAAACAATGTAAACCATAGTACCCATGGTATGACCACCAGTAGGAACTCCCACCAGTAAGTGGTATGCATTGTTAGCGGTACGCCGGCTATGAGTATGGCTACTGGGAAACCGCTACGGGTAACCGTACAGGCGATAAACAGGTGCACACGTGATCGGCGTAACAGTTGCCTGACATCCCGGTGATCGGTTAGTCCAATAGACTCGGGACTCAGCTGACCGGACATCATACGAAATGGTCGTAAATAGTCGGGTTGTATGTCTCGATGGTAGTAGTAAATGTGTAACAATTGTGTGGCCAATGCTAGCCAACCATATACAATAGCTCCTACACCTAAATGATATCGGATGCCCATAAAATAGAAATAGTTTCCCATTAGTAGATTCCAGTGCCAGTCATCATCATCGGCATCGGGTGCAACAATCAGGTCGACCAATAGTTTACTAATGTAGCCAGCTACTGTTAGCAATATTAACCATGGTGAATATAATAGGCTACGATGTTGTTGGTGCACTGGTAGGTCAGCAGCAGCATCAGTGTTGAATGGTTTGAATAGTGATACACCATATAGATAGAGATGACTACCCGCCTGTTTGATTACCAATGTCGGGGCTAACGGTACGTCCATTTTGATGTTGTTGTTGTTGTTGTCGATGTCTGTATTTTTTCTACTAATAATTTTTGAATTTTTTTGAACATTTTTTTCATTATATGATAACATAATGTTTTTTTTATTATATATATATGTTTAAAAAAAAATAATACTAATTTTTTTTATCAATATTCAACTTTAATTATTTAAAAATAAATTATTAATACTATATCAATAATTTATTTATTTTAAAAATTAGTTTATTATATACACAAAAAAGTATCACTATAAAATTTTTAATTAAAAAATAATTTTATTATTTATATTTTCTATATTTAGTTTTTAAAAACAGTTTATTATTATTATTAAAATGTAATGACTAATTATAATATTATATTCAATTGTTTTATTTTCAATACTGTATTATTAGTATTATAATAGTAGATAATAAAAAACTATTATTATTATTACTACTAATACATTATTAACAAATATTTGATTATCATTATATTAAATTATATTATTGCTAATTATTATTATATATACTATTAATACAATAATTTTACATTATTAATGCCTGTAATATAATTAGTTGTTTAGATTTTGCGGTTAATTTACGTTTTTGAATATATTTTTTTATATTAATTTTTAATAATAAATAAAATAAGAAAAAATTATTAAATTATCGTTGAAAACAAAATAAAAACAATATATAAAATTAATTCATTAAATACTAAAAATATCTTATATAATACAATAGTCTAATACTATAGTAATAAAACAATTAACGATATTTATTATTATTATTATTATTATTATTATTATTATTATTATTATTATTATTTTAACCTTATAAAACTAATTTTTATTTATTTTTTTAAAAAATATCATTAAAATTACTGCAATAATAATGTTTATATATATTTATTTTTAGTATTATTAGTTGTGAAATCTATTCAATTATTTATATAAATAACAAACAAACAAACAAAAAAAACAAAATAATAATTTAATTGCACAATTATTTTAATTTATAATCGATATAAAGTGCAATGAATTTTTAAAGTACTATCTACTAAACTAACCGATCAATAGGGCACAGGTAGTCGTAACCAGTAGACTATATCTTTATAGCTATACAATAACTGTCCCCACAATAAAAAACACCAATTGCTAGAACCATGTATTGATAGGTCGGGGTTTAAAACATAAATAATACAATATTAATAAATATTTTTTATATATCTATTATTAAGGAAAATTTTATTTAATTATTTTAAATTTAATTTTTAATACAATAATCATTTTGTATTATTTAAATGATAAGTCGATTAGTTTTAAGAAAAATGCAATCAATATGATAAGTATCTGTTATGAAAAAAATAAGATAATTAATCAATCAATTAACTAATTTAAAAAAAATAATATACAATATAAATATATCAATAAATACCTCAATTGTTTTATTACTATTAAATATAAATAATTTCCAACAATAAAAACCAATTAATTTTTTGCTTAACGTTTCGATAAAATTTGATAACTATTTTGTTATATATATATATATATATATATATATATTAGAGAAATAAAATATGAAAATTATTAAAAATAAAAATAAAATTAATTATTTATTTTATAATACTAAAATTATTTTTTTTTTAATAAAATGTAATAAAATATATTTTACCTTTAATTTTAAGCTAGCACATTTTAATGGTGATATACGTCTAGCGTATAGACAACACAATTGTTGATAAGTACGGTTAGACTGGACGCCCACACAGGAGGCGGTCGACAATATAAATAGTAAAAACAGTACAAACAATAGAAATATATAGATAAATATTAGCCGTATAAAGGTATCCATTACGGCAAACAATACTGTAAATAGCAATAGATTTACAATCAATACAATAGCACCAACCAATAGGCACAGATAGTCGCACCAGTAGTTTGAGTTAAACTCATGGATTTCCCGATGTATTGATTGCCATTCAACCAGTTGTTGTTTAATCTCTTTTATGGAGACTACATGTCGACGACTTTTACCTCTATTACCACTACTACTACTACTGTTTCTACAACACAACACTATTTGACGGAATTGTATATTGAGACGCCTGACCTTAAGCCACAAGTAATAGGATATTATGGAAAAATAGTTTATATGATAGAGTAGCGAAACGGCCGAATAATGGACAAACAATGTAAACCATAATACCCACGGTATGACCGCAAGTAGGAACTCCCACACGGAACTGGTATGCATTGTTAGCGGTACGCCAGCTATGAGTATGGCTACTGGAAAACCGCTACGGGTAACTGTACGGGCTATAAACAGGTGCACACGTGATCGGCGTAACAGTTGCCGGACATCCCGTGGATCGGTTAGTCCTATAGACTGGGGACTCAGCTGACCGGCAAGCATATGAAACGGTCGCAGATAGTCGGGTTGTATGTCTCGGTGGTAGTAGTAAATGTGTAGCAATTGTGTGGCCACTGCCAGTAAACCGTATACTATAGTGGACATACCTAATTGATAGCGAACGCCCATAAAATAGATAAAGTTTCCCATTAGTAGATTCCAGTGCCAGTCATCATAGGGTTTAATAATCATTTCAACCACTAGTTTAACTAAATAGCCAGCTACTGTTAGCAAAATTAACCATGGTGAATACAATAGGCTACGATGTTGTTGTTGCACTGGTAGGTTTGAAAATGGTTTGAATAGTGATACACCATATCGATAGAGATGACTACCCGCCTGTTTGATTACCAATGTTGGAGCTAACGGTACGTCCACTTTGATGATAATTTTGTTGTTGTCAATGATTGTATTTTTTGTCATATTTTTTTTAATTATTAGCATTTTTGTTGTTATTATTATTATTTATATGATATAATTATTATTATTTTTTTTGATTAATATAAATACAGTAGTCATACTTTTAGTATATTAATTATAATTATTATATTATCAATAATATTTATTTTTTTTGAAAATGATAATTTTTGTAATAAAATTATCAGTAGAAATATTTAATTAAAAAAAACAAATGAAATTATTTTCTATATTTAGTTAAAAACAGTTTATTATTATTATTATTATTCAATGTATTATTATATTAAATTGTTTAATTTTCAATACTGTATTGTATATATATGTATAATAAAAAACTATTATTTTTGCTAATAAACAAATATTTAATTTATCATTATAATAATGATAATTTTATTGCTAATTATTAAAAATAATATGTATATATATATTATTAATACAATATAAAACAATAATTAAATAAATATTAAAAATAAATATTATACTATCTACTATAAAACAATTAATGCTATGTATAATAATTATGATATTATTTTTATATAAAAAATAATATTAAAATATTTATTATTATAATTAGTTGTTGTGTGTGTTATTTATTAATTTTTTTTATTATATAACAAACAAACAAAAAATAAACAAAATAATAAAAAAAATAATTTAATTGTATAATTTTTTTAAAAAAAATAATCGATAAAAAGTGCAATGAATTTATAACAATATATTTAATAGTAATTATATAAATATATATATATAAACTACTTTATTATCTAACCGATCAATAGGGCACAGGTACAGTAGTCGCACCAGTAGTTAACATAAATTTAATAATTTTTTTGTTATCTAAACGATAAGTCGATTAGTTTTAAGAAAAATGCAATCAATATGATAAGTATCTGTTATGAAAAAAATAATTAATAAATAATAAATCATTAAATAATTAATAATTAACCATAAAATTTATAATATACAAAAAATTTATCAAAATAATTACCTCAAATGTTTTATTACTATTAAATATAAATAATTTCCAACAATAAAAACCAATTGATTTTTTGCTTAATGTTTCCATAAAATTTGATAACTATTTTGTTATATATATATATATATATATATATTATAGAAATAAAATATATAAATAAAATCAAAACTATTAATTATTTTATAATACTAAAATTAATTATAATATTTTACCTTTAATTTTAATCTAGCACATTTTAATGGTGAAATACGACTAGCGTATAGACAACACAATTGTTGATAAGTACGGTTAGACTGGACGCCCACTGAGGAGGCGGTCGACAGTATAAACAACAAAAACATTAAAAACAATAGGAATATATAGGCAAATGTTAGCCGTAATAGGGTATCCATTTGGGCAAACAATACTGTAAATAGCAATAGATTTACCACTAATACAATAGTACCGACCAATAGGCACAGATAGTCGCACCAGTAGTTTGAGTTAAATTCATGTATCTCCCGGTGTATTGATTGCCAGTCAACCAGTTGTTGTCTAATATCCTGAATGGAAACTACATGTCGACGACGATTTTTACCTCTACTACTACTACTACTACTACTACTACTACTATTACTACTACTACTGTTCCCACAACACAATACTAATTGACGGAATCGGGTATTGAGACGCCGGAGCTTAAGCCACAAATAATAGGATATTATGGAAAAGTAGTTTATATGATAGAGTAGCGAAACGGCTGCATAATGGACATACAATGTAAACCATAATACCCACGGTATGACCACCAGTAGAAACTCCCACCAGTAAGTGGTATGCATTGCAAGCGGTACACCGCCTATCAGTATGGCTACTGGGAAACCGCTACGTGTAACCGTACGGGCGATAAACAAGTGCACACGTGATCGGCGTAACAGTTGTCGGACATCCCGGGGATCGGTTAGTCCAATAGACTGTGGACTCAGCTGACCGGCAAGCATATGAAACGGTAGTAAATAGTCGGGTTGTATGCCTCGGTAGTAGTAGTAAATCTGTAACAATTGTGTGGCCACTGCCAGTACACCGTATACTGATGCGGCTATACCTAACTGATAGCGAACGGCGCCCATAAAATAGACAAAATTTCCCATTAGTAGATACCAGTGCCAGTCATCGTCGGGTGCAACAATCATTTCAGCCACTAGTTTAACTAGGTAGCCAGCTACTGTTAGCAAAATTAACCATGGTGAATACAATAGGCTACGATGTTGTTGCACTGGTAGGTCAGCAGCAGCATCAGTGTTGAATGGTTTGAATAGTGATACACCATATCGATAGAGATGACTACCTGCCTGTTTGATTAGCAATGTTGGCGCTAACGGTACGTCCACTTTGATGGTGTTTTTTGCATTGTTATTGTTGTTGTTGTTGTCGATGATTGTATTTTTTGTCATATTTTATATATAAATATATTACAATAAATATATTTTTAGCATTTTTTGTTGTTGTTGTTGTTTGTTAAAAAAATATTATATATTATGAAAATTATATTTTCTATAATTAAGTTTATTTTTCAAAAATTAATATAAAAGTTTATTATTATGTATTTAATTTATGGCTAATTATCATTTATAATTGAATATAATTTAATTTTCAATTCAGTTTATTAGTTAGTATTTGTTAATTTAGTATATTTTTTTTGTTGATAAAACAAATATTTAGTTAGCTTTATATATTATAAAATATCATTATAATAATCATTATATTTATTTTATTGCTAATTAATCGTTAGTTTATATACTATTTAAGTACAATATTATAACTATAAATAATATTATTATTATAAAACAATAAATAAAATAAATTTATTAAATACTAAAAATATAATATATATATAATAGACTTAATTAACTTATAGAAAAAATATTATAATTATAGTATTTTATTTGTTATAATTATTTTTAATTTACATAAACTATTAGTCGAACCGATCAATAGAGGACAGGTAGTAGTAGTATTGACAAAAAAAAGAGAAATTACAAAAAATAATAGAGAAATTTCTAGAAAGTTTCTAAAAGAAATTTCTATCTATATAACTAATTTGTTATTTCACGATTTTTTTAATCATCTAACATTGTTATTGCAAGTAATAATTAAAAATATTATTATTAAGTATTTTAATTATTATGTAAAAATTAATTTTATTTAATTATATTTAACTATAATATAATAATAATAATAAAATGATGAATAAAATTTTTTAAAAAACTGATTATTATTTCTATAATTATATAAGTATCACAATTTGTATAATAATATTATGTCTCATTAATATATTTATAGGTATTTCTAAATAACTATAGATATGTAGGATCACATAGTATAACAATAAAGTTAAATTTCTATAGAAATTTATTCAATGGGAAATTTCTATAGAAACTTTCAATTTGCCCATTTCTAACAGGTAGTCGCACCAGTAGTTTATTTTTTTTTGTTTTTGTTAAACTTGTTGTTGTTGTTGTTGTAATAAATAAATATTTATATTTAAGTTAACATTATATCTGAAATATCATTATATTAATGATAATTTTATTACTAATTACTAATTAGTTTATTATGTTATTACAATAATATAAAAGTTATTAATAATTTATATAAAAAAAATATATGTTATGAAATAATATGTTAATATTATAGAGATTAACACAATTAACGTTAATTAACTAATTATTTATATTTAAATATGTAAATTAAAAATTTTTTTTATTTAAAAAAACATTAAAATGGACTAAAGCAATATTTATTTTTTTATGATATTTATTTAATTTTATTGAAAAAAATAACAAACAAACAAAATAATAGACAAAATATAATTTAATTGTATATTTATTTAATTTTTATAATAGACATGTTGTAATTTAATGTATTTATAGATATAATCACATACAGTATTTATATTAAAATAAACTACTATCTAACCGATCAATAGGGCACAGGTAGTCGCACCAGTAATTTGTCCCACAATACAGTACACCAATTGCTTGAACCATGTATTGAGATGTCGGAGCTTAAGACATAAGATAATAGGATATTACTAAACATTTTATTTATTTTTTATATACCTGTATATATCTACTACAGTATATTAAATAAAAAATTTAATTTATTTATTTGAATGATAAGTCGATTAGTTTCAAGAAAAAAGCAATCAATATGATAATTATCTGTTGAAATTAATTAATTAATTAATTAACAATAAAATCTATAATATATATATAAAAAATATATCAAAATAATTACCTCAAATGTTTTATTACTATTAAATATAAATAATTTCCAACAATAAAAACCGATTGATTTTTTGCTTAATGTTTCCATAAAATTTGATAACTATTGTATATTTTGTTATATAAAGTTATATATATTAGATAAATAAAATATTTAAAAAAAAATAAATAAAAACTATAAATTATTTTATAATACATAAATTAATCATCAACAACAAAAAAATGTATAATTTACCTTAAATTTTAATCTATCATAATTTAATTGTGAAACACTACTGGCGTATAGACAACACAATTGTTGATAAGTACGGTTAGACTGGACGCCCACTGAGGAGGCGGTCGACAATATAAATAGCAAAAACGATACAAACAATAGAAATATATAGATAAATATTAGCCGTATAAAGGTATCCATTACGGCAAACAATACTGTAAATAGCAATAGGTTAACCTGTAATACAATAGCACCGACTAATAGACATAGATAGTCGCACCAGTAGTTTGTGTTAAACTCATGGATCTCCTGGTATATTGACTCCCAATCGACCAGTTGTTGTCTAATCTGTTTTATTATGTAAACTACACGACGACGACTTCTATGCCTATTAGTGTTCCCACAAAACAATACTAATTGACGGAATCGGGTATTCAGACGCCGGATCTTAAGCCACAAGTAATAGGATATTATGGAAAAGTAGTTTATATGATAGAGTAGCGAAACGGCTGTGTAGTGGACAAACAATGTAAACCATAGTACCCATGGTATGACCACCAGCAGGATCTGCCACCAGTAAGTGGTATGCATTGTTAGCGGTACGCCGGCTATGAGTATGGCTACTGGGAAACCGCTACGGGTAACCGTATGGGCGATAAACATGTGGACACGTGATCGGTTTAGCAGTTGTCGGACATCCCGAGGTTCGGTTAGTCCAATAGACTGTGGACTCAGCTGACCAGATATCATATGAAACGGTCGTAAATAATCGGGTGCTATACCGAGCTG
Source organism: Oppia nitens (assembly GCF_028296485.1). Lineage (NCBI taxonomy): Eukaryota > Metazoa > Arthropoda > Arachnida > Sarcoptiformes > Oppiidae > Oppia > Oppia nitens. The sequence continues at coordinate 162,249 of NW_026533232.1, forward strand.
GTAGTAGTAGTATATGTGTAATAATTGTGTGGCCACTGCCAGCATACCGTATACTGTAGTGGATATACCTAATTGATAGCGAACGTCCATAAAATAGATAAAGTTTCCCATTAGTAGATTCCAGTGCCAGTCATCATCGGGTGCAACAATCAGATCGACTACTAGTTTAACTAAGTAGCCAGAAACTGTTAGCAAAATTAACCATGGTGAATACAATAGGCTACGATGTTGTCGTTGTTGCACTGGTAGGTCAGCAGCAGCAGCATCAGTGTTGATAGGTTTGAATAGTGATACACCATATCGATAGAGATGACTACCTGCCTGTTTGATTACCAATGTCGGGGCTAACGGTACGTCCACTTTAATGTTGTTGTTATCGATGATTGTATTTGTTGTCATATTTTTTATATATCAATATTTTTTTTTGTTTTTATTAAAAAAATATATTTATGAAAATTTTATTCTATTTTAAGTTAGTTATAATACTAAAATAAAATTTAATTATTAATAATATTTAATGTATAGCTAATTATAATGAGAATAATTTTTATTTTCAATACTGTATTAGTTAGTAATTAGTAATTAATATTTTTTGCTGATAAACAAATAATTAATTTAATATTATAATATATATAATATCATTATTATAATTATAATTTTTATTGCTAATTAATCAGTAGTTTTATACATACTATTAATACAATAATATAATAGTTATTAATAATAATTATAAATAATACAATATAATAAAACAATAATTAAAAATAAATTTTATTAAATAACAAAAATATATACTTTATTATACACTTGGTTTAAATACTTATAGAAATAAAAACAATTATATTATTTTTTGTTTGTTATAATTATTTTTATATTTAAATAATACTGAAATGTTTATTTTTTAAAAATGATCTGTTTCGTGTTATTTATTAAATTTTTATAATTATTAATAACAAACAAGCAAACAAATTAAATAATTTAATTTTACAATTTTAAAAAAAAATAATTGATACAAGGTGCAATGAATTTATTACAATATATATATGTAATATCTGTACAACATATTAATGATATATTAAAGCATGTATTATAAACAGTATAAATCTATAAATATTTATTATATAAAAAACTAAGATTTTCAAATAATTATTTAATTTTTTTTGTTTTTATTATTTGAATGATAAGTCGATTAGTTTTAAGAAATATGCAATCAATATGATAAGTATCTGTTATAAAAACAATTAATTAATTAATTAATTAATAATTTAGTCATAAAATCTATAATATATATAAAAATTTATCAAAAATAATTACCTCAAATGATTTATTACTATTAAATATAAATAATTTCCAACAATAGAAACCAATTGATTTTTTGCTTAATGTTTCCATAAAATTTGATAACTATTTTGTTATATATATATATTAGAGAAATGATAAGAAAAAATATATATAAATATCAACAAAAAAAAGTATCAAAAATAATATCAAAAAATTAAATTTAGTTATTATATACTATAAATATTTAAATTAATTTAAAAAAAAACAATTATAACAATATACTATATATTACCTTTAATTTTAATCTAGCACATTTTAATGGTGAAATACAATTAACGTACAAACAACACAGCTGTTCATATGTACGATTAGATTGGACGCCCACTGAGGAGGCGGTCGACAATATAAATAGCAAAAACAATACAAACAATAGGAATATATAGATAAATATTAGATATAATACGGTATCCATTACGGCAAACAATACTGTAAATAGCAATAGATTCACTACTAGTACAATAGCACCGACCAATAGACATAGATAGTCGCACCAGTAGTTTGTGTTAAACTCATGGATCTCCCGGTGTATTGACTGCCATTCAACCAGTTGTTGTCTAATCTGTTTTTTAACGAAAACTATACGACGACTTCTCCGCCGTTTACTACTACTACTGTTCCCACAACATAACCCTATTTGACCGAATCGGGTATTCAGACGCTGGAGTTTAAGCCACAGATAATAGGATATTATGGAAAAGTAGTTTATATGATAGAGTAGCAAAACGGCTGAGTAGTGGACAAACATTGTAAACCATAGTACCCAAGGTATGACCACAAGTAGGAACTCCCACCACGAAGTGATATGCATTGTCAGAGTTACGCCGGCTATGAGTATGGCTACTGGGAAACCGCTACGGGTAACCGTACGGGCAATAAACAAGTGCACATGTGATCGGCGTAACAATTGTCGGACATCCCGGGGATCGGTTAGTCTAATAGACTGGGGACTCAGATGACCGGCAAGCATATGAAACGGTCGCAGATAGTCGGGTTGTATGCCTCGGTAGTAGTAGTAAATGTTTAACAATTGTGTAAGCAATGCCAGTAAACCGTATACTAAAGAGCCTACACCTAATTGATAGCGAACGTCCATAAAATAGATAAAGTTTCCCATTAGTAGATACCAGTGCCAGTCATCATTATCATCGGGTGCAACAATCAGATCGACCAGTAGTTTAACTAAGTAGCCAGCTATTGTTAGTGAAATTAACCATGGTGAATACAATAGGCTACGATGTTGTTGCACTGGTAGGTCAGCAGCAGCAGCATCAGTATTGAATGGTTTGAATAGGGATACACCATATAGATAGAGATGACTACCTGCCTGTTTGATTACCAATGTTGGGGCTAACGGTAAGTCCATTTTGATGATAATGTTGTTGTTTGTCTTAGTTATCATATTTTTTGAATTGTTGTTGAATATGTTATAATTAGTTTTTTTTAAATAAATAAATAGTTAACTAATTTATTTTATTACTATTGTATCAATTATTTATTTTGATAAAATTTTGATAATATTCAAAATTATCATTATAAATGTAAATTGTATTAAAAATACTATAAATTACTATAATATTTTCAAAAATATTATAAAAGTTTATTATTATTATTTAATTTATTTCTAAAAATAGCATTATAATTATTTTATTATAAAATTACAAAAAAAAACTATTATAATATAATTATAATAATTTTATTGCAAATTAATAATTATAATTTAAAGTTAATTAACAACTACTATTCTATATTTAATTAAATAAGTAATAATTGAATAATTATTTTATTAATACATAAAATATAATTAATTTTTATTTATTTATTTATTTATTATATTATTATTAAATTATAAAAATGTGTATAAGTTATACAGTATAACAGTAAACGGAATAAATAAATATAAAACGAAAAAAAAAATAATATAAGAGATAATTTTATTTTTTAATTTTAATCTATTAATAATAGGAAATAATTATAGTGTGTTTATAAATGTAAAATTTTAATAGATGACAATAAAAAAACAATAACAAAAAAATCCAAGAAATATTATGTTTACATTTAATTTAGATAAAATTGTTTTCTATAAAAAAAATAATCTGACCTGGATATATTTATTTTATAAAAATATTTTACACTTAATTTTAATTTAGTAGTTTGTTTAAAGTTATTTATTTAATAGCATTCACTTTAAAAAAAATCATAACATTCATAAAATAAGAATTTTTTTTTATAAAAAATTGTTGCATATATTTTTGAAACTTTTTGTTAATTTTTTAGTTTCATAAATACTAACTTTAATCATAAACTATTTCCTATTATTTTAAAACTTTATTTGCGGTTTTACACATTTACACATTTTTTTTTTAATTGTACACATATTAAAAAAACAATATTTTAAAATAAATTCATTAAATACTAAAATATTGTAACGGTCTAGTAATACTAGTAGTATTCATTGGGTGTTACAACCCGTTACAACTACTTATTAGATAAAATTATTTAGCACTACATAGTTCAGTGCATACTACTTAGATAGAAATTATTTATCAATACATAGTTCAGAGTATACTACTTAGATAGAAATTATTTATCAATACATAGTTCAGAGTATACTACTTAGATAGAAATTATTTATCAATACATAGTTCAGTGTATACTACTTAGATAGAAATTATTTATCAATACATAGTTCAGTGTATACTACTTAGATAGAAATTATTTATCAATACATAGTTCAGTGTATACTACTTAGATAGAAATTATTTATCAATACATAGTTCAGTGTATACTACTTAGATAGAAATTATTTATCAATACATAGTTCAGTGTATACTACTTAGATAGAAATTATTTATCAATACATAGTTCAGTGTATACTACTTAGATAGAAATTATTTATCAATACATAGTTCAGTGTATACTACTTAGATAGAAATTATTTATCAATACATAGTTCAGTGTATACTACTTAGATAGAAATTATTTATCAATACATAGTTCAGTGTATACTACTTAGATAGAAATTATTTATCAATACATAGTTCAGTGTATACTACTTAGATAGAAATTATTTATCAATACATAGTTCAGTGTATACTACTTAGATAGAAATTATTTATCAATACATAGTTCAGTGTATACTACTTAGATAGAAATTATTTATCAATACATAGTTCAGTGTATACTACTATTAAATAGTCAACTCACTTTTACCGACGGTAATTATTGACCGACTTTGTATTGACACGATAGCTGGTCTTCAAATCGATTGAGTAGTTTCCGCAGTTTGTTGTGAAACTGATTCGGTGACAGCTGTAGTATCTTCAACTGTTGTTATCTTAATTATGTCGACTGCAGTCCCGTTGGGATCAATTCAGTGATAGTTGTCGTGTCTTCAACTGTTGGTATCTCTTCAGTTGGAATCGCTTCTTCAGTTGTAATTGATTTTCTCTTTGGTTTAATAATCTTTTTCTTACTAATTATGTCGACTGCAGTCCTGTTGGGATCAATTCAGTGATAGTTATCGTGTCTTCCACTGTTGATATCTCTTCAGTTGGAATCGCTTCTTCAGTTGAAATTGATTTTCTCTTTTGGTTTAATAATCTTTTTCTTACTGATTATGTCGACATCAGTCCTGTTGGGATCAATTCAGTGATAGTTATCGTGTCTTCAACTGTTGATATCTCTTCGGTTAGAACCGCTTCTTCAGTAATTATTAAATTTTATTAAATTTTGAACTAAATTACTAATAAAAACACATAGTTTTGGATTTAAAATTCATTTATTCTGATATAAAAACACTTCTGATGTTCACTCATACACTGTTAACAACCGACTCGATCGGGAACTTCTGAGTCAAACAGTTTTGTTGGACGACCAGTACGGGTGGGGTTTCATACATTCATACCATTCAAGGAATGGTATGCTGTTTGCGTAATGTTATGTTTATTGCGTGTATACTGAAGTTATTTTTGTAAAAATAGTTTATTTCAAAATAGAAACTATTTTTGAACTACTTTACTGGCATCCTGACCTCGAGATCGGTCCCCGATCGATTACATAATCTTTTAATTTTTTTTATTTCTTTTGTATTTTATTTTTTTTTTGGTATTTTAGAATGCTTAAAACAACACAAATTAAAACAACAATAAGATAATAATAAACATCAAACGTTTTAAATGCTACAATAATTAAAGCAGATAAATAAGTTCAAGCTATACTTAAGATAAACATTTAAAGTCGTATCGATCACTAAGAGAGTGATCGATGCGAGTCCAAATATTTTACGCGTAAAACTTCAAGAAACCGCCAATGTAGAACACCTCTTCTTCATTGGTTAGACGACGTCGATACAACAGCCGGCGAAATGATGTCTTCATTTCCCACTGTAAGAGAATTAACGGACTGTGGAAGTTCGCAGACGACCACTCCTTTGTCAGGGATCTCATAAGCTTTCCCTGTATTATTATTACTATCAGTACGCAGACTGATTTGCGAACATGAAACACCATTTGTTTCATGTGAAATATCGTTGATATTTGGGCTATTATTATCCTCAAAATATTTTGTTTCGATAGGGTCTCTTAAATACCATAATTTAAGTTGTTCTATAGGGACTTTAGATCTTTCTCTTGGGTCTGAAAGACTTTCAATAGTATAGTTGTTTGGTGGGTCACCGTGTATTTTGACCACTTTATATGGTCCAAAATATTTTAACTGCATTTTAGTGTTTACCCCCTTTTGTCGCAAAAGTTTGTATCGTCCAACCGTATCTCCGATAGCGAAAAGTTGTGAACTTCGTTTTTGATCGTAATAGAATTTTTGTTTGTCCTGAGCTGACTTTAGAAACTCTCGAGCAACTTCTCGGGCGTCGGCTAAATAGTCGCCAGTTGTTTGTTTGGGGTGGTCAAATGGTAGACCAAAGGCAACATCTATAGGTTTACGAACATGAAAACCGTGCATCAAATAAAACGGTGATTTTCCCGTAGAAGATTGGGTGGAGGCGTTGATGGCGAACTCTATGTACGGAATGACCGATGACCAGTTCTCTTGATTGCTATGACAATATAATGAGAGGGAGTTTATTATCGTCCTGTTTGTTCTTTCTACTAATCCTTGTGTTGATGGCTTGTAAGGTGCACATAGACTGTGTTGTGTTTGAAAGCTTAGAAATACTACTTCCATTGCTTGTGATATTAATTCCCTTGCCTGGTCAGTCAATATTCGTCTTGGACAGCCAAATCTTAAACAAATATGCCTTATAAAGAACTCAGCTATTCCTTGTGGTTGCCTATCTTTGATTTTTCCCAGAATTACAAATCGTGTAGCATAGTCGACGGCAACAATGAGATAACGATAGTCATCGCTACGGGGTAACGGTCCGACCAGATCCATGCCTATGAGGTCCATTGGGTGTTCAATAGAGATTGAATTTAGTAATCCTCTCGGATATGTTGTCTCATGTTTACGTCGTTGGCAACAATTACAGCTTCTTACGAATTTATCCACATCTTTCTTTCTTTCTGGCCAATAGAATCGACGGTAAACTTCACTCAAGTCGTTACGTAATCTTCGTAAGTCCATTCGTATTGTCTGTAATTCTTGAGAGTGATCTATACCCATAGTTGACACGGCATTGGGGCCAATAAGTTTTTCTTCCAAACATTGTCTTTCAATGGGGACTACGACTTGTATTAACTCTTCAATTGAGTTTATTTGTGTTGGTAGTTTGCTACGGATAGGATAAAGTAAGCCTTTTCTTATCAGTTCAATGCCAAGTTCCTCTGGTATCGGATGGCTACAGTAGGATATCATGCTTTCTTTTTCCATAATGTATTTCTTCGCACTCTCATTGTTAGTCTGCTTAAAGTCGACCAATTGTTCGAAACTGCATTCGAAGTGATCTGTGTGTCTTGCGAGAAATACAGCTTTTGCTTCTGGCCAGTTATTTAATAGATTAGATTTCTTTAGTTTGGAGTAGTAGTCATAATAATCTGTTTTGTCAAAGCAATAAAACAGGTGGTTGAGACGATCATAGTCGGTGTATCCAGCGGTCGCGTTTTCATACTTTTCGATCCAACGTTTAATGTTGAAAGGATCATAGGGTGGACAGTTATTTTTATTAAGACTATAAGGAGCCCGATATCTTGTTAAGTCTATGTCAGAAATTGTTGGTGCTGTTGGCAGGTCGGTCTGTTGTGGATTGAATCCGTGTAAGTCCGTGAATTGGTTAGTGTATCTTATTGGTTTATCATTATACAGTGGCGGAGTCTGAATCTCTTTACTTGTTGATTCTCTTGATAAATCGATAGCGTGTGGCATAGGCGCGGCGGCGGTGATGGTTGATAACTCTTCTAATATTGCGTCGGGGTTAAGCATCTAGGCAAATAATTGGTTAATTAGTGACTGAATAGACTTAGACGTGTATCGCATTAACGATACATCGCCCGCACAAAATCGTATGACAGGTTATGTCAGGTTTGACTTGATTTGTTGTAGGTAGTTGCCATGATATTCTGTGAATGGGTAACTTGACATTAAGGTTGTATTTCTTAACAATTCTCCCCAAATTATCTAACCCAACTATCATAACCAATTCCGCTAGTTCCAGGTGTTTGTTTCGTATCAGCCATTGATTGTAAAGGTTTACTACTTCAACTCGACATACATCCGGTCCAAAATCAGTTTCAACTATTGAATTTTCGCTGTTAAGTCCTTTCATCAGCGGAATTCTTAAATTGATTGTTTCAAAAAGCTTATATCTGAAGTAATGAGCCTTATGTTCGAGACTGATAACCAGTACAAAATTGTTCGATGTACTGCGCGAAGTACATTGACCTTCATAAGATGCTAATCGTATTGTCCTAAAATAGGCCAGTCTTATGTATAGACCTAACATAACTATACAAGTTATTACGAATAGAAAGTTGATAGTGATATCAAAGCTTCCAACATATGTAGTTATACTATCGAAAGAAAGCGCATCAGTTCGACGACTGTGGACAATTAACACTGTTCCAGCTATGCGTCCAAACGGCCTGGTATATGTCATTATTCCAAATAACACTATCAGTGTCGCAAAGGTTTTTAAACAATCAGCAATTATTGTTATGTAAGTGTAAAAGGTGTTATGTTCTTCGTGTGAAATAAAATTATCATCAATATCGATTACCATCGCTTCCAGCTCTTTGGTTGATTCCATTAAATAATTTGAAATTGCAGTAAGTTTAGAATTATCAAATTCAACTTGTAGTTTGTATCTGTCTGGATCAAAGATACGGAAATTTCGCTTCCTTCCTCTTATTTTCGAGAAAATATCCTGTTCTGGTGTGAAAGACGCATATTTTGCAAAGTCATCAATTGTCTCTTGATTTACTGTATTTATGGTTTCGTTACTTTCAGAACGCATTTCCTTATCATATGGTCCTATAAGTGTTAGTTTGAGTGATGGTATAAAGACTTCATTAAATGGTGGGATAGTAACGACGTCAGCAAACCCACTGTTTATTATTTCGGTGTCCAACCCGCGTTTGTTAATTAAAACGTAATTGGGTATGATTTTTGAGTGTAGTATAAATTTATTACTCGTTATGGCAATAGGTAAGTAGGTTTTTATATTTCGCTGCATGAGTTTGCATTCTTGAACTATTAATGAAGCAGACCAGTCCATCAGAGCCTGGCTGCAATCAGAGGGCATTCTAAGAGTGTGAGACTGAAAGGTGAAGCAAACTTCATTAGCACCTGTAGCTTTACACGCAAAGTCAGTTTTATAAGACTCTCTATGTAGGCGTTGATTATGTACCAGCCATAGGCTGATTGGGGTGTCTATGACCACTAGATTGTTGTTGTCTTCGGTTGTATTGCCGCATATAGATTGATGGCAAGGAAATCCGGTTGAACGGAGCGATACCATATCAAATTTGTTTGGCTTGATTGGCTTTCGAAGAGGTATTTGTAGGTGGACATATAAGGCATTTTCCGTCAAGTCAATTCGATAGGTTACGAGGGGCAAAACGTAATATAGGTGGTAATCTTCATAATCGATTCCAAGTTCATATGTGTATTGTATATGTTCTTTTATACCATCAAGTATCGGTTTTAAACTTGTCCAAGGAATTAGTTGATGACTAAGAACCGATCTTCTTAGATCTGCCATTATGTTTTCAAAGTTTTGAAACATTTCCATGATAAGCAATGATAGTTGTTGCAGTGCGTTTAATTTTAAAATTTTAAACATGTTTGTGTGAGTGAGTAAAGCTAATAAATATTGCTGTTCATTAAGCAAATCAATCTCTCTTTCAACAAAGTCGGAGAGAGCTCTTAGTTGATTCTCCGTAGTAGTCTTCAAACTTTCTAACTTCTGATTTAGAAGTCTATTACTTTCGTCCAACACAAAATTTCGATATTATTCTTGTTTAGATCAAGTTGCCCTTTGAGTTTTCTAAAATCATTCTCCAATTCCCTGATATCGGAATCCTGGTTCACATTCCAACCGGCTAAGAATGCTATTCCGGAAGCTATCGCGACCCCAGCACCCACAACCGCCATCGTTATTGGTTCGAATCGCTGCACCCTTATTAATTGTCTTTCTTTAAATTGTGTATGAGCTGACTTTAATGTCAATATTGTCGTTTCCATTATGCTTTTAACCTCATTTTCAAGTTGGTTACAACTTTCATTTAGCTGCTTATACAGATCTTTCGAATTTTCGTCAAATATCTTTTTTGTAATGTTGTCATTAAGTAATGCAAGAAAATCTAAACAATCAGTTGGCATAACTGTGTTAATAAGTTGAGGTCTGAAAGTCGGTAGCTCGACACGTATAAAGTGATCCCAAACTGAGTCAAAGACGTATCCGACTCCATTGCGTATAAATTGTACTCCAAATATTCCTGCTTTAGTAACATAGTCTTCACTTAGAAAGGACGGGTTATAAGTGAGTAGTTCATCCTTTGTTGTTATTATTGTTGATTCGTTATTGAATTGTTCGGGAATAAATGATTGGTTTAAGTGTTTAGTTAAAAGTTTTCGTGAAGTTTTTCTTTGTCTTATACTTTCGATAAATCGTTGTTTATGTATCTCGTCGTACACGCCTACGTTAGGGAATCGAGCAAAATCGTAGGTACCGAATGGTAAATCATCCATTGCTACGTGATAATCATCATCAGTGTGTGCATATGAAAAAGTGCTTTGAAGTCTTTGTAAGTTTTTGGTTTTATCGAATCTATTAGGGTCATCTTCTAACAAGTATATGGCTTCAGGTTCGGGACCAAATTCGGTTTTGGAGATGGTTAATATAGCTGCATGTTTATACAGAGCTGGATCTGTACTTATAGTTGTACCCAATAAATTATAAACTCGTAAATCCTTGCCTGTTATTTGAGCGTCTTTGAGAAACAACATTCGCCAAGCCTTAAAAAATATAATCAATTCAAGACCATCCATACATTTCCTGCAGTGTGTTTTGTATACGGATTCATCACAGCCTACAGGGGTGGGTGGACAACTCCATATGTCGAGATCAGCCCCAGTTACGTTTAAAAAATACGTATCAAAAGGGTCTCGTATAAAATGCCTTGTCTCGTTATAACACCATGTATGCATAGATAAGATATTGTCTTTGTAATCTTCCGCTGTCATATAGCTATCCAGGTTTATAGTCTTATCTTCCGAGCCAAATGTTCTACGCGACCACGATTTTGGTAGGGACGGAGGTCCTCGCGACAAGACATTGGATAAGATGAAGCAAAGCAGTAAAAGTATAATCGTCGAAGACATTGACTGTAAAGTATAAAGTAGCGTAAAGTTAATCTAACAATCGGGTTCATAATCAGGTTCAAAGTTGTCGTAAAATCTTATTAAAGGAGAGTCAGGGCATCTAATTGTAATCCCCAAAGTTTGTCGAGTCGGATCGACCCAGTGATCACTCGGGATTAATTTATAGAGTTGGAGGGTAACGCATGCATCAGTTACAGGACTGTGAGATTTAATTGCTTTGTTGTTTTGAATGTCTGTATCCAATATGTACTTGGCTAGCCATTCCAATTTTACTGATTGTATTCCGGCGTCCATTGGTCGACGATAATAGTCTTGTATGTCCCTGTAGTTAACTTCAGATTGTTTTATTTCCAAAGCTTTAAGGTCGCTTTCATGATTACAGGTGACTAAAATTTTGTTTTGAATTATTTTAAGAAAGTTAGTTCTAGCCACTGATCTCACCATCATCTGATCTGAATGTTCTTTTAAGTCTCTTGAGTTATAACCAGTTATTGGTTTCCAACAGTTGATGCGACCGGTCGTCGGGGGTGACCAGAATGAATGATATATCAGTTTGTAGTCGGGAACGTGTGATCGCCCCTTCAAATGTTTTCTATCTCTTTTTGGCAGTTCACCCATTAATGCTACGCGTATTGCGATTGGTTTTCCCTTTTTTGCGTTATTGGGTATAAGATCGGCTGACTCGACATCTACGGCAACAGCAGACATGTTGGGCAACATCGAAAGTGTCTCTTCGTCTATGACTTCCGGCCTACTTATAGTATCTTCTGGTCTAATGTGAGTTCGACAAACAAATATCGATTTTCTACATTCTCTACAATTTGTTTTATCAGGTATACTGAAATGATTATCATATTCACTGATTATTGACTCTAAATTGATTTCATGATAATCGGCTATTCTTGATAGTTCGTGTTTATAGAATTCTAATTTTAATCGACAATCGTTATATCTTTCCATAGCTTGTATATGATAATTAGTTAGTGTTGTTAACCAATATTCAGAAAATCTGAATTGAATAGGTTTAGGAAACACAATTACAGGAAACTGAGGTTTGACAGCTACATTAAATGTTGGTTTCCCCTTCTTAACCTTTTCAACCTGTCGGTATAGCTCTTTCTTAATGTAAGTAATTTTCTCTCTTTCTTTAGTGACTTCTCTCTTAATCTGACGGTAGTCGGGAAAATTCTTTTCGATTTCGTTGATAATTTGTTTTGTTTGGTTTGACATCTAATGTAAATGTAAGATCAATGCGGGCCTTGATTATCAAAGTCTACATTAACTATTAACCTACTAATTTAAAATTAACTTAAAACAAACTTGTCAACAACTGATTTTATATATTTGGTAGAACCCCTTTGTATTAACCTTAATCTAATAACCTTTCATACCCGAGTCCATACATTCTTACAACAAACACAATTCATTAATTTGCATAAAACATTTATTTAAAATAGATCAACAATCAAAATACATTAGTTAATTACTTGTAAGACATATTTATGGTTATTCTAACAGCATTTTTTGAAACAAATAAAACATTTATTATTTTGGAGTATTGCGGCATGATCGGGTTTAAGAGGGCATATTAATCGGAGTCCTGGTTCCATTTCAATCAGGTTCCGGACTTGTAGCCTTCTCAGGTTCCTGTATTTTTCATAATGTTTCCAGGTTTCGGGCCGGTCTTCTCGTCTGCTACGTTGATGCCTCTCGATGTTATCCGAACTTTCGGCCACTGTACGTAGGTGTAGTCGTAATTGCACTCTCAGTTCTCCAATCCTCCTTGTTTGTTCTAAGTTGGTTGGATTCGGGTTTTCGGCGATGTATGCCTCTATGGCTTCTACTCTTGCCTTAACACGTCTGTAAAGTTTGTTGAAATTTCTTCGTATCTTGCGTAAAGTATGTTGTGTCGGAAAAATCGACTCGTTTGGATCGAATGGCCCGTCGCTGTCACTGCCCGCAACATCCATTTCCTGACATTGGGTATTCGACATCTATTAGTAGGGTAGGTAGGTGGAAACAAAGAAAAGCATTAATTCAGGCACAAACATTTAATATTCAGTATTACATCTGGGTTTAATGTCGATAAGCAAGTAAAAAGGTAAATATTTTAGTCAGTTGAGTTAAATGGCAACCGTATAGGCGACAACTTATGAGTGTTAAAATGTTCCACCATTTTACTTATTGATGAAAACATCATTGGACAACCTGACTGATCGCATTTGATGGTACTCGTATTAACACTTGATTGTGTCCGAACTTGGTTAACTCGAAATCTTGTAATTAAAGGTGGTGATGGTGTCGGGACATAGGGTGTCATTGACGAGTTACTTATATCATCAAGACTTATTGTGTCGGGATCTCTAGTTGGTTTACATAAGTTATGGTGTTTTTCCCATTCGGTTAATGAGCCAAAAGATTGTATACAAAACAAACAATCAAAGTTAGTCTTTCCGTGTTGACGTCTTTCGTGTTCGTTTAAAGTAATGATAGAATCGAATTTTGCAAAACAATTCAAACAAGGATATCGGGGTTGATGACGAAGATAAACGTGAATGCTCAAGTCTTCTTCAGTTAAAAATTGTTCGTCGCAACCTTCCTTTTGACAGCTTATTAATTGTAAATCCATCGGTGAGTATTCTGGAGATCGATGACCGTTATTCATTGTAAGATATAAGGTTTCACGCGATGTTTCACTATCTTCCAATGTTATTGTCTCGGGGTTTATCCGAATTGATCTACAAATTATGTTATGTGAATCTAAATCTTTCTTTGTACTAAATTTTTCATTACAATAGATGCAATCAAACAAATTCAACCCATGATGAGTTTCCTTGTGGTCGCGCAAGGTTTTGGGTGATCTGAAGTCTTTGTTGCAATCACAACACCTATATGAGGTTGGAAATTTTCGAAATTTAATTTTATGATTAAGTTGACGATGTAGAACAAGATCTCCCTTTTCAATGAAAAATTCGGGGCATAGGTCACACTTTCTTGCCCACTTGAGTTTTCGGTTGTGCATAGCTTTCTTGTGATTGTATAAATCGTAGCCACTTGAGAATTTCCTTTCGCATAATAAACAATAAAATGGTTTTGCTTGTTTGTCAAGTTTGGGTGTTTTCATTATACTTTCTGTCAAACGTTTAGTCCGTTCAACTAAAGGATCAGATGGTAATTTGGGCCTGCCGTTGTTGAGCTGACGAATACAGTCAGCCGAGTAAGTGTCGAGATGTCTAAACGATGCGTTTTGCCAGCAAAACCTTTGCTCACATGAGCCTGTAATGCAATGATACTTAGGATTTCTGTTGTGTTTATAAACTAAATGGTGATCAAGTTTTTCTTGATTTATAAATGTCTCATCACATTTATGACACGTGCCATGTTCTAGTTTTCCGTGTTGATTTAGTTCTTTTATAGTATGAAATACTTTGCTGCAGTTTTCGTCATTGCACGCAAAAGAAGTTTGTATTAATTTTGGCCAATTATTGTCGCCACTATACTTAGTAGTCGTAAATGTTTGAAGCAAAGTGTTACCGTGAGTATTATTAGACTGGTGACATACAATTGGGACTTTGTTTTTATAGAATGGACTATTTATTCTCTTCTTGTCCGGTAACTTCATAACATTTAGCTCATCATTGCAGTGCCTACTTTCAACTTGATGATTATGTAGTTTTGTGTAATCATAGAATTCTTCGCTGCAGTTGTTACAAATTATTGGTGGTTCAAACCCGTGATGTAGCATTTCTCCAATGAATTTGTGTGCTTGGAAAGCGCTAAAATCATGTTTGTAAACCAAATGTTTGTAATATAAACCCGGTTCAATAAATTTCCCTCTACATCTCACGCATACGATGGCTTCTAGACAACGTCGGTCATTAGGTGTAAATATATAGGTTATCACGTTTGTCTTTTCTGATTTGTCACGTATTAGTTCTTCAACTCTGGACAATGAATCCCTACTGTAGCTACTATCGTCATATAGGCTCGACATTGTATACTGTTGAATATTAAAATCGTGTTAGTTGCTGTATATGTAAATGTTAATATATAAAATAAGTAAAGCATAAAATGTTAGGTATAACATCGGGTGACCGGCCTTGTTTTCACCGAAAACACCTAAGTATACCTTAGTGTTAAGCATATTACAGATACTACATACACACACAATAGAATACACAATACTACACACAAATTGCACCTAACATTTATAAGTTGTGAAGCGGACGCCCAGCAGTGCCGTCACACGGGCCGCCTACTCACAACATTTTTTAAATGTCAAGTGCTTTAACAATGGACTCGGCGTATGTAGGAGTCATAAACTCTAATTGTTTTCTGGTTGAATTATTCATAACCTTAATAACCGGTATGTTTTCTGGTAGATTTTCTAACCATTGATTATAATAATGATTAAGCTCAAGGAGGTAAGGGACACGGATGTAGCCACTTTCCTCGGCCCGCGCTCGACAATATATATTGTTAGTGAGTTTATCTATGGGTGTCTCAACATAAACTACTAGATCGTATTTCAAGGCGTCCGCATATTGAGCTAACTGTTCATTAACTATAGCATCAAACACCTCGCTCTCATAATTAGACATGAGGTGTTGATCAACAAGTGTGGGTTTAAAGACGCGAATCGCGGAGAAATACGATCTTTCCATAACCTTAATGTCACTACCATCACGTGGCAACGCTCGGTGATGGTCAATCATTGTAAGTGCAACATAACTTTCAAATAAAAAGGCTCTCTTATTAGGTTTCCTATAGTAGGCTTTTAATAAGTTAAGGCCGTTTAGGTCTCTCCACTTATCTATAGGTTCATTATGTATAGAAAGTCTGTTTGCTATTTGAGATTGACTTAAATAATGACTAAAGGTTGTCTTTCCTGACCCTATATTCCCTTCCAATAATATAGTTTTATACATTATGATACTTATAAAATTATAGCCCAATATCAACGACGGTATACCACTAGGCCTTATTAATTACTAAAATTAGAATAATAAAATAATTGAAGTGAACCGGTTAGATAACTTAATTGATAAGATAATAAAATTAAATCGTGGAATGGTTTGTTTCGATTGAGCAACTATACTCAAGTGTTTTTAGCTTAATGTTTAACAAGTAAATCAAAAGTGAACTACTACGGCCGATTGTAATTCACAATTACATATACTTATTTATAAATTATTAAATTAAATCGTTATATAAATTTAAAGAAAATAAAAACATAAAATAAAAGGATAGGTTTTTTGTTTCGGATACACCTCGACTGCCAGGGCTACTCACCCGGCCCAGGGCACAACTGCCCGGGTTAGTCAAGGGAAGCAAATAATAAAACATAAAAGCAAAATACATTTAAGTCAAATAAATAATAATAAATTTCAAATTATAAATTAATTAAAACCAATAATTAAAATGTGGGGCTTTTGGGAATTTATCATCCCCTACTTCTGAAAATAGTATCTATGTAACGGTCTAGTAATACTAGTAGTATTCATTGGGTGTTACAACCCGTTACAACTACTTATTAGATAAAATTATTTAGCACTACATAGTTCAGTGCATACTACTTAGATAGAAATTATTTATCAATACATAGTTCAGAGTATACTACTTAGATAGAAATTATTTATCAATACATAGTTCAGTGTATACTACTTAGATAGAAATTATTTATCAATACATAGTTCAGTGTATACTACTTAGATAGAAATTATTTATCAATACATAGTTCAGTGTATACTACTTAGATAGAAATTATTTATCAATACATAGTTCAGTGTATACTACTTAGATAGAAATTATTTATCAATACATAGTTCAGTGTATACTACTTAGATAGAAATTATTTATCAATACATAGTTCAGTGTATACTACTTAGATAGAAATTATTTATCAATACATAGTTCAGTGTATACTACTTAGATAGAAATTATTTATCAATACATAGTTCAGTGTATACTACTTAGATAGAAATTATTTATCAATACATAGTTCAGTGTATACTACTTAGATAGAAATTATTTATCAATACATAGTTCAGTGTATACTACTTAGATAGAAATTATTTATCAATACATAGTTCAGTGTATACTACTTAGATAGAAATTATTTATCAATACATAGTTCAGTGTATACTACTATTAAATAGTCAACTCACTTTTACCGACGGTAATTATTGACCGACTTTGTATTGACACGATAGCTGGTCTTCAAATCGATTGAGTAGTTTCCGCAGTTTGTTGTGAAACTGATTCGGTGACAGCTGTAGTATCTTCAACTGTTGTTATCTTAATTATGTCGACTGCAGTCCCGTTGGGATCAATTCAGTGATAGTTGTCGTGTCTTCAACTGTTGGTATCTCTTCAGTTGGAATCGCTTCTTCAGTTGTAATTGATTTTCTCTTTTGGTTTAATAATCTTTTTCTTACTGATTATGTCGACATCAGTCCTGTTGGGATCAATTCAGTGATAGTTATCGTGTCTTCAACTGTTGATATCTCTTCGGTTAGAACCGCTTCTTCAGTAATTATTAAATTTTATTAAATTTTGAACTAAATTACTAATAAAAACACATAGTTTTGGATTTAAAATTCATTTATTCTGATATAAAAACACTTCTGATGTTCACTCATACACTGTTAACAACCGACTCGATCGGGAACTTCTGAGTCAAACAGTTTTGTTGGACGACCAGTACGGGTGGGGTTTCATACATTCATACCATTCAAGGAATGGTATGCTGTTTGCGTAATGTTATGTTTATTGCGTGTATACTGAAGTTATTTTTGTAAAAATAGTTTATTTCAAAATAGAAACTATTTTTGAACTACTTTAATATTATCAATATTATACAATAAAACTAAAAAACAATTAACGCTATTTATAATATTTATTTTTATTTTGCAATTAAATTTTTATGTTAATTTAATAAACATTAAAATTAATAAAAAAAATAATTTTGCAATGTTTATTTATAAAAAAATTATTTTATGTATCTTATTTATTAGATTTTTTTTTTGATTATATAACTTTTTATAACAAATAATTTAATTGCACAATTTTAAAAAATAATAATCTGTACAAGGTGCAATAATTTTATTACAATATATAACAAAATACATGTACAATAATATCATACTAATTATGTTTAATAATACAATTAATGATATAGTTTTACTAAAAAATAAATAAATAAACTAAATGTACTTTTATACAGTATATTTTATAAACAGTATAAATATATTTATTATTATTAAAAAAAAATTAACATTTACTAATAATTATTTTATAATTAATTGTTTTTATTATTGAAATTATTATACATGTATATAAAATGTTACAAAATAAAAATCTAATATTAAAAAAAATATTATTTTGTTTATTATACTATTATGTTTATTAAACTTTATAAAGTAATAAAACTATTACTCTTAACTCTATTAGTCTAAATTTTAGACTCTAAAAAATCAAAAATGTTTCCGCCCGGGATCGAACCGGGGACCTTGCGCGTGTGAGGCGCACGTGATAACCACTACACTACGGAAACTTGATTGATTATATATTGCTTACTGACTATGGCATGCAATATACTAGTACTTATCAATATTACTACTACTACTATAGTTAAATATTTTTTCAAACCCTAAATTAGTCTAACCTTGAAATATAATAATATTAAATATTTAATTTTTATATACAAATATGATAGTAGTTTTTAATTTTTGTTAGATTAATGTTTTTTATAATTATTAATATTTAATAATATTTTTTTTTAAATTTAATATTAATATCACTTTATTTTTAAAATCAACTATATTAAATAATTTATACAATAAAAATAAAGTATAATATAAGTTATTTAAAGTATTACAAGTGTGTTTAGTTCAATAATTTTTTTAAAAAAAATAATTAAAATTTATAATAAATTTAATAGAGTTATAACATTTATTTATTACTGTATTAATAAAAAATTATATATATGTTATATATCTAAAAAAAATAATAAGATAATTAATCTATCATTAAATTGATACACAATTTAATGTCAATTAACAATAAAAAAATATATATAATATTTAGAATAAATTTTAATTATAAATAAAGTTTGAAAACATTAATTAAAATTATATATTTTTATGTAGTTGTTGTATAATTAATATTTATAAATAGCAATTGTGCTAGATAATTATGCTTAAATATTTAATAATTATTATAATTATAAATAATTAACTTTTATTAGTACATAATAATAATGATATAAAATATACAATTTGTTTTATAGTATACAATATTTAAAAATATTACACAATAAATAAATAACTTCTAAAAAAATTAAATGATAAATAAAATATACAATTAATTCAAACAAACAAATTTTGAAACAAAACTAATTAATCAATCAATCATTAAATTGGGTATCAATTGGATAACACTTAACAATAGAAAATAATTTGTAAGACATGTACTAATATATTGATAAAACTCCATATTATTCATTGGAAAAAAATCAAAGCAATAGAACCCGATTTCGCGTCCATTACTGGCCGCTAGTCTTTCGGCAAACATCATGACCTTTAACCTGACACTGAGCACCAATTTATTGTTATTATTATTATCGCTATTTACTAATAGTAATAAGCCAAACAATTTTCGATAGCTTTTATGAGCCATTTTATGGACATCGGCACAAAAATAGTTGATTAGGACTATTAGGGTTAGAAATATTGTCAAAACTGTAAGCAAACTAAGCCTGAGTAGCCAAGGGGACAGTTGTATTACGTAGACGGATATGACCATTGGTATGGGTGACCAATAGTAGAATACGGCAATTATATATTTGATAACTTGGTTGCACCGGTTGACTACCAGTGCTGTACAATTATGTTTGACTATTATAGACAGTATGTTAGTAGTAGTAGTAGTAGTATTAGTAGGACAGGTAGTAGCCGTCGATGACTGGCCAATGGATTCGTCTAGTTGTTTGAACCGGTAGATCAGGTGAACCAATACCAAATAGTATAGACAACTACTGGCAGCCGATTTGGCTGCACAGTTGACTATTGTTACAGTTATACATACTGTCCAAAATAGCCAACCCGACCAACTGTTGTAGTAATAATCATAATAACTATTTGAATTTTGATGATAATCAGGATCATAGATAATACGCATAAGTAGTATCAATGTTACCGTTATTGCCAGAAACTGTAGTCTGAGTACATACCGGGCCATCCAATGGCACCGGGAGATGAATTTTTTATCATATTTTTTTGACAAACTATTATTGTTATTATTATTATTAATGTTAGTTTGTATATCATATAAATATTGGATAATATAGTGTCGGTTAAGGTATTCAAATAAACCGGATATCGATGAAAATAAAAGTATTATAAGTAGGCCTAACCCGAGTACCAGTGCTACCAGTCGTTTATGGACAGTCAGGTCATCATCTATATCTTCAATATACTGGGAACTACTACTACTACTATCAGTATAGAGGGATAGGGATATAAAACGATACACACATAACAAACTAATTGAATTGATTAGCAAATAAATTACTAGACGTTTTTTGGGTAATTTTCTTTGGGAATAATCCCGGAAATTTCTATGCAATATCACATAATATCGTGAACTAAATTGTTCAATTTGTATTAGTTGACGATAATGTTGATTAACAAACTGTAATTTTTGCGTATATTTCCTGAAAATATATTTCAATAATTTTACTAATAATTTACCATAGCAACTGTTTCTAACTAAAAATAATACAATAGCCCAGATCAATTTCAATACTAATGATTTTGATCGGATGATAATGTTTAGAATGTTTCCAGTAATTTCCGATAACATTATTATTATTATTATTATAAGATTATTAAATACAGTTATGTTTTACTAATAATACTAATTATAATAATTAATTACTTTTTAAACTTTTTTAGCAGATTTTTTAACTTTAATTTTTGACTTATCTTTAGTAGTAGTAGTAGTAGTGTTGTCAGTGTTATTGTTGTTGACTTTAGTTGGCTCAGGTATGACAACATTTTTGTTAACTTTTGTGAGATTACCCTTACGTTTATCATACATATGCCGTATAAAACCGGTAACCAATGGACTCGATAGCAATTGATAGCATAGATAGCCAACTGTTGACAAATGTTTCAAATTTTTTAATTTTCTAAACTTAGGCATTGTTTACAACAACTTTAGAAAAATATTGTTATTATTTAATAGATATTAGAAATTAAATAATAATAATAATAATAATTGATAACTATATATAATATTACATTATAACTAAATAATATATATAAAAATATTTATTTATTTCAAAAAACATAGAAATAATATAATTATAATATTTTTTTTTTGAATATATTTTTGCATACAAACAATATTAGAAGTTTAATATCAATGTCAATATTTAAATGTCAAATATATAATTGATGACATTATTATTATTGCATTTTTATTAAGAAAAAATTAAAAATAATATAATATATAATATAATTTCAAAAAAAACTCATCACTAATTTTAATTATAATATTTCGTGATATAAAAACATTATTATTTTGTTTAGTATTATATACTAAATAAAGTAAATAATAAAACTATTGAAAATGTTATTTCAGTTTTTTAATAATAAATATACAGTATATATATATATATATACTATATATGAAAATATTGATTATCTAAAAAAATAGACCTAAAAATAAATTAATAATTTTAATTACTATTTTTCCGATTAATAAGTCTAATAAAAATTAATGTAAAAATACTATAGCATTATATTACTACATTAATGATATATATTTATTGAACACTAATTTTTTTATTTATTATATATAATAATAATTATTATCAATTAATAAATATCATAAATTTATTAGAGTACAGGTAAAATAAATTATAATAATTTGGCTAGTAATGATTAATCATGATATTTTTTTTAATTAATTTAAAACTATAAAATGAAATACTAGTAAATGTATTTATTATAATAAAAATTTATTAATTATTTTTTTTTAATTATTAATTATAAATATAAATAAATACTGTAATATTTACTAATAAAAACTAAATGTTTTTTTTCGGTTTTAAAATCATAGCTATCATAGCTATTATATACTAGCTATTATAGCTATTATAAATTTTTTCTACTATTAATGCTTAACAAAAAAATAGATTAAAAATATTTATTTTTTTAAAATAAATAAAATACTATGGCATACATAATATTTTTTTCATCTAATAGACATTTCTATAAAAATAAGTTAAAATATTAGTTGATTTTTACTGATTATATATAATAATTGCATTGAACAAAAAAAATATTAATATAAATTATAAAAATCTATTTAACATTAATTTATACTTTAAAAAAATAATAAATATTTAACTAAAAAAAAATAACAAATAAATCTATACAAATGTTTGGACATCTGTAATATATAAATATAAATTTTAATATAAAAAAATAAAACTAATACTAGATTACTAATTTACAGTTTTTATAAATAAATTTATATAATATTAAATATAATATAATAAAAATACTGTTTATATCTATATATTTATTTTAAATAACTATATTTTGAATAAAAAAATTAGAATTTAGAAATTAGAAGAAAATCAGTAAAATTATTATTTTTAAAATTATAAATATATTTAAAAATCTTTAATTTGCTATTTTAATCAGTTTTTGAAAAACAAAATAATTATATTATATTTTTATATTAAAAAAATGGGTAAAATAGTTTTTATCTGTTAATAATAATAATTATTATTAAATTTATATATTAAAACTATTGCTTTATTTATAATTTACAGTTTTTTTAAGTAAATAATAACTAATAGCAACTATTTTGTTAATTTGCTTAATTATTAATAATAATAATATTATTATTATTTTACATTAATATAAATTTATAATAAGTTTATATAATTTTATGATTACAAAAATTAATAAATTATTATTTTCAAAAAAAAAACAAATTAATTAATATATGATATTAGAATAAAATATTTAATTTAATTTTATCAACAAAAACAACAACAAAAAAATCTATACATTTTATATAAAATATTTAAATAATTTATAAATTATTTGATTTATTTAAAATAAATAAATAAAAAAATTGATGTCATAATTAGATTTTATAATAAACTAAAATTACATAAAAATAATTTTTTTAAAAAAATTATCAATAATCAAAAACATGTATTTATGTGGGAACTACTGTCGTCACAACATTATTATTATTATTATTAGTATAACCATTACTAACACCACTACCACTGCTAACTGATAGACGACTGTCCAGTGATTTAATCAATGATTTTTTTCGTTCATTACTATTACGGATGCCGTAAAATATATATATAGATAGACCTGTTTGTCAAATAATAATAATAATTAATTATTTAATTATTTAAAAAATTATATTTTTAACACAATATATATGTTTGTCGGTCACACCAGCCATACCTATAGCCATCCATACGCCAAATCGGATCCATGTCTGGGATGTTAGCTTAAACATTAGATAGACATTGACAAACACACTGAGAAACGGTACGGTAGGTATCCAGGGTACCTGTTTTTTAGGGGGGGGGGCGAAACAAAATAATAAATATTGATTATTATTAATTTTAAAAAATAAAAAAATAAATTACTTCAAAATTTTGCGACTCCGGTATCTTTGGCTGCAATGATAGGCAAAACATTACAACTATAGTCAACAGTAGGGTAACAATGACACCGATTAGGGCACCGATATTGGCCACAAATATATAGTCCTCGAGAAAAACTAACAGTGCATCCAATATGATGATTAGTATACCTAATTAGTTAGATAATAATAATTTTATTTTTAGTACTACTTATTATTAATAATAATGTCAACCAACTTATTGTAACAATCAGATAGTTGGAGAACCGGGATGTAAACGGTGTCGGTTGTGTCAGATGATCCAAATTGAACAGTTGTCTCCATAGATCGCCAACTGTACGCTTATCATAATTATCCAGCATATTGTCTAACATTAGATTGATATTTGTATCAATAGTACCAACATTATCAATACTATTATTATCTAATTTATTATTATTATCAATATTATTATTAGTATTATTAGTATTGATTTTAATTTCATTTATAGATTGAACATCATCAGAAAATCTATATATTTTTAAAAAAATAAATTAAATTATTTATTATTAATAAAAAAATTATTTTATAATATTTTTTAAAAATATAAATATATCAAAAAAATTATTTATTTTTACCTAATAATTAAAATAGATTCAGCAACCAATGTATAAGCTAATAGAGTGCCTAATTTTGAAAAAAAATATTAATTAAAAATAAATAATTATTATTTAATTTTTATGTTTATGTTTAATTTTATGTTAATTTTTTAAATAAAATAATATAAACAATAATAAAATATATTAAAAATATTTATACAATATATATAGAAATATATAATTTTTTATTTATCAATAAAAAACTATTTTTAAATTATTTTTAAAAAATTAATTAACATTTTTTATTAATTGCTTGCTTACCGATGGACATCATATCGGCCAACTCGGTAATGTTGAACAGTGCGGCCATTACGCCGGCAAACAGGCCGGCAATTATGGTCGCATAGAGCGGTGTTTGCGACCTTTGGTGAACAGTGGCCAGAAATCGGAAAATCAGGCCATCGCTGGCCATGGCATACATTATACGCGGCAGAGGAAACATTGCACCCAACAAGCTGGTGGACAGTCCGCTTAGGGCACCTATAGATACTGTCCAACGGGCCCATTGCCAGCCAATATGGTCGAAAATATAGGGCAGTGGAGCACCTTTAGTATCCTCATTGCTTTGCATATAGTAGGGCAACATCAGTGTCTGGACGGCTGAGACACCGAAATACGATAGAAATATTAGGGTTAATGAGATGACAATACTCAACGGTATGGCCCGCTTAGGGTTTTTCGCCTCCTCGCCGGTGGTGGCAATGGCGTCGAAACCGACAAATGCTTTTCAATTAAAAAAAGTAAAAAATAAAATTAATAAATAAAATTAAAATATTTGTTTTTTGTATTTATTTTAAGGTTTTTTTTTTAATTATTAAAACAGAAAAATTAATTAAAAAATAAATAAATTAGTAGTTATTTTATTTAATAGCACAAAAATTGTCTTCAACAATAATTATCACTGTTTTTTTTACTTTATTTATTAATTTAATAATATTTCTAAAGCTAATGTTATTTTATAAATCTTATAAAATTTAGTATATTATTTAAAAACTGTTTTTTAATTAGTAAAAATTTTAGTAATCTAAATTAAATCAAACTGTACTAAAAGTTTAGTAAATTTTAAAAAAACATTAAACTATTTTTAATTTTAGAAAATTTATAGGTTAATTTAGATAATAAATAATAATAAATATAACTAAATTAAAAATTACATTTAAATTTATAATAAATTTAAGTATAAAGTGGTAGCATTTCTAATATCAATAATAATTAATTAATATTTTTTTATATAAACTATTAAACTAATGCTTTAAATAATGTTTACAGTTTTTTTAATAAACAAAATTAATAATTAAAAATAATAATATAATTAAAAAATAAATAATATTATAAACAATAATAATATTATTATTTGTGTATAAAATAATGAATTGTAATAAAAATATATTATATAATTTAATTATTAATATAGAAATTTTTCAACAACAAAAAAAACTATTAAACTATAAAAACTAATAAGACTTTCTATAGTATTCATATTTTTTAAATTAGATATTATTTATATATGAAAAAATTAAAAAATTAAATTAATGATCGCTAATAATAAAATTATAAAATACATAATAAAGCTATTGCTATATTGAAACCTTACAGTTTTTTAATAGAGAAAATTATATATATATTATATATATTGCTAATTTAATAATAACTTTCATATATATATTTTATAATAAAATTATCCAAAAATTATCATTTAAAAATCTTTTCAAATATAAACAACAAAATATTAAACTATATATATAACTATTTAATGATAATTTTTAAATTTAGTAAAATATTATTATTATTTTTAAAAAAATAATTTTAAATGAGATCTGCTATTTAGTAATAATTAAAACGATTTATATAATACATAGAAAACTATTTTAATTATTTATTTACAGTTTTTTTAGTATCAAAAAATCAATATCAATAATAATAATAATTAAATTAATAAAAAAAATAGTTACCGTAAAAACAAGTGGCCGCTCCCGACATCATACCGGAGAAGCCAAACGGTAAAAAACCGCCACTACCTGCGTGTGCCTTATAGTTGGGAACAGTCAGCTCATGGATCTCTTTTTCCGATATATTCCAGTTATGAAAATCAATATGAAAACAGCCGGCTATGATGACAAACACAACGACCAATAGATTAACACAAGTCATTACGGTCCCCAAACGGACCGACTCTTTGACACCGAAAGCCAACAGACCGGCCAACAGTATAGTCAAACAAAACGATAGGACGTCCGGATAGGCGGACATACCCGACATATTGATGGGTAACCAACGTTCAAAGTGTTCGGCAATTGTACCGTTGAATAGGGCATCAATATAGCCGGAGTAGCCGCGTGCTACCGATGCTGTACCTATTAATTGTTGGGGAATTTTTTTTAATATAGTACTGTTCCTTATTTAACTACCTGTTCCCACTAACTATGTATACAAACCTATAACATATTCAAGTATGAGATTCCAGCCGATAACAAATGCCATAAACTCGCCAACGGTTACATAGGAGTAGATATAGGCCGACCCGGCACGTGGCACACGTGAACCAAACTCGGCATAACATAAACCTATTGTTTGTTTTTTTTGTAAAAAAAGTAAAGTTAAAGTAATGTAAAGGGAAATGGGGTTATGATTAATATGTATTACTAATACAAATAAATATCATATTATAAACAAAAAAAAAAGGGTTGTTATGTAGTTATAATCAAACAAAATAAGATTATACTCTCTCTCTCTCTCTCTCTCTCTCTCTCTCTCTCTCTCTCTCTCTCTCTCTCTCTCTCTCTCTCTCTCTCTCKCTCTCTCTCTCTCTCTCTCTCTCTCTCTCTCTAAATATATATACAGTAAAAGTACTATTATTTAATTAATTAATTAATAAAAAAATAATTAATTACCGGCAAATACCGATGCGATAGCAGCTATAATGCAATGATAAGATAACAATTGATTTTGTTGTTGTCGTTGTTGTTGTTATAAATAAATAAATATATTATAGAAATAATGATTTAAATTATTTTAGTTAATAATAATTTAGTAATAATTAATTAATTTTTTTTAATTATTAATTGTAATTGATATTAAAGTATATAAAAAAACAATTTGTTATGTGTGTGTGTGTCCTAAATGGGATATACCTATTAAAAATGATATGCAAACCGATGGACCCGAGTTACGACTGGCCACATCACCGGCCAATACATATACTCCCAGACCAAGGGTTGAGCCAATTCCTAGTATATAAAAATTATTTTTGTTTGTTTGTAATTACAATTGATTACTATATTAATAGTATTTTTTTAAAATAAAAATAATTAAATTAATTTGTATATATAATTAGAAAATAAATAATTTAATTATTATTATATGGAAAAAAAATAAATATATAAATAATATTTAAACAGTTAATAGTAACAATTATTAATACAATAAATATTATTGATTTTTTTTTGTTTATACTATAAAAATAAGTAAAAATAAAAACTCCCACTAATTTAATTGAATAACATTTTTTTAAAACAAACAAATAAATTGCTAATAATAGTAAAAAAAATAATAAAAAGTTAATTTATGTGATATTTTAAAAAAATTACATGTGTTGACTGTTTTTTATTTTTGAAAAACAAAATATTGCAATATTTATCATTAATACAATAATAAACTTATTAAATAAACACATGTTGTTTTTTATTTACACAAAAAAATATAACTAAAATTTAAATACAAAACTTATAGTAAAAATTATATTAAAATACAACTTAAAATTAATAGTTAAATATCTAAAAATTAATTAATTAAAAATTTATACAGTTTTTTTTGAGTACATACCCAGACATGTCAAATCAAATAATGATAGTACACGGGCCAGTTGACTTTTATCTACCTGTCCAACATCGATTTGTTTGCGTCTAACCAGTGCATTGAATATTTTATTATTAACCATGATTATTTTATTTATTTTTTTGCAAATAAACCAACTTTTTAAAAATACTTTTTTATATATTTATTTATTAAAAAAACAAAAATAAATAATTATAATTATCACAGATATATATTTTTAGTACAAAAATATATTGCTTATTATTATTATAAATACATATACATTATATTATTTACACATAAAAAATACACACATTTTGTTTAAGCAAACATAAAATAAAAATATTTAATAC
This sequence comes from Oppia nitens, assembly GCF_028296485.1. Classification (NCBI taxonomy): domain Eukaryota; kingdom Metazoa; phylum Arthropoda; class Arachnida; order Sarcoptiformes; family Oppiidae; genus Oppia; species Oppia nitens. The sequence continues at coordinate 190,858 of NW_026533232.1, forward strand.
AATCAAATATACTGTAATTTCAACTTATTGTTAGCAATAATTATCAAATACTATATATTTAAAACACTTATAAAAATTATTAATTTGAAATTAATAATAATTTATTAATAGATAGATAAATGATGAATAAACTTATAATTATTTGACTGTCGATTAAATTATTATTACTATTATTATATACTGTGTATAATAATGTCATATAAAATATGAAACTTTTAAATATCTATTGTATATATTTAATACAAAATACTTAATAATTATAAATTTTTTTTGAATTTTCTAAATTTTATATACATTAGTATTATACAGTATTATATGCATATATACTGTATTCACAATAATCTTATATTACTAATAATATTTGTGATATTAAACCTTCAATTATTTTTTAAAAATAATATTTTTTTTAATGTCAATCTCTAGTGTCATAACAATATACAGTGTATATGATATAAATATATGATAAAAAATACAGTTAACGGTAAAATAAAAAATATTTTATCTGAAAAAAATAATTATATCATATAAAGTATAAAATATACATTAATTTTTTCAAAAAAAACGTATGTATATTATATATCTATTGTATTTTTTATATATTTTGATATTAAACAAAAATTTAATCTTTAATTAATGATAATAATAATAATAAATGTGATATTAATGTCTATTAAATAATATTTAATTTATAATAATTATTATCAGTTTTTTTTCATACGTCATGTCGTGAGTCTCTATATAATAATAATAATAATAAGTTAATTATAATTTATAATTAAAAACAAATTTTTTATTTTTTAGTGTTTTAGTTAATTATTAATTATTAAACATTATTAATTGTACTAAAAAATAATAATAATATCAATTTATAATAATTTAAATAATAAATAAATAAAAGATATAATATGACATTGATCTATATATATATATATATATATATATATATATATAAAAAATAATATTTATTATTACAATATATTGTTTTAAATTATAAATAATTTAATAATAATAATAATATTATGATTACTTTAATTATAACACATAATTATATTATATATATATATATCTAATCTATATAATAAATATATATATATATATATTCAATGATAGTCAAATCAAATTATATTTATAGTACATTATATACTAATAAAAAATATATATTGCAGTTTATTATCAAATATTTATCACTGATCTAATAAAATAATTTAATAATTTTTTTTATTAAATATATTGCAATATATATATTATAAGATTATACATTATAAATAAGTTTAGATTTTATGATTAAATTATTAAATATTATTGACATAGTTTTTTTAATAAAATAGTATTTTAATAATTAATTTTCAGACACAATATAATTTTTTTATGAGTTGTTTGAGGTTTATAAACTTTATAAAATTTATTAATATTTCAAAAAAAAAATTATTTAACTTATAATAATAAAACTGTTATAAGTATTTAAACTATATTATAAATTATAGTATAACTTTTTAAAATATTTTTTTAGCTATCTATTAGTTACAATTAAAAATATAGTTATATAATCGCAATGGTTTCAAACAATGTTTATTTGATAGTATCCATAGTTTTTTTTAAAATAAAATATTAAGCATACATCAATATATAGTTATTTTTTTAATACTAAAAAAATTAATATTCAATATTGATTAAAAATTATGTTGTCGAAAAAATCAATAAATTAATAAAATTATATTTATTATAAAATACTAAACTATTAGTTAATTTTTAAATCTTATAATTTTTTAAAAAAAACTTAAGTATTATCTAGACTATTGAATATATAAATTGTATTAAATCTTAAAATTAAAAACTTATAGTACTAATTATTTACTATACAATAATTAAGTACTAATAATAGTAAATATTATTTATTATTAATTAAAACTTAAAGTTTATAAATATATTTATTATCACTATTGGACTAAAATATAGTTTTTCATCGATATATTTCAAAATAAAATAATTGAAACAAATAATTAAGTTTATTATTTTATATTAGTTAACATTAATTACTTATTAAAAATAGTTTCAGTATTTAATAATAAAATTAAGTAAAAAACTACTAAAATAATTATAATTTATTTAAGAAAGTTAAGTTATATTTTCTATTTATAACATTAGCTATGATTTATACAATAAAAACTATTTAGTTTTTAATAACCATTAATCCATTAATAATAATAATACTTATATAATATTTAATTACTAATGTACTAAAAAAATACAGTAATAATTGGTTTTATCAGTTAATTTCCTATTAAAAACATTACTACTGTATTAAAGTAATGTATTTAATATTAATATCAATAATAATATTTTTTAAAAAAATTTATTACAATTTTTTCAATAAAAAAAACAATTAATAAACAAGATAACTTGTAATAAAGTTAACAATTATTATTTTAACATTAATTTTTAATAAGAAATTAAACTATTGTTATACTTAATTATTATATTTAAAAAAAAATAATTCATTTATAGCTAATATTAGCTATGATTTATACAATAAAAAACTATATATATATATATATATTAAACTTTACAGTTTGTTATTACTTTTAATCCTAAAAAATCCAATAAATTTATTATTATAAAATACAAATTTTTATACTAAAAAAATCTATAAAATAGTTTTTCTAAAGAAAACTTTCTATTAAATTAAAATAAATATCAATAATAAATATTAAATAATTTATTACAGATTTCAATTTAAAAATAAAACAATTATTTTATTAATAAATTATATATAAATAGTACATTATATATATTTTTTATAAATTTTTATTTAATTTTTTAAACTAAACTATATTACTTTAGTTTTAAATTAATACCCTAACCAGGGTTTTTTAATTAATTTATGAAAAATGTACCAATCACATATTCCAGGTAATTATAAATTAATCTTATTTTATATATTAATAATAGTTATAAATTAAAACTAATAATAAATAAGTATTAAATAATAACTAAATTAATAAATTCAATATAAAAACTTTTTTTTAAAAATATTTAGAATTTACAATTTTTTAAGTCAACTTATATTAATAAAAAAAATATTATTTAATTTTAGAAAATAGTGTTTGAATAAACAAAAAAATATATAATTATATTGTAATATAATTAAATTAAATAAAATATTATAACAAATAATTTGTTTTATATTGAAAAAGTTGTAGTTTTTAACATAAGTTAAAAAACCTATATAGAATAATTAATTTCATTATCTAAAAAAATAAATTGTTTTAATTTTAAAATTTAAAAATAAAATTTTTACAATTTATCTAGTAAATATAAACATTAACAATAATATATGCATTAAAACTATTTTTATGTTTAAGGTTTACAGTTTATAATTATTTGTAATTATTGAATATAAATTTATATGTATATATATATATAATTATTATTTAACCAATAATTTTTATAAATTATTAATAAATAAAATTAATTATATTTATATTTTAATTAAAAAAAATTAGTATTCAATCATAATTTTTTCCTAGAATACAGTATACAGTTATTGTATATTAAAATAACATAACATACATATATTTAAAAATTTTACAATTGTATAGTATTAGAATTATTATTTTCTAAATTGAGTAATATCATAGTTGTTAAATAATAATTATAAAAATAAACAATATTTATATATATATATACATATTTAATTAACATTTAAAAATATAATTATATACATGATCAAAAATAATATAATTTATCACTTAAATTATAATTAATTATTATTTATCACAATTATTATTATGACTACCAGTATTATTAACTTTAATAATATTTAGATTACTATTTCTAATACCATAACCAAAATAAATTAAAAAACCTAACAAAATAAATGAAAATAAAAATTAATTAGTTGTTAGTTAATAAATTGAAAACAAACAAAATAAAACAAAAATCTATTAAAATTAATAAATTTTTTTATAACATTTAATATATTGAATATATATATATATATATAACACATACCGATAGCCATCCAAACGGCAAACCTAATCCATGTGGCGGTCGACAAGTTTAACATTAGATAAAAGTTGACAAAAACACTTAAAAACGGTATTAGCGGTATCCACGGCACCTGTATTTCAATCAATTTTTATAAAATCAATAAATTTTAAAATATATTAAATTAATAAATAATTATTTTAGGTATAAAAACCTCAAAGTGTTTAGATTTAGCTATAGTTGGCTGTCGTGTCAAACAAATCATAACTAAAATGACCAAAACTAATGTTAGGACAACACCGATGATGGCACCGGTATGTCCAACCAGGAGCTGATCGTATAGTTTTACTAACTCAATGTCCAGTACTATGATTAGTAGTGCTATTCAAAAATAAATATATAAATTATTAATACTACAGTAACTATGATAATAATAATATTACATAATATTATCACAAAACTAATTAATAAAAAAAACATTTACTAATAATGTATTAATTATTTATATAAAAAATATTTATATACTGTTATAAATTGACTCATTTTTTCGCACTAATAATATTAAATGTTTTAAATATATTATAACTTATAAAACTATCGATACATTTAATAATTATAGTTTATTATATAATTAAGAGAAATAATAATAATAAAATATATTTCTTAAAAATAGAAAATCTCTTAATTATAATTATAAATAACTAAAACAAAAATATATAAATATTTAATTTTAATTTATATATTTAAAAAAAAATTAATGATATTATTTTTTATTTAGTACAGTATATTTAAATAATAAATATATATATATCAGGGTTAAGTAAGAGGGGAGGGGTAATGAGAGGGTCAAGCAAAATTTTATATATAATAAAATAAACTATTTATTTTATTTTTAAATTTTTAAAAATATTTATTTTGTTAATCAAATAATAACTAAACTGATTATAGCTGTCAACGTGTTGGCCACTATAGATGAAACACGTGTCGGACGTATCAGGCGATTGCAGTTTAATAGCTGTCGACAAACGGCCGGCACTGTTGTTGTGGTTGTGGTTGACTGATCACAGTTAGCACTGGTATTATTATTAGTATTAGTTGAACAGTAGTCAATACAATCATTATTATTAACCGTTTCGTTGATAAAGTCCAAGTCGTTGGCATACCTATCACCACACAATAGGTCAGTCCATTAAACAAAAAAAATAGTTGATATAAAACCTAAAACAATACCTGATTATGACTATAGATTCGGCTACCAGTGTATAGGCTAATAGTGTACCTGTTTTTCCCCCATAGGGAGAGACAGAGGGGAGAGGTTAGCATAAAAGATAGACTGGTAGCACCTGGTAGTACTACCAATACTAACCAATGGACATCATATCGACCAATTCGGTAATATCAAACAAAGTGGCCATCAGTGCACACAACAAGCCACCCAATAGAGTGGCCATCAACGGTGTCCGGGTTCGGTGATTGACCGAAGTTAGAAATCGGAACACTAGGCCATCGTTGGCCATCGAGTAGAGTATACGCGGCAAGGGATACATACAGCCAAGCAAACTAGTTGATAGGCCGCACAGTGCACCCACCGATACTATCCATTTGGCCCAATGCCAGCCCAACAGGTCGTAGATATAGGGTAACGGTGCGCCGTTAGTGTACTGTTTGTTTTGCATATAGTAGGGCAACATCAGTGTCTGGACGGTACTGACACCGAAATAGGCCGCAAATGCAAAAAACAATGATATTATAATACTTAATGGTATCGACCGCTTAGGGTTAAGCGCCTCCTCACCGGTAGTGGCAATGGCATCGAAACCGACAAAAGCTATTTTTATTATAATAATAATATTTTGATTATTAATTATATATTAAATCAATAAAAAGATAATCATTGAAACCATATATATATAAAGTTATATTAATTAACAAAATAAAGTTATATTATGTTAATACTGAACTAATAAATTATATACAAATTAAACTTATTATATTTTGAAACAAAATACAACACTAGTATTTTTTAAAAAATAAAATAAATAGTCATACCATAGAAACAAGTGGCCGCTCCGGCCATCAAACCGGTAAAACCGTGCGGTAAAAACCCGCCGTCGCCGCCATATTTTGCATATTTATCTGGTATTTCACTCTTACTTATGGCCCAATTATGTCTATCGGCTTTAATACTACCGGTAACTATAATAAACGCTACGACCAATAGGTTAGCACAAGTCATGTATGTATGCAAACGTATCGACTCTTTAACACCGATGGCCAACAATACTGTGATTTTTAATATTTGTTTAGTTAATAAAAAATTTATTATTTTTTGTTAATATTTAAAAAAAATAATTATAAACTTAAAAAAATGCTAATTATTAGTGGATTTTTATAAATATTATGAAACATTCAATAAATAAATAATTAATTAATTCTGTTTATTATTAATTTCTATTAATAACATATATTATTATTTAAATATTTTAATGTATTTAAAATTCATTAATAAATATTAAATAATTATTTAAATAGTTTTTTTTAAATTAAAAACTATTATAATAATAATTAATTATTTATAGACTTATATAACTATATCAATATATAATTTATATAAATGTAATGTATATTTTAAATGTTTATTTTATTTGTTTGGTAACTACAATATTATTTATTTGTTGTTTTAGGTGGTCTAACTCACCCCCACCCATCCCACTCCACCCCCACTAACCTGTTAGGATAAGTGTCAGCCCACAGGCCAATGGATCGGGATATGGACCCAAACCGGACAAATTCATGGGTACCCATTGGCGCAGGTGTCTGGATATAGTACCCGAGCATAGGGCGTCCAAATAGACTGAGTAGGCACGGGCTACCGATGCCGTACCTTTTATAATAATAAATTATAGTTAGTTAAAAAAATGTTAGCTATACTATCGAAACATATATAATAACAAAATTTAAAATTATATTAAATTAATTTATATTATTAATACTATTTTTTTAAAAATAATTTATACAGTATATATATATAAGTAATTAAATATTAATTTTTTTTCTAAAAAAATGTACCTATCACATATTCCAATATAAGATTCCAGCCAATTATAAATGCCATAAACTCGCCCACCGATACATACGTATAGATATAGGCCGAGCCGGCACGTGGCACACGTGCAGCCAATTCAGCGTAACATAAGCCTATTAAAAATAATAATAATAATTAATAATAAATTTAAATTTAACAAATTAATTAATTTAATTATTTTTATTGTTAAGTATTGAACAACAGTAAAAATAATTGATGTAAAAAAATAATTTTTATAATTTGAATTTTTTAATTTTTTTAAAATTATTATTTATAATAAATAAATATGACATTTTATTAGCAATATATATATATAAATATATATAATTTTATATTTAAGGTAAATGATAATTTCTAAAGTTTTATTTACCTGCAAACAATGATGTTATTGCAGCTATAAACAAACAAACAAAAATTATAATTTATTAATTTTGATTTATCATAAAATAATTATATTTAATTATTATTATTATTTTTTAAAAATTTATCAATGTTTATGTAAATTATATTATAAAATTAATCAAATTCATTGAACACAAATATTATAATTGCAATATTTATATTTTTTTCTCTAATAATAATAATTATAATTGTTAATAATATGTATTTATTATTATTATTATTATTATTATAAACTAACCAATTAGAAATGCAATAACTACGGCGGGTCCCGTTTTTTCACTGGCCACATCACCGGCCAGTACGTAGAGGCCGGTGCCCAGTGTTGAACCAATACCTAAATAAATAAAATAATTTAATTTTTTTAAATAATTTTTTTGGTAATTTATTAAAATATAATACTAATAATAATACTACTAATACTACTAATAATAATACTAACAATAATAATAATTTTATACCTAAACATATTAAATCAAACAGTGTCAGCACGCGCGCCAATTGACTAGACTCGACACGTGTTAGATCAATGTGTTTGCGACGCACTAACCACTGAAATAGTAAACAATTTACCATGATATATTTTTTTAAATAATTTATTTATTTAATTTTAATACAACAATTATATTAAAGTATTTTTATTTTATTAAATAAACACCAGTTTAAAAATAAATAATAATAATAGTTAACTAACAATTATTATCAATATTATTATTTCTGCGAAATAGTGATAACATTATTATTATTATTAATTTAATTGTGACATTAAATAAAAATATATTTTTTATTAATTTTTATTTTATATAATATATTTTAATTAAATCCAAAGATATTAATACTTGAGTTCATATAATATTAATTAGTTTATTAGTTTATTTTGATATTTTTTTTATTATTAATACATTATAATAAACGATAAACAATAAATATTTTATTAATATTTAATCATTAAAATTTTACTACAATACAGTATATTGTATTGTATAATATATTATAATGATTTAACAAATTTTTATATACGTTTTATACTACTGTATAGTATTTTTTTTTATTAACTATTGTATTAAGTAATATCATTGTTATTGAATGATAAACTCAAAAAAATACAAATATATTTACATGTATTTAATAATTTTGTAAATGTTTTTTTTTTGGTGTGTGACTAATATATTTTTACAAATTATATATATAATACAAAAATAAACTAAAATATAATAATCAAATTTTTAAAAATATAAATTAACATAACTAGTAAATTAATATAAACTAATATAACAAACAAAATGATTTACAATAATGAAAAAAATATTATTAATTATAAAAAATATAAAATAATTTTATTTATGAATCTTTTGCCGAAATTTTTTCAACAATTTTATTATTATTATTATTAGTATTTCTGAGACTACTGTGTCTAATGCCATATAATGTGTATATTAGTAAACCTATCAACAAAAACAACAACAAAATACAGATAATAATATAAATTAATTAATTTTAATTATTATTATTATTATTATTATCAAACTAACCGATAAACATCCAAACGGCAAACCTGATCCAGGTTGCTTTCGATAGGTTTAACATTAGATAAACGTTAACAAATACACTCAAAAACGGTACCAATGGTATCCAGGGTACCTATTTTTTTAAAAAAAATATTATTTAAATAAAAACACATAATAAATAATCTAGCTAAAAATGTTTCAAATAAAAGACTAATTTTAGTTTATATTGTATAAATAATAATTATAATAATAATACTTCAAAATTTTTTGATTTAGCAATTGTTGGCTGTCTAGTTAGACAGTAGCCAACTACTAATATCAATAGCATGGTCAGGCACACGCCTACAATGGCACCGACATTACCATCGTATAGATAGTCCAACATTTCATACAATTCAATGTCCAATACGATTATCAGTAAAGCTATTCAATAGATTGATTGATTGAAAAAATTAATTAAAAAAAACAAAAATTAAAAATAATTATATATTTTTTTCATTTTAAAAATCAGTTTACTAACTAATTGTGGCAATCAATGTGTTTGACACTCGGGATGTAAAACAAGTCGGACGGGTAATGCCGTCCAAATTAATCAACTGTCTAGCGATACGACTGGCGGTAGCGGTAGTGGTCACCACTTGCTGGCCATCAATATTGGCAAAATGGTCATCAATTATATCGTTAATATTGTCCGCATCGTTGATAAAGTCCAGATCATCGGCATATCTATCGGTACAGTCGGTTAATAGTCAATAACAATATATAGATAGATATAGTAGAGGAATGACCTAAAAAAATAACACAACTAACCTAATAATCAGTATAGATTCGGCTACCAGTGTATAGGCCATGAGTGTACCGATAGAGTTCATGTCGACCAACTGGTCGATATCAAACAAGGCGGCCATTATAGCGGTCAATAGCCCAGCAATTAGTGTAGCGTACAACGGTGTCTGAAACCTACGGTGAACAGTGGCCAGAAAACGGAACAATACGCCATCGCTGGCCATCGAGTAGAGTACACGGGGCAGCGGATACATAGCACCCAGCAAACTAGTTGATAGGCCACTCAGGGCACCTATAGATACCAACCATTTGGCCCATTGCCAGTTCAACTGTTGAAATATATAGGGAAAGGTAGCTCCTTTGGTAAACTGTTTGCTTTGCATATAGTAGGGAAACATCAGTGTCTGGACGGCGCTAACACTAAAATAGGCCACAAATACCAGTGCCAGCGATGTAACTATGCTGATAGGTATGGCCCGTTTGGCATTACGGGCCTCCTCACCGGTAGTGGCAATGGCATCGAAACCGATAAATGCTATAATAAGTTAATACAGTATTATATATATAAAAATTTATATTATTTTAAAAATAATTTCTATGTTTAATAAGTGACTGAAAGAGCTGAGAGAGAGTAGATATAATGCAATAATAATAATAATAATAAAATAAAAGTATAAATACAATACAATAAATAGCTATAAAATGTTTATTATAGTTAATATACTGTAGATATTATATTATAAATAGTTTTCTTATTTAGAGAGAGAGAGAGAGAGAGAGAGAGAGAGAGAGATTCACTACACAAAAATATGTGACGATTTTACTATTAAATTATATTTAAAAATTCACAAAAAATTAATTTATACTATATTTATAAATTCAAGATAAATAAATAACTAGAGAGAGAGAGAGAGAGAGAGAGAGAGAGAGAGAGAGAGAGAGAGAGAGAGAGAGAGAGAGAGAGAGAGAGAGAGAGAGAGAGAGAGAGAGAGAGAGAGAGAGAGAGAGAGAGAGAGAGAGAGAGAGAGAGAGAGAGAGAGAGAGAGAGAGCAGTGATATTACCATAGAAACAGGTGGCTGCGCCCTCCATAACACCGCGAAACCCGAACGGAAAGAACCCGCCGTTTCCCCGATAATCGGCATATTTATCGGGTATTTCACTCTTATCTATGGCCCAGTTATGTGTATCGGCTTTAATGATACCGCACACCACCATAAACACCACAACCAATAGGTTAACGCAAGTCATGTATGTATGAAAACGTATCGACTCTTTAACACCGATGGCCAACAATACTATTGAAATCATTAGATATTATAATAATTATTATTATTAATTATAAAAAAATATATAATTATTATTAAGTATTAATTATAAAAAAATATATAATTATTATTTATAAATTAATATATTGTATATAAGGTTAGGTTAGATTAGTTAACTAGTAACATATACTAACAAATTATAATTATATAAAACTATTAGTTAATAATTAAATTATTACAGTTTTTTAAAAAATAATAATTTATTTATTTATTTTTTCTAATAATAATTTGCTTTTAAAATCTTACAAAATTAGTAAATAATAAAATAAATAATGATAATAATATTTCTATTTATTTTATATGAAAATTATTTTCATAACTACTATAGACAAATAAAACAACAATAGTATAATAACAATATAAACTTTGCATTAAAAATTAAAAACAAATAATTATAATCTATTTTCTAATAAATAATTAATTTTTTTTATAAATAATAACACACACACACACACACACAATAAACTAAATAATATTAAAATTTATAATTTTACATTTAAAAAACTATTTAATATAATTTTTTTAAAAAAATATTTCCAACTAACCAGTTAGTATCAGGGTTAATATAAACGATAATGGATCTGGATACTGGCCCAATTCCGATACGTGCATGGGCACTTTTTCTAGCATATAGCTAGACATTTTGCCATCAAACAGGGCATCTAAATATACAGAGTAGGCACGTGCTACAGATGCTGTACCTAAAAAAAACAATTAATTAATTAAAAAAAATTTTTTTTAAATAATATTATAAAAATTACCTATCACATTTTCCAATATCAGATTCCAGCCTATGACAAATGCCATAAACTCGCCTACCGTTACATAGGAGTATAGGTAGGCTGAGCCGGCACGTGGCACACGTGAGCCAAACTCAGCATAACATAAGCCTTTTATTAAAAAATTAAATTATTTAATTATCTTATATTTTCTATAATTAATTAATTTTTCAATTATAACATACCAGCAAACATTGATGATATTGCAGCTAAAAAAATAATTAAAAAATATTAGATATCAAGATATAATATCAAATTTTTATACTTTTTTCAAATTAAATATTAAATTACATATTATTAGTCATACAATTAGGTATTTAATTTAGTTGAGATGAAAAATATATATTTAACAATAATTTAAAAATTTTAAAAAGTTTTAAATAATTTTAAAACTAACCAATCACAAATGCAATAATAACTGCCGGTCCCGATTTTGAACTGGCCACATCACCGGCCAGCACATAGACACCGGTGCCCAGTGTTGAGCCCACTCCTAAACAGCAAAAAAATAAATAAAATAATTATTACATTATATTTGATATATAAATTATTTAAATTATTTAAATATAATAAATTCAAACAAATAATAGTAACCAACAATAATAATATAAAAAAAATAATATTAATTATTATTATTTAAAAAATAATTTTGTTAATTTACCTAGACAAATTAAATCAAACATTGATAGTACCCGGGCCAGTTCAGTGACCTCCATTTTGTCGGTAGCAATTTGTTTGCGCCTAATAAGCGCGCGTAATATTGATTTAAGTATCATGGTGAATTATTATTATTATTACTGTATATATCAATATAATTATTATTGTTGTATTTAATAGCAAAAAAATAATAATAAATAAATATTTTTTTAAAAAACAATTTATAGAAATAAGTTTTTCATTACAAACAACTTAAACAAAATTTGAAACGTCATGATTAAGACAAAAATTATTAATTAATATTAATTTAATATAAAAAATAAATATTTTTATTTATTTATTTATATATAACTAATTAATTAATCAAATAAATTGATAACTATTTACTAAATATAATGAATAATTGCTGGAAAAAAATGTTTTCCAATATGTTTTCTAATGAAAATTATTTTTGTAAAAAAAATATTTAATTAAAAAAAGTAAATTATTTTATTAATAAAATGTTGTTATTATTCACACACACACACACGCACAAAATTACTTTAATAATTAGTATTTAAAAAAATTGTAAAATATTTACAGTATATTTGTATTTAAACAAGCATTTAACTATAATTCAAAAAATAAAAAACTAAATTAAATTTTTTTTTGAATCATTATTATTATATACCTAACTGTATTGCAATTTTTTTTCTAGATATCAAATTATGATTATAATAATTCAATAGTATATAAATTATTTAGCATTAATTTCAATAAAAAAATTGATATTTTATATATTACTTGTCATTTATATCAATATATATATATATATATTAATATACTAAACTTAGTACTTTAAACTATATAACAATATGATATAAAATATATATTATAATAATAAGTCCATTGTATATATCATGTACTGTACTTTTGTTTCAATTAAATTATCAAATATTATAGTATTATTTTTATGTTTGTTTGTTATATAATACCGTATTTCTAATATATATATATATATAAGTTTGTTATCAATATTTCAGTATTTCAATTGTGTGACAAATCTAGTGTTTAAATAGCTTTTATATCTGAAAAAAAATATTTTCTGATTATTATTAATAACTGATACAAAAAAACATTATGAAATTAAATATTATGTATTACAATATTAACTTTTTATAATTTATTTTCAATTCAATTTTTTTTCAATTCAATTCAATTTTATTTTGACAGCACTGTATTCAGTTATGCAACTGGTATTCTTACAGTACATTTTAAATTATGCATTTAAAAAAACAAATTATTACTATATTATTCAAATAACTTTTTGTTTGTTTGTTTGTTTGTATAAATATATTTGCTATATATTTAATAATTAATATCTATTTTTACTATTTAACAGTCTATTGCTTAATGTTTGTAGTAATGATAATAATAATAATTAATAAAAATATTTTTAGTAGATTATTATTTTAAATGACTGATAATTGTTTGTTATCTATAGTATTGTACTAATTAAATAAAATATTATTGTTTTTATAAGTTTATTGTATAACTAGTGTTTAGGTTTTAGAGTAATAATTTGTTTTAGTTTTCTAAAAATAATTTGACATTTAATAAAATTATTTTTTATGTGACAATATGTTATGTTTGAAATTATTTTTCAGTTTATTTCATTTGAATATTAATACATTTTAAAAATAATTAAAAAAAATAATTTTAGTACTTTTTATTAGTTATAATTTTGAGACTATTGAAAATAGTTTTAATATTAATAAAATTGATAAACAAAATTTAACTTTTTAAATAAAAAAAGTGCATTTTATTTATATTTATAATAATAATAATTATTGTAATTTTTTTAAATATTATTTTATTAAAAATATTATTATTATTATTATTAGTGGGGTTTTAGTCATCAACTTCAGTACCATTTGCCAGCTTATGGTGTCTGGCCTTTCCGTGTCGTTCCTGTAAATGTTTTTTCGGTGTCTTATCAGTGGTAGTAGTGATACTACCGGAGCCCGATTTTGATGGTGTTGTTGTGGTAATTACTGTTTCAAAAACGGCTTTTTCAAAAATGAATAATTTTAATAATAAAATATAATAATTTAAATATAATTAATTAATTAAATATAATTAGTTAAATATAACTTACCCATATTCAATATAATGTAGCCAGTTAATAATAGTAGACATAGAAAATTAATTGTTAATGTTTTCATGTTTATAAAAATTTATTTAATATAAAAGTTTAATAAAAATTTAGAAAATAAGTTATCAATACTTAATTATTTTTATAATAACAATTTATAACATAACATAATATATTGTAGTTTAAGTTTATTTTGCAATAATGTTTAATTGAAATATATTTATTTTGAAAAAAAAATTTCAAACAATGATTAAACAATGTATAATTTGCATTTGTTTTTTTGCTTGTTTAATTGTTTAAAAATCTATTTTTAAAAATAATTATAATTGCAAAAATAAATATTATTTACTCAATTTTTTTTAAAACAACTGATCTAATAATTAAAAAAAAACATATTATAGTAACAAAAATAATTAATAGTTTATTAGTCAATAAATATAATACTGTATAATGTAAATAATATACATGTCAATTATTAATTAAAATTTTATTGCATTATTATTATTAATTAATTTGTATTATTAGCTTAAATATTTAGAAAATGTATTTTTTATATAATAAACAATTTATATGAAACTGATTATTATTATTATATTAAAAACTTTTTTTTTGTAAAATAACAATTAATTATTATTATTACTATTGATTAACTATAAAAATAAACTTGTTAGCTAAATTAATTTATGTTAAATACTTATAATTTATTTCAATAATACTGTATATAATACTAAATGAGATACATCAATTATTATTTAAAATTAAAAAAACAACAACAAAAAACAAAATTTAAACCAAACATTTAAAAAATTAAAAAATAATTTTTTCAACAAAAAATAACATGTTACAAAATATAATAATTATTATTTGTTTTTTTTGTACACAAATATAATTAATAAAAAAATAGTTAAATTAGATAATTATTACATTTAAAAAAAATATAATTATAATAATATATACACAAAACAAAACAAAAATATTTATCAAAATTTGTATGATATACTCGTTTAATTAAATGCACACAAAAATAATAATAAAATAAACATTTTTTAACGTCCCTCAGCTGTGGCTGCCGTACCTGTTTCATGATGCTGACCACCCTTTTGGCCACCACCACCAGCATGCCTACCCCTACCACCATTACCATGTTGACCTTGGTGACCCTGTTGATTATGTTGATCACCATTACCTTTACCATGTTTGTGTCTGCCACCACCAGCACCTTCATGATGCTGATGACCACCACTATGACTACCATCACCACCAGTTCCACCACTACCTACATGATGTTTACCACTAGTATGATGACTACCACCACTACCAGTTCCACCACTACCTTCATGATGTCTACCACCACCACTAGCACTGGCACCGGCACTGGCAGCAGTACCTTGGTGCTCATGATGATGATTGGCGCAAACCTTTTGCGCAAACAGGTATTTCATATAAAGTTTCAAAAAAATTAGAAAATAATTATTAATATATAATGTAATTAATATCTAAATTATTAGTTGTATAGTTAATATAGTTATACAGTATATGATATTTTTTTTAGTATACATACCCAATGTTAGTAAAAACATTGTTGTAATAATAAATAATATGGTTAATAATTTTAAGTTCATAATTTGTTAGTTTATATATTTTTTGGTTAGGGCCGGGGACAGTTAGCTAACCAAAAAAAACTATAGTTAATTTTAAATAAAAAACTATATGATTTATTCTAGACTATTAAATATGATTTTCGTTTTATATATTTTTTTAACAATTATTTTTGTGGAAAAAATAGATCATTATATTTATATACATATATTGATAAATAATTTATATAAAAATAAATTTACCAATTAATGTAAACATAATCAAAAAATAATGATAATTAAATAGTTTATCTAGCTGATATTTAGTCTATTTTGTACTTTTTTTAGAAAAATATATTTAATTATTATTATATAATAATTATTATATATAAAATTATTAAATAATCCTATTATTCCTGAATTAATTAGAAAAAATATTGCAAAAGTTTCATTTAATTAATTTGTTTTGTTATTGTTGTTAAAAACTATTAAATTATTTACTTAACAAAATACAATTGAAAAATGTTAAAGCTAAAATACAATATATTATTATCATTGATGTAATTATTAAATTAAATTATTTTTTTATAAAAATATATTATTAGAAAATAAATTTAAACATAATTCATGTGTTTAAATATAATTAAAAAAATTGTATATAATTTACAAAAACTTACAGAAATAAACTAAATATAAATTAATATATAAAAATTATATCTATAAAAGTAATAATAAAATATGAATAAAATATTGTTTAATAAACTAAAATTATAAGGCATTAATGTTTATGACTATAAATTATATACAGTTTTTTAAAAAATAAAATAATATATTATATATTTAAAAAATTAATTGATTTAATAAAATAGTGAATAGAAATAATATTCTCAAAAATATAGTAAATTATTAAAACATTAAATACATATAAATATTTATGTCTATAATTTGTTTACAGTTTTTATTAGTATTATTTAAGTATAGTTTAATTATAATTAAATAAATTCAATAGATTTAAAACAAAAAATTAATTTAATAATCCAATATTTTCACTATTATAATTTTAATTGTCAAAATTAATATTAATTATTTACACAATCAATAAATAAATAATCATTGAAATAACTAAACAAAAATAAATAAAAATTTTAATATTAATTTTTTAATATGAAAAAAATTGATAATGTACTTAATAAAATAAATATACAATTTTGAAAAACAATATAATTTAATTGAAACAATAATTTCTAGACAAGTAAAAACAACATTTAGTAATTTATTTGTATTTATATATCAATATCTGACTTAAATAATAGTAATATATAAAAGATTTAATTTCTATGACTATAATTTATTTACAGTTTGATATTATTATTATTATATAAAATAAAATAAATCATATTATTATTATTTTTAAAAAACAAAAAATTTGTTTTTGCAAAATGTAATTTTTTTTAAATAAATAATAATTGAAAATTTTTATCTAAAGATCAATATTATTTTATTAATTTTATAATTACCAGTATTTTAATTATTAATAATTCATCTAAAATATAATAAATTTAAATAATAGATAAGGTATCCAATGCTAAATACAATTATTTTCAATGATTTATATAAGCTGTTAATATTTTTTAGCTAAATTTAGTGTACAGTTTATTATTTTTTTAAATATAGAAATATTCAAAACAAAATTATAAGTATTAACAGCAAAACATTTAGTATGAGATTATAATTAATTAATTAAATGCAAAAAATCACTTAATATATTAAATTATAATAAACATAATTTTATTTATTCAAAAAAATTGCAATTATTGTTTAATTATTATTATTAATCTTTTATTATATATTTTTCCAGTTAATGTTTATAATAAATTAATTAATCTTGTTTAATAAAAAATACAAAATTTTAAACAAATTTAATATTCAGGCTAAATTTATTAATTCATAAAAGTAATTTATTTTAAACATTAAATACTAATAATTAAAAAAAAATACAATTTATTAACAGTTTTAAATAGTAAACAGTAAAAATAAAAATCGTTTTTATAGTATTAGCAAATAATATAAATTATGATTAAAAATAACTTGATTAGATAATTTATTTATTTAATTAACTGAATTAACTTAATTAATTAATAATAGATTTATAATTAAGTTGAATTGCCATACGATTAGGTAAATTATATAATTAGATTAAATCTTCAGACAGTCTAAAATAATTATTTATTTATTTTTTAATAATTTTAATCAAAAAATTGTGATCAAAATAATCATATGATTCTACAATTATTAGTATATTTAAGTAGAATCGTACGATTATATCGTTCTCAATTGATATTAAAAATAAACAATAAATGATATGACTACCCAGGCTGATTTTTAATTCAATCTAAAACTTTATTTATAATTTAAATAAAATTTTCAAAAAAAAAATAATTAAAATTTTAAGTTTAATAGTTTATTTAAAAAAAAAATGAATCTAGTATTTGTTAAAATTTATACTATAATAATATTTATTTATTATTTTTGAATTATCATTTATCTAACTTACTTACCTAGACAATAAACTAAAATATTATAATATAATATTAAAAATGTATTATTTGATTCATAATCGTAGTATATAGTTAGCCAATGTCTACAATATAAATAAATTAAAAAATATTTAGTAATATATTTGAAAAATTTCTGAAAATAAAAAAAGGTTAAAACAAAAAAAAAATAAGTAAAAATAAAGTTCTTAAAAATTTCTAACCAATATTACTTTGTAGTTGTTTCGTCCATTTTTTTATAATTATTATTAATATCGTAATAACCATATGATTCTACTATTTTATGATTATTATAATTATTTATATTTACTTGGAAATATACATTGGCTATAATTTTAAATAAATAATATCTTTAAATAAAAGATAATCAATTAACTTAATGACATTTAAAAAAATTAATTATATATATATATATATTCATAAATAATGGAAATTATATTATTATTATTTCTAAAAAGTAAAAAAGTTTGCTTTTGCAAAGTGTAATTTTTTTTAATAAATAATAATTTAAAATTTTTATCTAAAAATTAATATTATTTTATTAATTTTATAATTACAAGTGTTTTAATCATTAATAATTCATATAAAATATAATAAATTTAAATAATGTATCCATTGTCTAAATATAATTATTATCAATGATTTATATAAACTGTTAATATTTTTTAGCTAAATTTAATGTACAGTTTATTATTTTTTAAAATATAAAAATATTTAAAACAAAATTATAAGTATTAACAGCAAAACATTTATAGTATAAGATTATAATTAATTAATTAAATGTAAAAAAATTGACTTAATTTATTAAATTAGAATAAATATAATTGTAATTATTATTTAATTATTTTTTATTAATAATCTATTGTTATATTTAAAAAATACATTTTATAATAAATTAATTAATCTAATCTAGTTTAATAATAATACAAAATTTTAAACGCACTTGATTTCTAGTCTAAATGCAGTAATTTAATTTAAACAATAAATACTAATAATTTTTTATAAAAAAAATTATTAACAGTTTTTTTTAATTAGTATTAGTTTACATTAAAAAAATTAAAATCTTTTTTATATAGAATTAACAAATAATAAAAATTATGATTAAACAAAAATTAATTAATTAGTTATATAATAATAATAATAATAATAATAAACAAATATATAAAATAATTGATTAGTTGATTAGGTTATATGATATAATAGTTTAAAAACTTAAATACAATCATAAATAATGTATTTATTAAATTATTTTTTTAATATTATCAAAATTGTGATCAAAATAATCATATGAATCTACATTTTAGTCAAAATTATGTTTAAGTAGAATCGTATGATTACTAGGGTCTCAATTTGATATAAAAATAAATAGTCAAAGATGAAACTAGTCGGGTGATTTAATTGAATCTATAATTAGTATATAATTATTTAAATAAAATGAAATAATTTTTATAATAATTTTAATAGTTTTCTCAAAAAATCTAGTATTTTTAAAAAAAATTATAATATACTCTATTTATTTTTTTTTAAAAATATTGAAACACTTACCTAGGCAATAAAACTAAAAGTCATATTAAAAATATTATTTTAATCATAATCATAATATGATATATTGTTTGCCAATGCCTATAAAGAAAAAAAACGTTTAGTAATTAAATTTTTAAAAATAAATTAACATATTTAAAATAATTATAAAAATTCAAATTATACTTATTTTTAATAATTTTTAAATAAAAATCTTATCTATAAATATTTATTACTTAAACATTAATATTACTCAATTAGATTCAACTGTTTGTTGTAGAGATAATTGTATTTTTTTAATTTATTAAAATAATTTATAATAAAAAAATTTTGTAAAAAAGTCAAAATTAAACAAAACTAAATATACAACAACAACAACATAAAATAAGTAAAAATAAATATTTTTTAAAAATTTTTAACAATATTATATATATACTGTACTTACGTAGTTTAATGAGTTTATTAAATATCCCATTTTATTTTTATTATCAAAATCGTAATAACCATATGATTCTACTATTTTATAATAATAATAATTATTATTATTATTATTAATCAACATGCTATAATTTAAAATAAATATTTTTATTTTAAAAAAAGATAATCAATTAACTTGATTACATTTAAAAAAAATAATTTTTTTAAATTTTAATATATAATTTTTGATTTGATACTTACCAAATATTGATTAAAAAAGTTAATTTTTATAATTATTATAATATTTTTATAAATAAAACAAATATTTCGTTTAAAATTATCTAATTAATTAAATTTAATTAAATAATTATTTAATTTAAAAAATTTAACTTTTTTTTGTTGTTGAATAGTTTATACCAACTATAATATAAAATATATATATATATATATTAACTAACTATACATTTTGTGTAACCACTTATATATAGTTTATTTAATCAAATGATTTATCAATAGTTTATTTGTTTAAGAAATATTTTTTTTATTAAATAAACATTAATTTGAAATCATGATAATTAAATTTTTTATAGTTATAATTACAAAATTTTTATTGAGTTTTAAAATTAATAATATTTTGTAATTTTTCTAGATTAACATTTTATTTAAATATTTATAAAAAACAATATTTACTAGATAATATTTTATTTATTCCAACAATTAATCATATATTTATATAATATATTTTAAATATTTAGTTAAATTAATTTTATTATTTACAGATATATATAATATAATTTTTATATTTATTAATTTAAACAATAGTCTATTACTAATAGTAAATGACATAGCTAGATTTGAATTTTTAACTAAAATTTAGAAATATCATTATTTATTTTATTTATTATAAAAAAATATTAGTTGCTTTCTAATTTACAAAAATTATTATATAAATTTTAACTAATTTAATTATTTTGATATATATAATAGATATATATTTAATTTTCAATTAATAAATATTATAAATAATTTATTATACAAAATATATTAAAAACCTGTAATGACTCTAGTCTAGTTTATAATAATTTAATTATCATATTTATATATCACTAAAAAAATTGTATAAAAAATTACAGTTTAAAAAACTAAGTAAAAGTTTAATCAAATGAATTTTTGTGTATGTGTATGTGTATGTGTATGTGTATGTGTATGTGTATGTGTATGTGTATGTGTATGTGTATGTGTATGTGTATGTGTATGTGTATGTGTATGTGTATGTGTATGTGTATGTGTATGTGTATGTGTATGTGTATGTGTATGTGTATGTGTATGTGTATGTGTATGTGTATGTGTATGTGTATGTGTATGTGTATGTGTATGTGTATGTGTATGTGTATGTGTATGTGTATGTGTATGTGTATGTGTATGTGTATGTGTATGTGTATGTGTATGTGTATGTGTATGTGTATGTGTATGTGTATGTGTATGTGTATGTGTATGTGTATGTGTATGTGTATGTGTATGTGTATGTGTATGTGTATGTGTATGTGTATGTGTATGTGTATGTGTATGTGTAAGAGGGGAGAGAGAGGGAAAGGGATTAAAAATTAGAATATTTTAAAAATATTATTTTTAAATATCTTTTCATTTATTGAAATTAAAATATAATTAATAAATAAATATTTAAATTAAAAATCATTTATATAATTGTTTAACAATTATTATTAACAATAGTATAGTAAATAAATTTATAATTATTTTTCTAATAAAAATAATTATTTCATATATTCATTAAATATTAAATGTTTTAAAACTAAAACAAATGTCATGAGTCATGACTAATAACATAAGTTATTAAAACATTATTTAATTTTTTTATTTTACAAAAAATAATAATTTAGACAATCAATAAATTATAATATTTAAACAGATTTTTATTAAAAAATAGAAAATTACTAAAATAACCACGCATTTAAATTTTATAAAATTTTATCAAAATGTCAATGAAAATTAATTAGGTTTCAACTAATAGGATGTAATTTTTACAGATATATATATAAAATTTTATTATTACATAATTATTTTTAATAATAAATGACATTTAATATTTAATTTTTTTTTATAATTGAAAATTTTTAATATTTTTTTTAACAAAAATTAGGAAATATTATATAATTTAATAACAACAAAAATAAATTTATATAATTTATATATTAATTTATATTTTGTAAATTATAATTTTTTTTTAATTAAGTTTATATAATATTTATTTATATTAATATTTATATTATTACAGTATATTATAACACTTTTTTAAAATAATATAAAATAAATAAAATTATAATTAATTAATAATTTTATATTTTTAACATTAAATTATTTGTATAACTATAATTTAAGATATTTAAGTGAAAATCGTGTGCAAAATAATAATTTAAAATTATTAATTAATTAAATTTTAATGCACTAAACAAATGTTTAAATCAAAATAAGTCAAAATAATACATCAAATATTAAAATAATAAAAAATAATTATTATTATAATACTACAAGTGTATTAAAATAGTAATAAATTATTAATTGATTAATTAATTTAAATTTCTAAAACAAATGTTTTTAAATATATTTGATTATTAATTATAACAATATATTTTTTTACTAAATAAAAATAGTATAAATAGATGATATTTTTATTATTGAAATTAAAAATATATTTATATATATATTAAAAAGTATAAATTTATATAAATATATAAAGTATAAGTATTAATTTATTAAGTATATTATATATCAATATATTTTATCTAAATTCTTACTAATAATGATTAATTCAAGTATTTTATACAAATTATTATTAGTATTTGTACTGAATTTGTTGTCAGTCTATACTGACGAACAATCTACGCGACTAATTGGTGAAAAAGCCGACAATGATTTCCGTAAATTTACGGTTCATCTAAACACATTATTTCCTAGTCATAATTTTCAAAATTACTTTTGTAGCGGTAGTCTAATCAGTGACCGATGGATTTTGACTGCCGCTCATTGTATTAACGACAGTACACCTGTTAAACAAATTGTTAGAGTTAAATTGGGAGGACACCTATTCGATCATAAAGATTATTTAAAGAGTTATAATGTAAGTATTTTTATTTATTTTGTTTACAATTTTTGTTTATATTATTATTAATTGACTAATACAATTGATTATTATCTATTTCTATATTTAAATTCACAAAACAGCATTTTACTAATCCTGATTATAATCCAACAAATTTCCATAACGATATAGCTTTAATAAAATTAGACGATCCAGTTAATTTAGAAGATGGCAATCTTAGAACAATAGATTTAGTACACAGAAATTATTACATTGATGGACAATCGTGTGTATCCATTGGTTGGGGAATTAAAGACAAATACCAAACATTTCCCAGCGAATTACAACAGGCCACTAATCAAAATATTTGTACTGATCAAATATGTAATCATTTTTGGACTGGTCCAAACAATCCTTTAACACCATACGATGGAAGCAAACAGTTATGTGCCGGTTCTTTTGATCATAGACGTGTCTGTGGAGGCGATAGTGGCGGACCACTTATTTGCAGACCGTTTACCGGATCTACGAATAATAAAGGTCCTTATATGGTTATGGGTGTTGCTTCGTATGCTGCACTTGGATGCAATACGACTATGGGACCTAGTGTCTATACTAGAGTGCCCAATTATATTAACTGGATTGAACGTACAATGCAAGAAAATTAAATTATACTACTAATTAATAACAATATTACTACTATTACTATTATATATCTTAATGGTATATTTTATTTCTTTTATTAATTTTGTCAAATAGTTTACAATTAATTTATAGAAATTATTATTTTTTTTTTGAATAATATTAACAGTTAGTAAAAATTTAGATATAATAATAATTTAAATTAATTTTTATTCTAAATTAGTATTTTTGAAAAATTTAATTTAAATTACAGATAAAAAATAAAATAAATTGCATAATTAATTTGTATATCAATTTTTTGATATATTTATTTTTTAAAAAAAATATTTTATATTTTGAATGAAAATTCATTATTTGAATGATTTATTTAATATAATTTTATTGTACTTTCATGTAATGATAAAAAAATAATAATATTATTATTATTTTAACTATTTATTATTAAAATTTTTCAATTGTATTTAATTACTACTATAATTATTATTAATACAATTAATACTATATTTTTTAATAAAAAAATTTTAAGATATAAATAGTAACATTTTTTTCATAATAATACTAAATAATTATTTATTAAAAAAACACAAAATATAAACTAAAACTACATTTTTAAAAAATATTTATAACAAAAATATATTTTTTATTTTAGTATTTATGACTCGTCGTTATGAACATCGAAAACATTACGATCGGTAATAACGGCTGAATTGCGGACCGAACCGCTCCGTACAGAACTACGGACACTGGTCTGACCACTACCGCCGGTGCCGACAGTTGACGTCGTGTCGTACGAGTGTTGGCGATAGCGGTTAAACCATTTCCAACACTGACAGTACTGGCCGGTCCACGATTTCAGTGATTGTGACCAGAAATTGTAGGCAACAAATAGGGCACTGGCTATGGATAGGGCGCACAGTATAACCAATAGCCATATTAGACTAGCGGACAGTCCGATTGTCTGACCGTCATCTGTATCGTTGTCGGTAAGCTCTCGCTGCTGTTTCTGATTATTCGGCCAA
This sequence comes from Oppia nitens, assembly GCF_028296485.1. NCBI lineage: Eukaryota > Metazoa > Arthropoda > Arachnida > Sarcoptiformes > Oppiidae > Oppia > Oppia nitens. The sequence continues at coordinate 216,347 of NW_026533232.1, forward strand.
CCATTAAACGTTGTCCAACGATCGGCACCGGATGATGGCCACCGGCCGCCGACGCCAACTATAACCGTCGGTAAACTGTTTCTCCGTTTGGATAAACAATAAGATAAAAATTAATTTACATTTTTCATAAATACTATTTTATATTCTAAATTATAATTTAATAATAATAATTTTATTTATCATTATTTAACTATAGTAAATTAAATTTTATTGTAAATATAATTTGTTTTTTTTATAAAGCTAACTAAATTATATATTTATTTATTGCTATTTTAAATTAATATTATATATAATTTATTATACAATATACTGTATATATATATATAAACTAACAATGACTTTAATCTAATTAATTATGACTTACTAGTAATTATTATATTTATATATAAAGAAAAATTTGTTCAAAATAAAAATTACATATAAATAAATAAAAATCAAATGAATTTTTTTGTAAATGTTTTATTTTTAATTTTTATTATTATATTATATATTTTGTATATATTAATAACAAAACAAACAAAATATCATTTATTTGAATTTTCAATTTTATTAATTATAATATTAAAGTTAAATAATATAAATAAATAAATATTTAAATTAAATAACATTTATTGATATATAATTGTTTAACAATTATTATCATCAATATTAAGTAAATAAATTTATAATTTTTTTAAAATAAAAATTATTATTTCATATATTCATAGAATATTAAATGTTTTAAAACTAAAACAAATGTCATGAGTCATAACTAATAACATAAGTTATTAAAACATTATTTAATTGTTTTATTTTACAAAAAATAATAATTTCGACAATCAATAAATTATAATATTTAAACAGATTTTTATTAAAAAATAGAAAATTTATAAAATCATTCATCAAAATGACAATAAAATTAATTAGGTTTCAACTAATAGGATGTAATTTTGACAGTAATATAAAATATTATTATTACATAATTTTTATACTAGTAAATGACATTTAATATTTAATTTTTATTATAATTGAAAATTTATAATATTATTTAATACTAATAAATAGGAAAAATAGGACAACAACAAAGTTATTTATATTAAATTAAAAAAAATAAGTTTAAATAATTTACAAATTATAATATACAATATAAAATAAAAAAATTAGAATTAAATCTATTTAAATTAATAATTTAATATTTTTAACAATTTTAATAATATTAAATTAAAAGTATAGCTATTATTTAAGAAACTTAAGTGAAAATCGTGTGCAAAATGTAATTTAAAATTATTAATTAATTAAATTTTACTGCACTAAACAAATGTTTAAAATAATAGTCAAAATTATGCATCAAATATAAAAATAAGTTTTTTAATGATTATTTTACAAGTGTATTAAAATAGTAATAAATTATTTATTGATTAATGAATTTAAATTTCTAATACAAATGTTAAATTTGATTATTAATTATAATAATATATTTTTTACTAAATAAAAATAGTATAAATAGATGAGATTTTTATTATTAAAATTAACAATATATTTATATATATATATATATATTAAAAAGTATAATATATATAAATATATAAAGATTTAGTATAAAATATAAGTATATTATATATCAATATATTTTATCTCAATTATTATTACTAATAATGATTTATTCAAGTATTTTATCCAAATTATTGTTAGTATTTGTACTGAACTTGTTGTCAGTCTATACTAACGTCCAATCATCGGACAGTTTTGATTTTACCCGAATAATTGGTGAAAAAGCCGACAGAGATTTCAGTCGATTTATGGTTCATCTTAACACAAGACTACCTGCACGTAATTTTACAGATTTCTACTGTGGCGGTAGTCTAATTAGTGACCAATGGGTTTTGACTGCCGCTCATTGTATTTACGACAAAACAAAATCACCACCTGGTACAGTTATTGTCAGATATCAATTGGGAGATGATCTATTTGGTACAAAATCTTTTTTAGAAACAACAAATGTAATTATTATTATTAATTTTATTATATTATTTTTTCATATTATTAATATAATAATATATATATATATATTTAATTAACACAACAGTATTTTATTCATCGTGATTATAATCCACTAAATCTACATAACGATATAGCTTTAATAAAATTAAAAAATCCAGTTAATTTAAAGAATGGTCGATTTGAAAAAATAGGTTTAGTAAAAACCAATTATCTATTTGATGCTGACACGTGTATAAGCCTTGGTTGGGGTTATAAAGACAAATACGGAAATTTTCCCAATGAATTACAACAGGCCACAAACCAGAAGATTTATAATAGTAACATATGTGAACAATATTGGTCTAGTCCATTAAGTATTTTTAGACCATTCAATATAACTACTCAGATATGTGTCGGTAATCCTAACCAACGTGTATGTGGTGGCGATAGTGGCGGACCATTTATTTGTAGATTGATAATTGATTCTATAAATAATATTAGAGGTGATTTTGTGGCTGTGGGTGTTGTTTCCTATGGTATTGTTAACTATGATATTCATGGATGTGAATTGACACCAATTCCCAGTGTCTATAGTAAAGTTGCCAGTTTTACGCCTTGGATTGAACGTACAATGAAGGAAAATTAATAAAAAAAAGTACTCTACTGATAACAAATCTGATTTCAATATTATTATACTATATATCTTAGATAATAGTATATTTTGGTTTAAATTTCAATAATTCTATAAAATTAATAAAATAAAATTTTTTTAGATGTAATAATAATAATAGAAAATAATTTTTATTCTAAATTACTGTTTTTTTTAAATTGTTAAAATTTTGATTTAAATTATAGACATATAATAAAATAAATTGCATTATTAAATTTGTATATGAATTTATTGATATATTTATTTTAAAAAAAATATTGTATATTCGGAATGAATCATTTAATTAATTATAAACTATATATTCAACTAAATACAAAACTAAATACAAAACTAAATACAAAACTAAATTCAAAACTAAATACAAAACTAAATGCAAAACTAAATACAAAACTAAATACAAAACTAAATACAAAACTAAATACAAAACTAAATGCAAAACTAAATACAAAACTAAATACAAAACTAAATGCAAAACTAAATACAAAACTAAATGCAAAACTAAATGCAAAACGAAATACAAAACTAAATACAAAACTAAATGCAAAACTAAATACAAAACTAAATGCAAATCTAAATACAAAACTAAATACAAAATATAAACTAAAACTATATTTTTACTATTATTTAAAATTTTTTATAACACAAAATAATATAGTATTTATGACTCTTCGTTATGAACATCGAAAACATTACGATCGATAATAACGGCTGAATTGCGTACCGAACCGCTCCGTACAGAACTACGGACACTGGTCTGACCACTACCGCCGGTGCCGACAGTTGACGTCGTGTCGTACGAGTGTTGGCGATAGCGGTTAAACCATTTCCAACACTGACAGTACTGGCCGGTCCACGATTTCAGTGATTGTGACCAGAAATTGTAGGCAACAAATAGGGCACTGGCTATGGATAGGGCGCACAGTATAACCAATAGCCATAATAGACTAGCGGACAGTCCGATTGTCTGTCCGTCTGTCTAGTTGTCGGTAATCTCTGGCTGCTGCTGATTATTCGGCCATCCATTAAACAGTATCCAACGATCGGCACCGGATGATGGTCACCGGCCACCGACGCCAACTGTCACCGTCGGTAAACTGTTTCTCCGTTTTGTTAAACAATAAGATAAAAATTAATTTACATTTTTCATAAATACTATTTTATATTCTAAATTATAATTTAATAATAATAATTTTATTTATCATTATTTAACTATAGTAAATTAAATGTTATTGTAAATATAATTTGTTTTTTTTTATAAAGCTAACTAAATTATATATTTATTTATTGCTATTTTAAATTAATATTATATATAATTTATTATACAATATACTGTATATATATATATATATATATATATATATATAAACTAACAATGACTTTAATCTAATTAATTATAACTTAATTATTATATTTATATATAAAGAAAAGTTTGTTCAAAAAAAAATTACATATAAATAAATAAAAATTAAATGAATTTTTTTTGGAAATGTTTTATTTTTTATTATTATATTATATATTTTGTATATTTTAATAACTAAACAAACAAAATATCATCATTTATTTGAATTTTTAATTTTATTAATTATAATATTAAAGTTAAAAAATATAAATAAATAAATATTTAAATTAAATAACATTTATATAATTGTTTAACAATTATTATCATCAATATTTAAGTAAATAAATTTATAATTTTTTTAAAATAAAAATAATTATTTCATATATTCATAGAATATTAAATGTTTTAAAACTGAAATAAATGTTATTTTATAACTAAATAACATAAGTTATTAAAACATTATTTAATTGTTTTATTTTACAAAAAAATATCGACAATCAATAAATTATTATATTTAAACAGATTTTTATTAAAAAATAGAAAATTTCTAAAATTACCGCACATTTAAATTTTATAAATCATTCATCAAAATGACAATAAAATTAATTAGGTTTCAACTAATAGGATGTAATTTTGACAGTAATATAATATTTTATTATTACATAATTTTTATACTAATAAATGACATTTAATATTTAATTTATATTATAATTGAAAATTTATAATATTATTTAATACTAATAATTAGGAAAAATAACATAATTTAACAACAACAAAGTTATTTATATTAAATTAAAAAAATAAATTTAAATAATTTACAAATTATAATATACAATATAAAATAAAAAAATTAGAATTAAAACTATTTAAATTAATAATTTAATATTTTTAACATTAAATTAAAAGTATAGCTATTATTTAAGAAACAAGTGAAAACCTTGTGCAAAATAGTAATTATTAATTAATTAAATTTTACTGCACTAAACAAATGTTTAAAATAATAGTCAAAATTATGCATCAAATATAAAAATAAGTTTTTTAATGATAATTTTACAAGTGTATTAAAATAGTAATAAATTATTAATTGATTAATGAAGTTAAATATCTAATACAAATGTTTTTAAATATATTTGATTATTAATTATAATAATATATTTTTTTTGCTAAATAAAAATAGTATAAATAGATGAGATTTTTATTATTGAAATTAACAATATATTTATATATATTAAAAAGTATAATATATATAAATATATTAATTATAAAATATAAGTATATTATATATAAATATATTTTATCTTAATTATTACTAATAATGATTTATTCAAGTATTTTATCCCAATTATCGGTAGTATTTCTACTGAATTTGTTTGCAGTCTATGCTAACGGTATGGATTTTACCCGAATAATTGGTGAAAAAGCTGACGATGATTTCAGTCGATTTATGGTTCATCTAAACACTAGACTACCTGATCATAATTTTACAGATTACTATTGTAGCGGTATTATAATCAATGAACAATGGATTTTGACGGCCGCTCATTGTATTTACGACAAAACAAATTCACCGCCTGGTACAGTTATTGTTAACGTTAAATTAGGAGGACACCTATTTGGTCAAACAGATAATTTATTAACAACTACAAATGTAATTATTATTAATTAATTTTTTACATTTTTATTTATATATTATATAACACACACACAATAGTATTATGTTCATCCTGATTATGATGCCGAACATCTACAAAACGATATAGCATTAATAAGATTAAATGGACACATTAATTTAAGGGATGGTCAGTTTGATAAAATAATGTTAAATTACAACGATTATCCAATTGATGGACGTTCGTGTGTGGCCATTGGTTGGGGATATATAGACAACAATAACAATTATCCTAAAGAATTACAACAGGCCAATCAGATGATTTATAATGATGACCAATGCCAACAATATATTGACAATTTAGGACAGTTCAATAGAAACAATCAGTTATGCGCCGGTAATCCTAATCAACGTATCTGCGGTGGCGATAGTGGCGGACCGCTTATTTGCCCGACGGTAATCGCAGATAATCATCATGGTCCTATTGTGGTTACCGGTATTACTTCATCCTCACTAATAGCATGCATATTGACTGAAATTCCCACTAGATATGTTAGAGTTTCCAGTTATATTCCCTGGATTGATGATACAATAGATAGAATAGATTACCTAATTAATCAACAACAACAACAACAACAACAACAACAACAACAACAACAACAACTCTACTACTAATACTAATAAATTTAATAACAATATTATTATTATATTATATATTAATTGTAAAATGAAATATTTATTTTTTTTTGGTTTTAAATTTCAATAATTCTTTAAAAATTTAATAATTTTTTTTGCATAGTATTACAACAGCTACTAGAATAATATATTAATTATTATTCTAAATTTGGTTTAAAAAATTAAAAAATTATAATTTAAATTATAGACAAATAATAAAATAAATTGCATTATTAATTTGTATATCAATTTATTTATATTTATTTTATTTTTTTAAATGTTGTATACTCTGACTATTTTAAATTCATTATTTGAATGAATCATTTAAAATAATTGTATTGTATTTCAAAGTAATGATAAAAATAACTTAATAATAATATTATTATTTTAACTATTTTCAATAAACTAATGATTTGATATTTATTATTTAAAAATTTTCCACTTTATTTAATTACTACTATAATTATTATTAATACAATTAATACTATATTTTTTAATAGAAAAAATGTTAAGATATAAATAGTAACATTTTTTTATAATAATACTAAATAATTAATTATTAAAAAAACACAAAATATAAACTAAAACTACATTTAAAAAAAATATTTATAACAAAAATATTTTTTTTATTATAGTATTTATGACTCTTCGTTACGAACATCGAAAACATTACGATCGGTAATAACGGCTGAATTGCGTACCGAACCGCTCCGTACAGAACTACGGACACTGGTCTGACCACTACCGCCGGTGCCGACAGTTGACGTCGTGTCGTACGAGTGTTGGCGATAGCGGTTAAACCATTTCCAACACTGACAGTACTGTCCGGTCCACGATTTCAGTGATTGTGACCAGAAATTGTAGGCAACAAATAGGGCACTGGCTATGGATAGGGCGCACAGTATAACCAATAGCCATATTAGACTAGCGGACAGTCCGATTGTCTGGCCGTCATCTGTATCGTTGTCGGTAACCTCTGGATCATTACGCCAGCCATTAAACGGTATCCAACGATCGGCACCGGATGATGGCCACCGACCGCCTACGCCAACTGTCCCGTCGGGAAACTGTTTATCTGTTTGGCAAACAAATGCCGACAGTTTGGACTCGCACTGGACATTGTTCCACATCATATCCTGGGCTCTCAGCTCTACACACCTGTCCAATTTGGGATTGTTAGGTTCGCCCGGTGCCCAATTCGAGAACCCGGTTACCAGCCGGCCGTCCTCCCATTGCGATAGATTCGATGGCGATAGTGTCAAACCGATCCATAGTTCCCGATCGTAGCGCTGGACAAATGGTCGCAGGAGTTCCGATTCGTGACGCGAATGGACAGATACTAGTCGACCGCCCCGTCGTTGACGGCAATGTTTCGATGCTTCCGGCCTACAGGTGTGTGTGTGTGTGTGCGTCAAAAGCACAGGTAGTATTAGTTTATAAAAAATACATTTTTATTGATTAGTTTAGTAATACCAGTCCATAGTTAGCTGATCGCTAAACCAGTAACAGTAGGGCGACTGACGGTGCAAATTGATCCATCTGTTAGTTGCTGCGGTGGTGTCAGTGCTGGGTATACTACTACCTGAGCTAGAGTTGACAAACTCGGGACAAACGGCCAACGAATATATCGTATTGTTTGATTGTTTGGCTAATGGTTCGCTAACTTTGCATACAAATGCCCGACGATCGTCACAGTAGGCATCACTGCGCCAGAGCCCAGTTAGCCGGTTCTGTAGTACACACTGTCGGTGAACGTGTGACTGATATTGGGGTTCATTTGGTGCCCATCGGCGGACATACGGCGGATAATCGTTGATCCATTCGTACGGAACCTAAACAACAACAACAAAAAGATAATACAATATTGCTTATAGTGTTAGTTAAAGGACGGGTAGGTTTAAGATTTTCTATGTATGTGTGTGTATTTATGTGTGTGTGTGTGTGTGTATGTGTTTGTATGTGTGTGTGTATGTGTGTGTGTGTGTGTGTGTGTGTGTGTGTGTGTGTATGTATGTGTATGTATGTGTGTGTATGTATGTGTGTTTATGTATGTGTGTGTATGTGTGTGTATGTGTGTGTATGTGTGTGTATGTGTGTGTATGTGTGTGTATGTGTGTGTATGTTTGTGTATGTGTGTGTATGTGTGTGTATGTGTGTGTGTGTATGTATTTTATGAGGAAAGGGATAGTCAGTTTCCTAACACTGTCGGTATTATTATTAGCTGACAGTCCGATCCAAAACTCGATTGATTTCATCTGCAATTGAGTCCAGTATTTGACAAACGCATACTCATAGCTATCCTCAAACCACAATAGACTACCGTTTTTATGGTCAGCCTTACACTGTTGATTGGCTGCCGTCCAGTCCAGTCCAGGCTGTCGGTGCTCATCATCGTAGGCTTTATAGCAATTGTTACGATAGCGTACATAATCCAAGTGTTCGCACAGTTGAAAGCTGGCACCGGTATAGTAGTTGTCTATGGCTTGACTTGTAGTGTCATTACTTAACAACAACCACTGTTGACATATAGCATATCGTCTACCTGTGCACTGTATGTCATTCCATTTGCCGGCACTGACCTTAACTGAATACATCTCGACACACGGCTCTAACGGCTCCAACCAATCACTGGGCTCACCCTTAGCCCAGTTAGTATAGACCAGTGGCTGATCCTTATCATCTGTCCATTCAAACTCGTGTACAGAACTACCGTTTCTCAGCTGTCGGTGCAGTCCTATGTACAGACCGTTTGTGTAGTGATGGTCAGTGTTTGGGCTCAATTGGCCTAACAGTGACGTAACGTACAGGTTCTGGGTTTCCGAATCGATTGACAGTAGGGTCGAGTTTAGCGACTGGCATACATCCCGGGCCTCCGTATAGGTATAGTTACGATCGGCTACTAGTTTAACACATTTCAAGCCCCTATAGTTTGACCAACTGTTTTGACACTCTTTCACATAATATTTATCTTTATTTTGTTTATTTGTAATAATAATAAAAAAACATTTTTATTAACATTTAATTATAATTATTTTTAAATAGTAATTATTATATAATGATTACCGCATTTAATAATGTTTATTAACATAAATCCAATAAACACTAAATAAATGTTTACAAAAATAATAATTAGTTTCATAATATTTATTATTGTTAAATAACAATTCAAAAAAAAATATTTTTATTTAGTAACTATTAATTTTAATAATAAATAATTATTAGTAAATTTTATTTGGAGAAATAAACATAATTAACAAAATATATGTTAAAAATTAAAAATATTATATTACTTTAGTATATAATTTTTAGTAATATAATATTAGTGTTAAATTTATGATATATATATATATATATATATATAGTATTATATAATATAATATATATTTGTTGAACAATATGATACACATTTTTTTGTTTAATAATATGTTAATATTAATTTAATTATAGTATTATTATAGAAAATTTAAATATTGTATTTATTAATTATTTTTTGTTGATTAATTTGTTGTGAATTGTGTAAAAATTCAATCATAATTTTTCTCATTTAAAAATATATTTTAGTTTTTTTTATTTATAAAAAATTTTATAAACATTAAAATTAAATTAAACTTTTTAAATTACTTAAAATAAAATACACAACATTTCTATCATTTCTATTTATTTTAATTTCCATTTAGAGAGATTAAAAGTATTTCATAAAATATTTATTACAAAAAAATTTATTTAAAGTGTTTTTTTTATATAAATTTATTAGTATAGATATTCATTGAAATTATATTAGTTGATAACTTTTATAAATTATACATATAATTGATTAATATTTGTCTTTAATAATTAGTTATTAAAATAGTAGAAATTACTTATACTGTATATATACGTATTAATACAAATATATAGTCTACTAAGTTATATATATATATAGAAATATAATAATATTACTTAATATCTAAAAAACACTTAATATATTATTATATCAATAAAATATTATCAAATGTATTTCATTAGAATAATAATAATATATATAGTATTAGATTCTTGATAAATTCTAATTTTTCTATTCAATTATTTATTTATTTATTAATAAAATTTTAACAATTAACTAATTAAATTAGACATTTATAAATTTTATTATTTAATGTTTTACTAAACTAAATAATATTTATTTTTTTACTTTAAGTTATTCTAGACTTTATACAAATACAAGACTTTCAAACATTAACATTAAAATATCTATATTTTTTAACAAAAAAAATGTTTATTTTATAATTTAAATATCAAAAATACTGCATAATAATCAAATTTTAAAACTAATTATTAATTTAATTTTTAATAATATATATTTGTATTAATATATATATATATATATATGTAATTTCTACTATTTTAATCTAATATTAATCAATTATAAGTATAAGTTATAAAAAGTTATCGTTAATATAATTTCAATTAAATATCTTTACTAATAAATTTTATATTATATAAATTATTTATTTAAAAGAAAAGCACTTAAGTTAAAAAAAATTTTTGTAATAAATATTTTATGAAATACATTTTAATCTCTCGAAATGGAAATTAAAATAAATAGAAAAGATTGTCATTTAATTAAAATAAACCATTAATAACAAAATTATAGATAAAGTATTATTTATTTATTTTTTGATGATCCAATAAATAAATCATAATGTGTGTGTAATATATTTTTAATAACTGATTTATCAATCATATATAATGTTAACAAAATTATATATATATATATTGATATAAATTTTATATATAAACTAATGTACAAATATAATTTAGTCAATAAATTTTTTTTAAACGATATTTATTAAATTTACTAATTTGACTTTTGACTAACTTATTATAAAAAAAACTTAATACAATAATTGTAATGTAAGTATTATTTATTATTATTAATAAAAAAATTATGCGTAAATATTTTACTAATATTATAATTATGTCTAATTTTTTGTTTTTATAAAAATGTTATGATGTTATTGATTATAATTTTTTATTTCATTATTATTTCAATACGGTTTTAATGTTTAATCGAAAATTATCCCCAATATTGACTATATTCAACAATGCTCATTTTGATAATAATAGTAAAATTATTACATGCAAACTTAACAATGATGAAATACCAGATTTGGAAACCATGTTTGCTAATATTGACAATTGAAAATTGTTGGATGGTGATAAACATTTTGTTTTTTTAATAGTTTTTTTACTAATCAATGTTTAAATTATCTAGAAGAAATTTAGTTTAGTTGTAGTGAAAAAATTTGAGCAAGTTAATTTAGGGGTTGGAATCACATTCATTGATAATATTGATCCGAAAAAATATTTGATGGACAACAATTAAATTAATTGTTGATTTAATTTCATCAACTGTTATATATTATTTTTGAAAAATTTATATAACAGTTGATGAAATTAAATTAACAATCAATATAATTTGCAATCAAATGCAGGAAACTCGGTATATATATATATATATATATATATATGATGCCAAACAAATGTATTGAATCAGAAAATGTTTTCGGAAATTTACCAACAACAAAAAACTTAAAAATGTAATAAATAAATTTCAATCAACCAAATATTGATGATAAATGTTTTGACATTTTGACAGATATGGACTTAAATAATAAAATATAAAAAATAAATTGATAATAAATGTTATTATAGTTTTTACAAATATAAATACAACTATTATAGTATTTTATATAGAAATTTTATTTACCATATTTTTACATTAAAAATTAATAATAAATCTATAATTTTTATTTAATTGTTAAAATTTAATTCAAAAATAAATAAATAATTGAATAGAAAAATTAGAATTTATTCAAGAATCTAATACTATATTTAATTATTCTAATGAAATACATTTAATAATATTTTATTGATAAAATTTATTAAGTGTTTATAGATATTAAGTAATATTATTATATTTCTATATATATATATATATATATAACTTAATAGAATATATATTTGTATTAATACCTGTATATATATATGTAATTTAATTTCTACTATTTTAATCACTAAATATTAAAGACAAATATTAATCAATTATAAGTATAAAGTAATAAAAATTTATCATTAATATAATTTCAATAAATATCTTTACTAATAAATTATCTATTTAAAAGAAAAACACTTAATTAGGAAATTTTTTTTGTAATAAATATTTTATGAAATACTTTTAATCTCTCTAAAAGGAAATTAAAGGAAATTAAAAAAGATTAAATGTTCAATTTCAAATTAGGTGTGGTTCACATATTACGTTAGCTCTTGAGGGGAGGAGGGGTTTAGCCAAAGCGAACTTTTGCGAACGAGAGGGAGAGGAGGGGTAGAGACTTTAAGAACGTTTGCATTTAGATATTTTATTTATTGTGGGGGGGGTAGCGGTTAGGCACATGCTAACGTAATTTTATTAAATGACTACATGCTAACAATTGCGAACATAGGGGAGGGAGGGGGTCTAGATTTCTTAAAAAGTGCGAACATAATATGTGAACCACCCCTTAAATATAAAAATGTCATTTAATTAAAATAAATCATTAACTCAAGTATTATTAATAACAAAATTATAAATAAAGTATTTTTTTTGTTGATTCAATAAATGAATCATAATCTACAGTATGTAATATATTTATTAACTGACTTATCAATCATATATAATGTTAACAAAATTATATATATTTATATATATTATATATATTGATATAAATTTTATATATAAACTAATGTACAAATATTTTCAAATATAATTTAGTCAGCAATTTAAAAAATAACGTTATTGTGATATTTATTAAATTTTTACTAAATTTACTAATTTGACTAACTTATTGTTTTTATATTATACAAAAAACTTAATACAGTAATTGTAATGTAAGTATTATTTATTGTTATTTTTAAATTATTCGTAAATATATTTTTAATAATATTAGAATTGTTTCTATTTTTTTTTTGTTTTTGTTTTTATAGAAATTCATTATGTTATTCATAATAATTTTTATTACATTATTATTTCAATACGGTTTGATGTTTGCAAATTGTCCCGATATTTACGATATTGAACCATGCTCATGTGATAATCTAAGTAAAAATATTACATGTAAATTTAATTATGAGGAAATACCTGATTTGAAAATAATGTTTTCTAATATTGACAGCAAAATTGGTGATGGTGATAAACATTTTTTCACAAGTTTTTCACTAATCAATGTTAAACTACTAAGATTACCTGAAAAATTGTTTAGTGGTCTAAAATTTGAGCAAGTTAATTTAGTTGGAATCAATTTTACAGATAATAGTACTAATCGTATTGATCCAAATGTATTTGATGGACAACAAGATTCAGTAAAACAATTAAAATTAGTTTTGAATGATATAACAGTCGATGAAATTAAATCATCGATTATTAATAATTTGCAATCATTGGAAACACTGTACATATATGACGCCAAACAATTGAATTTATCGGAAAATGTTTTCGGAAATTTACCAAAACTTACAAATGTTTACTTTGAAAATTGTGACATTCAAACAATCAATGAAAATGCATTCAAACGGTTAGATGCTTTACAATTTTTATCGATGCGCACCTGTAGTTTTAATAAAGTATATGCCCGTGCATTTGCCCTGGGTCCAGCCAATCATGAAACTACTATTGAATTTAGTTTTAATAAAAATTTCAATCAACCAAATATTGATGTGAAATGTTTTGACAATATTCAACGATCGGTTACTATATTATATGAAAATCATATAAATGTTATAACATATACTCATCCTATATTGGATGATAAGATTTTTACTATACTTTTGAAACAATCCAAGCAAAACAAAATTGTGGCCAAAATTGATTGTAATAATTGTGAAAACAAGTGGTTAATTGATGAACAATGGAAATCACAAATTGATGGCACTATCTGTACAAATGGTAATACTATCTATAAGTCATATTTGCGTTGGTGTGATAAAACAACTACTGTTAGTTTATTTTAAATAATATATATATACAATATATATATTTATAATCAATATCATAAACTAGACTATTATATATAGTATTATTAATTATTTTGATAATTATACAAAATTTTGACAATAAATAAATAAAAATATTATAATAATAATATCATATATTATTAAAAAAAATTAAATTATACTACAGTATTATAGATTACTATATTATAATATAGCCAAAAAAAACACAAAACAATGAATTTGTAGTATTATTATTAGACTACAAATAAAATACTTAAATAAAAAATATACATTTAATATATATATCTGAGCTTTGAATTCACACCTATATGTTAAAAATATTTGGTTAAAATATTAAAAATAAAATAACACACAAAAAAATTCATATGACTTGCATACTACTGATAAACTAATGTACAAATTAAATGCAAATATCATATGACTATTAGTGTGCTATTATAAACAACATATTAAAGTTGTTATTATTATATTATTTTAAAGTTATATTAGTTTTGTTTTTAAATATATATAATATACAGTAATATTGTTTAGTAATATATGATTATTTGATTTTTATTTGTATAACTACTACATTGATATCCTATTGAAATAATTGAACAAAATTTTTACATAAATTATAGGATTATTATTTAAATACTTTTTTTAATTATAAAAAAATTCAAATTAAATATAATTTGTGTTTATAGTTCACACGTGTTTTTTCTTATTTTCACTTATAAATAAGTACTGCAAACAAGTTGTGACAAAATTGATAACAATTTAGTAAAAAATTTATCATAAATTTTTATAACTTATAATTGATAGACTATTACTAAAAAAATAATTGATTTGAATGACATAAATACTTATTGAAAAATTAAAAAACAAAATTATAACTAGAGTTTCGGTAAAATAATTTTGAAATAAAAAAATAATTATTTAATAATTGTTAGTAATTATAGTCAACTTGTAGTGTAAGTGTAAGTGTTATGATATAACAGTATTACCAATAAAGCTGTGTATTAGTAATGATGTGTAATTTATTATAATCTTTAAGTTTAAGTAATTTTTTATAATAATATATATTAAATAACTATTTATATTAACTTTTTTAAACAAATCATTGATTATAACAATTATTATGACTGTAATAGTGATAACAACACGTGTTTGATCAACAAGTGTACATCAATATGAATACAGAGTTTACAAAAGCTTTCACTAGTTTTGCCAATAAACAATACAGTCCACAATTGGTTTACAAAATGTATGAATTGACAATTAATTATTCCAATTTTGGCATAATTAATGACAAACTTAAATGCCTAATATGTGATGAATTCATCAAAATCAATGATAACATGAGTTTAAAATTGGATTATGATAAACACATCAAAGGAGATCATCAAAAACGGATAACAACAAATTCAAACAAAAGGAAATCTACAGAAAATTTGGCTATTGTTTCGAAATCAGACAAAGATTTTAACCTTAATTTGTGTATAACAATGATTGCATAGAATATTCCATTTTATAAATTAACATCAAGTAAGTTTAGAGATTTTTTAACAAAATACACTGGATATAAAATACTTGATCAGTCATCAATGAGCAAATCGTATTGCCACTTGCTTATAACAGTTTACTAGAAAAAATAAGATCAATTGTTGCAAACAACTGCATTTATGTAATGTTTGATGATACCACTGACTTAAAATCAAATATTGTATTCAACGTAATTATTGGTTTATTAGATGGTCAATATCATGAACCAATGTTATTATCAACAGAATTTATTAAATCTACAAATGCTATCACTATTTACAAATCAATGGAAAATGCATTGAATAAGTTGTGGCCAAATGGCATACAATATAGTAAAGTCAGGCTTGTTATCACAAATCAAGAACAAGCAAATATTGCTGCTATGAAATTAGCAAAAGATAGCAAAAGACATGTTACATGTTTAGCTCATTGTTTTCATCGTGTGTGTGAAAAAATAAGATCTGATTATAAAACTGTAGACAACTTTTTATCAAATATGAAACAACTTTTGGCGCGATCACCAAAACGCAGAGCTGAATTTAACAATATATGTCCAGGAATACCATTACCAAAACATACAATTGTTACTCGATGGGGCAGTTGGTTAGATTCTTCAGAATAGTATATTCAACATTATGTCAAAGTTAAAGAATTTGTAAAAAATTCAAAATTATCAAACAATTTAATTATGGATTTGAAAAATAGCGTTGAAAATCGAGACTTCAAGTCACAACTTTTTGAATTAAAACAGTATAAGTTTATTAACGAAAATATTGTTAAAATTCAATCAGATTCTTTAACAGTATCTGACCAAACAAATATTATTAAAAAGCTATTAACTACTCTCAAAGGTCAAATTTTAAATAAATTGGATAAATCATTAGGAAAAAATCCTGATATAAAGTATTTTATGGATATGCCAGATTCGATATTTAATTATGCTCGACTTACAAGTGCTAGTGTTGAACGTTCATTTTCTAAATATAACGACATTTTTTCATGTAAAAGACGAAGTTTTAAAGAAAATAACATTGGAATGTACTTGTTTGTAAATTTTAATAATTTTTTATAATTTGTATTTATTTGTAATTTTTTTATTTGTAATTTTTTTATTTGTAATTTTTTTTATTTGTAATTGTATTTATAATTAAATTCATAATTTTGTATTTTTTTGTATAATTTTTTAAATAGTAATTTTATTTTTTGTGTTTAGTTTATAATAAAAAAAATTATATATAAATTTCAAAAATTCAAAGCTCAGATATATATATTAATATCATATTTGATGAGAATTTACAGTTATTTGTTTATTTTATGTTAAGTAATTCAAAAGATTTTTAATTTGTATTTTTATAATTTTTTTTAAAACTAAAATATATTTTTAAATGAGAAAATTTATGATTGAATTTTAACACAATTGATAACAGATTAATGCACAAAAAATAATAAATAAATACAATCTTTAAATTTTCTAATTTAAATATATATATATATATTTCAAAGTTTCAAAAGTTATAAACATTTTAAATAAACAAAAATTGAATTGAAAATGAATTACTAAAAAAATAAATACACAATAACAGCATATTTCGTTACAACGATCAGTAATTATTATTATTAAAAATATAAGACAATTAAAAAAAATATTATTCATATATTATCTTTTTAAAAAATTAGTTTTACTTTAAAAATAATTTATTAGTATTTATTGGCCATCTAACGGATGCCAATAATGCTTAATAAACAATTATACAAATATTATTATATAATAAAAGCTAATTAATAAAACAATTATATAAAATAATAATAATTTAATTGAAAAGTAATAAAAATATTTTTAATAATAATTATTCTAGAATATACATGTATATAGTATTTTTTAAATTAGTAATTTTATTATCATTGTTTTAATGAAATTATAATATAATTAACACTACATATAATATATATATGGACTTAAATAATAAAATATAAAAAATAAATTGATAATAAATGTTATTATAATTTTTACAAATATAAATACAACTATTAAAGTATTTTATATAGAAATTTTATTTATATAGAGAATTTAAATTAAAAATTAATAATAAATCTTAAAAAAAATATTTAAAAAAAAAATTAGCCAATAAAATACAATAAATTTAAATTAAATCCATTAATGAAAACAATAATTGACCGCAAATATAGATATATTGGAAAAATTCTAAACTATTCATTGGAAACAAATCCAAACAATAGAAACCAATGGTCGGTCCGGACAGTCGTTCGACATACAGAAGCAATTTTAAGCGCATCGGTAGTGATAGTAACGGCTGATGCCTATAACGGACCAAATGCTGGTACAAACAGCTCAGGGGCTGATGAGCCGTTTTCGATATCCATGTGCTCATTATGTGTGTAAACAGTGCCAGCGAAAAACAAAATGACATAACCGATAGCAAATATAATTTGATTACCAAGGTAGAATCGTGATGAAACGTACCGTATATGGCCAACAATAGGCCCGGTGTCATAATATAGTACATTGCAAATGTCATTTGGGAATAAAATACATTCAATTGCCAAACATAATCGGTTAGACCATTGTGTTCGCGTATGGCATCCGCTAGTCTACTAACCCGATAGTACCGGTGCCACCATCGGACATTCAATGTACGGGTATTATCCATATTATCCATATTATCTATCGTTAAATTTGCCGACATTTTATCGGTAAGTTCCCTGTATTTTAGTTTCATAAAACTACTGATACCGAACCATATGACAAAACTTAGGAAAGCATTGCTTATGATTTTCATTATGGTTACGAAATGTATGGTATTTATGATAACCAGTCTAAACAGCCACCACCCATACCAGCCATACCATCCATACCCATACAACCATTTGCTACTACTATTGTTGTTAGCCCTGGCACTGGTAGTCGTACCAAAATCAATTGATTCAGTAAATGCCAAATAATAGGCATATATGAATAGCATAAACGATAGCCAAACACATGTATGAATGGATGGTCGCAACAATTTAATCAATATATTGCTGCGAAACATCAGCTGATCCATTGTTTTCGGTTTAAGTTTGAATTGAAATATTTTATATTTGATTTTGTTGGCAAAGTCTAGCAAATAAACAGTTTGTTTCAGTTCCTGATAGTTGGTTACCAATGATAGATAAAATGTTGTAAACGATGCTATAGTTGCGCACAGGGAGCCCATTGTCGAGTTGGTTACAGTATATAATGGATCGCCTAATAAGTCATGAATCCATATCTATTATATAATATAATATTGATATATATACAGTATATATATATATATATTGATATATACAGTATATATATATTGATATATACAGTATATATATATTGATATATACAGTATATATATATTGATATATACAGTATATATATATTGATATATACAGTATATATATATTGATATATTATTGTTTCAAAACTTCAATCTAATATAATTATTTAGATACAAATTTTTTTTGTTAATTAAAAATTTATTTAATTATTTACTAATATATAATATATATAATAAATTCTTATTAAATTTTTTTAATTAATTAATTAATAAAATAAAACTATTGTATGAATAGAATTTTTAAAAATTTAGTAATTAATTAATTTAAATTAGATTATAAATATTTTTATTAAAAAAAAATTAATATAATTACCTCATCGACTATAGAAGTTATCATAAATTTGACGAAACATACAAATAGTATGAAATTAATTAGTAATACCATAACTACTCTCCGGTAATTCAATTGTCGGTTCATATAGCTATCGGAGCTGCCGTATAGTGTTATATAGAAATTGGTAGTTATATCCTCTAAACGTTCAATAGTAGGCCGGGGCTCGTAATAACTTTTATCAATAGTTATTTTACGGCCAATTAATGATTTCAGCTTGCTAGTTATTGTCATCATTATCATTTTATTAACTAATCAAAAAATAAATAATAATAATTTAGTAGTTAATAAATAAAAATTAATTAATATCTATAATAGTAATTAATTTTATAAAATAAATAATATTATTTATTAAAAAAATAATATATTAATTAGTTAAATAAATACATAAATAAATTAATATCTGTAATAGTAATTAATTTTAAAAAATAAATAATATTATTTAATTAAAAAATAATATATTAGTTAGTTAAATAAATACATACATACATAAATAATATATATATATTTATATGATATATTATATTATTTAAACTAAATTAATTTATTATTATTAAAAATAAAATTATATATATATATATTAATAGTTAAATTTTATAATAATTATATTTTAAGTTTAATATTTTTGTTGTTGATTTATTATTATTATTATTGAGTTTTTGTCTACTATTTTCGCAATTTTATTAATATTAGGATTTTTAATGCAATAATAAAAATCGATGAATATATATATAACACATTAATATTATTAGAAAAACAATTTTTAATATAAAAATAATATCTTAAACGTTATATATATAACAACATAAATATAACGCTAAAATCAAATTAATTTATAATATTTAGAAAAATTAAATAATATTTTCTATATTATTATTATTATTTAGGAAACTAACATTAGATATAAGTTGAATAATACAATAAATAATATATAATTTATTGATTTTTACTATTATAATAGTATCAATATATACTAATAGTAAATATATAAATATTATTATTATTATTATTTATTAATTTAGTTAAATTTTTATTGAAATTAATTAAATTATTTGTTTTAGTACTAATTAAGCTAATATTTTTTATAATATTAAAATCTTAAATACAAACAATTAATAATATTTATAAGTAGTTATACTGTATTAATCAGATATATATATATATATATATTAGTTAAACTAGAAAACAATTAATTAATAAGTAATAATTAGTGATTCATTTAACTACAATATTATTATTAATAATTAAGCTATAATTATATAAATATTAGTTAAACTACAATACTTTAATGATATAATTAATTAAATCTAAAGTTTAATAAATGTAATTTTATGATTATTAAATTTATACTTACATTAGACAAATAAATTGTTGTTGAATAATAAATAATATATAAAAATAATATATATATATATATATATATATATATATATATATATATATATATATCAAATACATTAATAACAATAGACTATTTTGAATATAAAATAATATTTTAAACTTTAAATTTAAAACGATAATTTCTAATTAAATTATAATATTTATATAATAAAAAAACTAATTATTTATTATTATTGTTATGTAGTCTAAAATAACTTACATTAAATATTGATTTATATTTTTTAATAAATTTTAATAATAATATTATTATTATTATCATAAATTTATTGTCATATTTATTTTTCAATATATAATATCTTAAATGTTTTTATTAATAATTTTTGTTTATAACTTTTAAATTATTAGATCAATTAATTAATTAATAGACTAAATATTTAAAATATTATTATTAAGCACAAGAATTATAAAAAATTTATATTTTTTAAGTCTATTGTATATAAACATAATTAAAAAAATAATTATCAAACTTAATTTATCAAATAGTTGTAATAATTTCAAACATTATAAATTTAATTAATATAAACTGATTGCTAAATAATTAGTATATATATAAGTTACAAAAATTTAAATATTATTTTAGTTTATAGAATTTATTAATTTTTTTGTATTTATTTATTGAAACATTTTGAAAACACAAAAATAAATAAATAATTTGTTTAGTTAAATAAAATATAATTAATAATTGAATAGTGAATCTAATAGATTACTAATATATTTGTTTGTTAATAAAATAATTTTAGTTATAACTAATTGTGAAATTAAATCAATAATCAATTTAATTTATTTATTATAATTATAACGATGGATGAACTATAAATGTGTTTTAATTTTGTAATAAAATAAGTTTCAATTTATACAATAATTAGTTTATATATCACAAAAAAATCAAACATTAAATTAAATTAAACTCATTTAGACATAATTATAAGATAATGTACACGTAATTAAAGAAAATTATTTATACACAAAAAAAATTATAAATAAATTTTCATTTATTTAAAACAAAAATAATATTAATATTATTATTATTATATTAATGTCATCAACGAAAACATTAATTGACCGCAAATATAGATATATTGGAAAAATTCTAAACTATTTATTGGAAACAAATCCAAACAATAGAAACCAATGGTCGGTCCGGACAGTCGTTCGACATATTCAAGCAATTTTAGGCGCATCGGTAGGGATAGTGTCGGCTGATGTAGTCGTTGTTGTTGGTGTCGGTGTTGATGGTGTCGGTGTTGTTGGTGTCGGTGTTGTTGGTATTGATGTCGGGCTAACAGTACAAACAACTGATTTAGGGGCTGATGAGCTGTCTGACTAATCCAGGTGCTCATCACGTAGATAAACATTGAGAATGAAAACCCGAATACCAGCAAAAATATTAGATATATTTTAACTACCTGGGTCGAATCATGATGAAACGTACCGTATAGGGTCAACAGTATACCCGGTGTCATTATATAATACATGGCAAATGTCATTTGGGAATAAAATATATTCAATCGGCTAACAAATCTGGTCAGACCATTGTGTTCATTGATTGCAGCCATTAATTGGCCACTACTTAACCTATAATATCGATGGTTACTATCGGTATTACCTACGGATATGTTTGATAATTGTATTTCCCGAGTAATTTCCCGGAATTTTAATTTCAAATAACTAGTTAAACCAAACCAGGCAACAAAACTAATAAAACCATTGCTAATTATTTTGGTTATCGATACTAAATGTATTAGATTAATGATAACAATTAGCCACCAATTATTAGCATTGATATGAAAATCATTGGAAATCACTGCCAATGAATAGGCATATATGGAAAATATAAATGTTAGCCAAATAAATGTATAGATCATTGGTCGCAATAGTTTAATCATTATATTTGTATGAAAAACCAATCGTTTCATTGTTTCCCGGTTTAGTTTATATTCAAATACATTGTATTTGATTTTATGGGCAAAATCTAACAAATAAACAGTTTGTTTCAGTTCCTGATAGTTGATAACCAATGATAAATAAAATGTGGTAAACATTGCCAAACTAGCACATAGTGAACCCAATGTTGAATTGGTTACAGTATATAATGGATCGCCTAATAAGTCACGGATCCATATCTATTAAATAATAAATTAATAATTAAATAAATTTTATACACAGTATTATTGTTTTGTTTTTTAGTTATTTCAAAACTATACACTCTAGTATTACTTATTTAGATATTTATTTACTAATTATTAAAAATAAATAAATAAATAATAATATATTAAAAAATATACAGTATATTTATAATTGTTTATTAAAAATAATTATTTCAAAACTTCATCTAGTATAATTATTTAGATACTATTTTTTATTGCTAATTAAAAATTTATTTAATTATTTAGTAATACTAATATATATAATAAATAACTTAAAATACTCTATTAAAAAAATTAAAAAAAACTACTATTTTTGTTGATAAATATTATTTATTTTATTTTTAAAAAAAAATTAATATAATTACCTCATCGACAATAGAAGTTATTGCAAATTTTACGAAAGATATAAATAGTATGAAATTAATTAGTAATACCATAACTACTCTCCGGTAATTCAATTGACGGCTCATATAGCTATCGGTGCTGTCGTATAGTGTTATATAGTAATTGATTAACAGATTTTCTAGACGTTCAATAGTTGGTCGCGGCTTATAATGGGTTTCATTAATTATTGGTATTAATAATTTAAACAACAATGATTTTAGCTTGCTCAACATTGTCAATTTATCAATTTTGATAATTAATAAATAATAATAATAATAATAACTTTTGAAATATTAAAAACAAAAATAAATAAATTTCTATTTAAACTATTAATACAATTATTTATATATAACTTATTTATTTTGTTTTTTTAACAACAATACTAATAATATACTAATAATAAAAATAGATTTATTAGCAGTAATACTACTTTAGATAGTAATATAATTATTACAATTATTATATACAGTATTACTATTAGATTATTATTGAGATATACACTGTTTATTATATTATAAGTTAAAAAAATAAAATTGTTAAGCAATAGTTAATTGTATTATAAATTATATTTTTAACATAATTAATAAAGTTTATGCTAATTATATGATTCAGATTTTATAATAAAATTTTTTATTCAAAAGTTATTGTCACAAAATGAAACAAATGTTTATAAATAAAAAAATTATAATAATATCTACAATATAATAGTATTAAATAGATTTTAAAGTGCTTAAAAAAACTTATTTTGATTTTTTAGTTTTTTTATATAGCTATTGAACAATTAATTTTATTAAATTTACTAAAAATCTTATTATTACAACTATAAATGAAAAATTAATATAAACTTTAAATTAAATGTATTCACAGATTTTTTTTTGTGAATAAATAACTCAAAAATACTTGAGGTAATTATAGTTATTTAAAAAAAAAATAATTTATATTTTTTTAAATTATTATTTTAGTTTCACCTAAATATAATCATATATTACTCATTATTATTTGTTTTATTAGAGGACAAGTCCTTTAGTTTATTATATCATTATATCATTAACTATATTCAATAGTTTTTTTTATTTGTATAATATTTTACTGAACATTAATAATAGTTTAATAACATTTAGGTTAATATCGTGAGAAAAAATAATAATTTTTTCCTTAAATAAACAAATTATAAATCTTAAACTTTAAGTAATAATACAACAATTATAATACAAATAAAAAAAACTATTGAATATAGTTAATGATATAATGATATAATTACTTATTGATTTATATTTATGTAAAAATAGATCAAATAGAAAATTTACATTAAATTTTTTATATATAGAAATAATTATTATATTAACTTTGAGATCCCACATATTTATTACTATTGTAATAATGTATTTAAAAAATACACATTAAAAATTTTTATTTAATAGACTATTAGTTATTATAATACTTAATAGATTCTAAAATATTTTTTAAATATTACTTGTATAATAAACTGTTATATTACTGTATTATTTTTTCTCATTATTATTAGACAAACAAACATATTGTATAAAATCATAATACAATTTTTTTTAAAAATTAATTCATATTAAAAATAAGAATTTATATATAGTTAGTATAAGCTATAATAACAAAATTTTATAAAATAGTTATTTTTAATCAAAATATTTTTCCACTAATTTTATTTTTGCTAAAACATAATTTAATTATAATATAAAAATTTATAAATTTATATACCTCTATAGAAGTTTTTAAAAAAATTAGTATTCAATTAATTATAATACTGTAAATATAAGAAATAAATTGATTATAAATATTCTTGATTTTTACAAATATAAATACAACTATTATAGTATTTTATATAGAAATTTTATTTACCATTTTTTGTATATATATATATAGAGTTTATAAATTAAAAAATTAATAATAAATCTCAAAAAAAATATTTATATTTAAAAAAATTCGACAATAAAATACAATAAATTTAAATTAAATCCATTAATGAAAACATTAATTGACCGCAAATATAGATATATTGGAAAAATTCTAAACTATTTATTGGAAACAAATCCAAACAATAGAAACCAATTGTCGGTCCGGACAGTCGTTCGACATATTCAAGCAATTTTAGGCGCATCGGTAGGGATAGTATCGGCTCATGTTGTTGTCGTCGGTGTTGTTGGTATTGATGTCGGGCTAACAATACTAACAAATGATTTAGGGGCTGATGAGCTGTCTGACTAATCCAGGTGCTCATCACGTAGATAAACATTACCAATGATAATCCAAATACCAGCAAATATGTTAGATATATTTTAACTACCTGGGTCGAATCATGATGAAACGTACCGTATAAAGCCATTAGTATACACGGTGTCAAAATGTAATACATAACAAATATCATCTGTGAATATAATATATTCAATTGACCAACAAATCTGGTCAGACCATTATGTTCAGTGATGGCACTCATTAATAGCCAATTAATCCTATAATACTGATACTGCCATCGATAATGATTTTTGCTACAGGTTTTCGCTATCAATTTGATTGATAATTGAAATTTACGTGTAATTTCCCTAAATTTCAATTTCAAATAACTAGCTATACCAAACCAGGCAACAAAACTAATAAAACCATTTGAAACCATTTTGATTATAGTTATCAAATGTATTAGTTTTATGATAATCAGTTTAGCTATTAGTAGCCACCAATTACTAGCACTGGTATGAATAGACTGACCACCCAATTTATTAGTAAACCTGTATAATAGTATAAAATTATTATTTTCACCTGTATTTTCCTGTATATTAAATATTATATTCCTGTATGTTAACCTGTACTTAAATAACTATATATTCGTATATATTTATAATAATATAAAATAAATTTAATTTAGATACTATAATTATATAAAAAGTTGAAATTATTTTATATTGAACATGAACAATTTTACAAATATTTATAAATTTTTTATATTTAAAAAAATATTTGAAATATTTAAACTGTATATTAAAAATACAAGCAATTTTTTACTAACAAAACTTAATTCATAGTTATTTTATACTTTTATTAATCAATTAGTTTTACATATTTTAAAACTGTATATTTTATTATACAGGTTAGCCCTTTCCTGTCACCTGTATTAGACCCTTGATTCCTGTATAATACAGGCGGCACCTGTATGGGTGGTCAGTCTAGGTATGAATATCATCGTAAATCATGGCCAATGTATAGGCATATATGGTAAATAAAATCGTTAGCCAAATAAATGACTGAATCATTGGTCGCAATAATTTAATTATTATATTTGTACGAAATATCAATCGTCTCATTGTTTCCCGGTTTAGTTTATATTCAAATAAATTGTATTTGATTTTATGGGCAAAATCTAACAAATAAACAGTTTGTTTCAGTTCCTGATAGTTGATAACCAATGATAGATAAAATATCGTAAACATTGCTAAACTAGCACATAATGAACCCAATGTTGAATTGGCGACAGTATATAATGGATCGCCTAATAAGTCACGGATCCATATCTATTATAATAACATATTAATGAAATTTAAATAAATTTTATACACAATATTATTGTTTTTTAGTTATTTCAAAACTATACACTCTAGTATTACTTATTTAGATATTTATTTAGATTTACTAATTAAAAAAAATAATTAATAAATAAAAAAATACTAGATTAATAATATGATAATAATAAATGATTAAATAGAAAGTTTCTTTGAAAATTTCTCAGTAATAAATTTGTATATAAATTTAACTATTTATTGTTATACTATAGGATTACCAAATATATATAGCTATTGTAATACTATAAAAATATTAATAAGACATAATATAATACAATACATATTATACTGTATATAATGTAGATTACTGTATAAAATGGGATAACTATATAAATAATTATAAATTATTTATTAATAATAAGTTTTTTAAAAGTTTAATCGTTATTTTATTATATCATTGTTTAATTAAATTAATTAATTTTTCTTAATTTAATTAATAATTAAAATACTGATAATAATATTTATTGGTTACTTGTATAAAACAATGTTAAAGATAACAAATATCTAGAGAACAAAATTAACCATGGTGATCCCATAAATAAATTATTTTTTAGAAACTTTCTAGAAATTTCTCTATTATTTCAATAAATTTCACTGTTTTTCTTTTGTCAATATTAATTGCATGATATTATTTTTAAATATATATTTAAATCAAATTAAATATATATTATTTTTTATAATAAAAAAAAGTTATATAATTACCTCATCGATAATAGAAGTTATTGTAAATTTTACGAAAGATATAAATAGTATGAAATTAATTAGTAATACCATAACTACTCTCCGGTAATACAATTGACGGCTCATATAGCTATCGGTGCTGTCGTATAGTGTTATATAGTAATTGTTTAACAAATTTTCTAGACGTTCAATAGTCGGTTGAGGCTTATAATGGGTTTCATTAATTATTGGTATTAATAATCTAAACAACAATGATTTTAGCTTGGTCAACATTTTCAATTTATAAATTTTGATAATAAATAATAATAATAATATATTTCCTAATGTTATAAGCAAAATAAATAATGTTTATTCAAAAACTATTAATATACTAATAATAAATTAGTTTATTTTAAATAATACTAAAATATTTATATTGTTTTACTATTACATTATCATTATTATTATAATTCATGATTTATTATTAAGATATATAATTCATATTAAGTCAAAAAAAATAAAATATAAAAATTGTTGAACTATAGTTTATTGTATTATAAATTATATGTTTATGATATTTATATATATATTATTGATTCAGATTTTTTAATGAAACTTATTTTCTAAAGATTTTGTCTCAAAATAAAATAAATGTTTATAAATTTTATTTAAAAACTCGCAGAATTTTAATAAAGTTTTAAATGTTATAAACACTATATTTATTTAATAACTCTCGAACTATTAATTAAATTTAAAAAAATTCAATTTCCTAAATATTTTATTATTATGATTACAACTAAAATTTTTTGTATAAAAATAAACTTTAATATAAATTTTAAAATAAATTTAATTAGAAATGCTTTTAATTAGAAATAATTTAAAATTTTGATAATTTTTTTAATTAAAGATTATACAACAAAATAAATGTAAATAAATTTAATAATAAAAATTAATATATTTGTCTGGTATATATTAATTTTAATTTTAATATTTATATATATATATAAATATAATTAAATTTAGTTATACTTATAATTTAAAACTTTGTTATTATAATTTATTTAAAAATATTTAACATTTAAAAATGTGTACAAAATATACTTTAAGTTTCTACTAAATTTATACAATAGTTATTGTATAGCAAATTATGATTTATCAAAAATATTTTTTCACTAATTTTATTTTTAATTATAAGATAAAAATTTATTATTTATATATATATATATTTACATCTAGTAGAAATTTAAAAAATTATTATTATTCAATTAATAGTTTTATTAATATTTATAAATTAACCACAAAAAATAGTTATTTATTATAGTACTTATATTAAAGAACATCAATATTATAATTAAATTATAAATAATAATTTTTTTAATTAAAAAAAACTCATCAATAAAAACATCATTTGACCGCATATATAGAAATACTGGAAAACTTCAAAACTATTCATCGGAAACAAATCCAAACAATAGAAACCAATGGTCGGTCCGGATAGTCGTTCGACATACAGAAGCAATTTCAAGCGCATCGGTAGCGATAGTGTCGGATATCGGACCAAATGCCGGTACAGGTATTTCAATGGCAAATGTGCCGATTTGGTTATCCATGTATTCATCAGGCAATCCAATAGTCCCAATGATACACAAAATACTAGTATAAATCCCATTATAATTTTGGCAATCAGTTTTGAGTCGTGATGATAGGTACCATACAATGCCATTAGCATACTGGGCGTCAATATATAATAGATAACCAGATTTAGGTGACAAAAATATCGATTTAAATCCCGGATACATTTAGTAAAACCATTATGATCGTTGATAGCACGTGCCAAACCAATCGGATAGCACGTGCGCCATTTATTTCGATTATACGCAAACGATACGCATATTTTATCGGATAATTCAGTGTATTTCAAACGGGCATAACTAGTACAAGCAAACCATACAATATAACCTAAATAAGCTAAACTAATCATCTTAACTATAGCAATGGCTACTAGTGTATTGTACAATAGAAATTTGACCATGTACCAATAATTGTTATTTGATGTATCAAAATCGTCTACTAGTGCCAAATAGTAGGCATACAATTGTGTCATGAATGTTATCATCGATACCATGGGTATCATTGGTCTCAACAATATTATTAATAAATTACTTCTATAGATAAACGATCGTTTAGTTAAATAGTTTAATTGGTATTTGAATTGATTGTATTTGATTTTGTAGGCGATATCAAAAAATTTAAATTGATTTGTCAGTTCCTGATAGTGCAGGACAATTGATTGATAAAATGTAGCAAATGTTAGTATACTAGCGCTCAGGGAGGCCATTGTCGAATTGACTATAGTATAATAGGGATCGCCTAATAGATCCCGGATCCATAGCTTTATATTTAAAAAATAAAATAAAATAAAAATAACATTAATATATAAATAAATTATAATTATCAAAAATAAATATTTGATACCTCATTGAAAATTGATGTTATCGTAAATTTGATAAATATTACAAATACTATGCAATTAATTATGATTATCGTTACTAATCTTTTTGTAACCAACTTTCCCGTTACATAACTATCGGTGCTGTCATATATGGTTATCATATATAAGCCGATAATATTCTCTACCCGTTCAATGGTAGGTCTAGTTTGGTAATAGCTAACGTCTAACTGTATCATTGATTTAATCAATAATTTTAGCTTGATCATTATTGTTGTCAAAATTAATTAATCATAATAAATTTATGATGATAAGATTATATATATTATAAATATATTAAAACTGTTTTTAAATGTTTAAAAAAATTATTTTTGTAGTCTAATTAAATAATTTTTATTATAACCATATTTACAGCTTAAATGATTAATAATATTATATAAATATTTTATATAATTATTAGTGATAATAATTTAATAATAAAATATAATTTTTAGTGCAGTTATAAATACAATAATCAATACTATTATATATAAGTATTAAGATATTAATTTTAGCTTTTAATTATAAAAATTACTGTATATTATAAATTATAAATATATGTGCTTAAAACGCTAAATTATAATTAAATTAAGTTATATTTTAAATATAGTTTATTATAAAATAAAATAAAAATATAGAGAAAAAAATCTAAGTTTTAATTAACTAAATATAAACGTGAATAATAAAAATAGAAAAAAACAATAGATATTATTGATTTAATTAATAATTTATTATAAAAATAACTTATTTATTATAATATATATTTTTCTAGTTAAAGTTATATTTTTTAAATTTTATTTTATAATAAATAAGTAATTTTTAGTTATTTATTATAAAATTAATTCATATTATTTGTTTAATGAAAAATTATGTTTTTAAAAAAATCATATAAAATCAAATTAAATAATTTAATTAAAAGAATATTTTTTGTCGTATTTTGATTATAATATAATAAAATATTTCTAAAATTGTGTAAATATTATTATATTTAAAATTTATTTGTTTTTATAATTACAAATTTTTTTTAAACTATTATAAAATCTTAATAGAGTTATATAACTAAAAATAAATTATCAATATTACAACATTATTAATATAAGAAAAGATATTTATAATAAAAATAATATCAATATATTAGACTATAATTAATCATTAGAAATAAAATACACGAAAATATATATTTATTTAAAAATTATATTCATTTTTGTCAACAATTTTATATTAATGCTTATTAGTAAATAAAACAGCTGTTTAATATTATTATCATTAATTATTATTATAAATATATATATATATATATAAAATACTAATATATTGCGTCTAACAATAGCTCATTTTTTTATAAAGTATTATTGATTTAATTTTATATATAATTATTTTACTGTAATATTATTAGTAAAACAATAAAAAACATTACTCAACTTTAATTATTAAAATAATAAATTTTATAATTTAATATAAATGAATTTTTAAAAAGTGAAATATTTAAATTTAATTTTAATAAATAAATTTTTTGAAATAAAAACTAAATGCATTTAATTATTTCTAATTAATTAAAAAAATTATTTAACCAATTATTTTACTGGAATTTAATTTAATAGTTAAAAATTTATATAAGATATTAATTATCATATAATATATATATATATGTCTTTCTTATATACATAAAAATTTATTTGCTAAATTGGATTCGTATATTGTTAAAAAAAATAAGTTTAAAAAAGTCAATTACATTTAAAAAAAACAAAATATGACCATTAGTTAAATTTTAAAAAATAGGTTAATGAATTAATTTAGCTGTAAAATTGCTAATATAAAGTAAATTTTTATATATAAATTTAATAATATTTTAATTACTATTTACTTAATTAGTATAATTATTAATATGTAAAAAAATTTATTTTAACTTGCAAATATATTAAGTATATTTAAAAAACTAAAATTATAATAATCCCATCAATAATACCATTCCCTGACCGCTAATATAGAAATATTGAAATAATTCTAAACTATTTATCGGAAACAAATCCAAACAATAGAAACCAATGGTCGGTCCGGACAGTCGTTCCACATACAGAAGCAATTTTAGTCGCATCGGTATGGATAGTGTCGGATGTCGGGCCAAATGTTGGTACAGGTATTTCAATGGCAAATGTGCCCAACGGCTTATCCATGTATTCATCAGATAGTCAAACATGGCCAACGATAGACAAAATGTTAGTATAAATAGAAAATAATACCTGGCCAATAGTACCGAATCCTCGTGAAACGTACCGTACATTGCCAACAGTATGCCGGGTGTCATGAAAAAATAGATAATAAAATTTACCTGGCTAAAATAATTATCCAATTGTTTGACAACAGTAGTTAGACCATTATGTTGGTTTATGGCCAATAATAACCGTACGGGATTGGCCCGGGATTGTCGCCAATTATTATCATTGGTATTGTCTAACAACGATACGTACGTCATCTGGCGTGCAATAGACTGGTATTTTAGTTTCAGATATCGGGCGCAACCGAACCATACGATAAAACCGATAAATGCGCCACTGGTCATTTTAATTATGGCAACTAAATGTACTAGATTAGTTATTAGAAATTTTATCAGCCACCACCAATTGCCATTACTACCAGTATCAAAATCGTCATCAACCAATGCCAAATAATACGCATACAATAGCGTGGAAAATGTTATCCACGATACCAAGTGTATCATTGGTCGCAACAATATTAATAGTATATTAAATTGTAACATCAATCGTCTCATTTGGTTCCGGTTTAGTCGATATTCAAACAAATTGTTTTTGATTTTATAGACCGATTCAAACAAATACATGGTATGCGTGTATTCCTGATAGTGTATGACCATTGCTAAGTAAAATGATGAAAACGTTGCTATTGTTGAGCACAGGGATCCCATTGTCGAATTGGTTATTGTGTAATAGGGATCGGCTAATAGTTCACGAATCCATAGCTAGGAAATGATTTATTTTTAAAAATATTAAAATAAATCAAAAAAAATTAATCTAAAGTCAATTTAATACTATTTCCACAAAAAAAAATTAATTTTAACAAATCTAATTATAATTTTTAATAATATCTATTAATATATAAAAATATTGTGCCAATAATTCATATATACACTAGTTATCTATGATTGAAAATATTATACAAATTCACATTGATAATCTAATATATTTTATATTAGTAAAATTATTTAGATCAGTTATATTTATATAAAAAAATTTAATTATAGTTTATTTATAATTAATAAAAATAAATAATTTTATTTTTAAAATCTATTTAATTAAACATTATACTAACCTCATTGATAATAGATGTTATGGAAAATTTTACAAACGTTATGAATTGTACGAAATTCAATACAATTACCAACACTAGTCTCCTGTAATCCATTTGTCGGTTCATATAGTTATCGCTACTGTCGTATAGTATAGCATAAAATCGGCTCATTATTGACTCGACCCGTTCAAAGGCCGGTCGTGTTTCGTAATAACTTTCCTTAAACGTTAGCAATAACCGAATAACGGAAATCACCTTGCTCATAATTCTCATTTTTTTGAATAAATTAAATATATAACATAATTTAAAAAACATCTAATATTAAATACTAAGTATTAAAAAAATATCTTAATTAATATTTTATTATTAAATAAAATTTTATTAATTCTGGACCAATAATAATAATAAAATAAAATATTTATAATATTATTTATATCAGATATACAATATCTGAATATCTAAATAAAATTTTTGTTTATTGTTTAACTTATATAATAATATAATATTTATAGTATAAAATGATATATCAGTTTATAAAAGTTTAAGAGACTTAAACTTAATTAATCAATATATGCAAACATATAAATTATTTTTCAGTATTTACCGATTTATATTATGCTATTATACAGTACAGTACAAGTATAAAATGTTTTTTTTCTTCAAAACTATAATTAATTAATTTTTTTTACATAAAAAAATATTTTCCTTAAATAAATTATATATTGATATATACAGTTATATACTGTATTATAGCAAATAATAAATATTATTATAGTCAGGAATTATTGTCTCTGTATATTAATATTATGCAAATATAAAGTTTATTGATTTTATAAATATGATTATATGATATATAGATATAAATAATAATGAACTTTATATTATAATTTTATGTTAAAGTTAAATCAAGTTTAAATTTGTGATAAATTATGTAAGAAAAAACATAAAATTGAAAATTATTCTATAGAAATACATAAAATATTTATTTAACATAAACATGCAAATAAAAAAATGTAAATAAAATAATTATTTATAGAAATAAATAGGAAATTAAATACAGTATTTAAAGATATTAATAAATATACAGTATTATTATTTGAAATTATTATTGTAAGTTTAATAATATTTAGAAAGTTTAAAAACCTATTAATTATTTGAATAAATATAAAAAATAAAAATATTTCTAATTAATTAAAATTAAATTAAAAAAGCAATATATATAAATATATTAAGTTACGATAAATATGATATATTATATTAATAAAATAAAATAATATAAATTATAAAAAAATAAAATAAATTATATTAATGACATCAATAAAAACATCAATTGACCGCTAATATAGATATACTGGAAAAACTCAAAACTATTTATTGGAAACAAATCCAGACAATAGAAACCAATGGTCGGTCCGGACAGTCGTTCGACATACAGAAGCAATTTTAGTCGCATCGGTAGCGATAGTGCCGGATATCGGACCAAATGTTGGTATAAATATTTCAATGGCAAATGTGCCGTACGGCTAATCCATGTGGTCATCATATAGTCAAATATGGCCAACGATAGGCAAAATGTTAGTATAAATAGAAAATAATACCTGGCCATTAGTACGGAATCCCTATGAAACGTACCGTACAGTGCCAACAGTATGCCTGGGGTTATACAATAGTAGATAACAAAATTTAGTTGACAAAAATATCCGTTTAAATTCATGACTACCCGGGTTAAGCCATTATGTTCGCCAATGGCCAATAATAACCGTCGGGGATTAGACCGGGAATTATTATGATTATTGGTATTGTCTAACAACGATACGCACATCATTTCGCGTGCAATAGACTGGTATTTAAGTTTCAAATATCGGGCGCAACCGAACCATACGACAAACCCGATAAATGCGCCACTGGTCATTTTGATTATCGATATAAAATGTACTAGATTAATTGTTAGAAATTTTATCAACCACCAATTGCCACTAGTACAATCAAAATCGCCATCAACCAATGCCAAATAATACGCATACAATAGCGTGGAAAATGTTATCAATGAAGTCAAGTAAATCATTGGTCGCAACAATATTAATAGTATATTAAATTTTAACATCAATTGTCTCATTTGATTTGTATTTAGTCTATACTCAAATAAATTGTATTTGATTTTATAGACCGATTCAAACAAATACATGGTATGAGTGTATTCCTCATAGTGTACGACCAATGCTATGTAAAATGATGAAAACGTTGCTATTGTTGAGCACAGGGATCCCATTGTCGAATTGATTATTGTATAAAAAGGATCGGCTAATAGCTCATGGATCCATAGCTATATATATTTAAAATATATATAATTAAAAAAATATTTTTTGTTTGTTATTTTAATTAACAACAATAGACAATAACAACAATTTAATTAATTTAGAAAAAAATAATAATTTTGATTTAAATGTTTTTTACTTTAATTTTTAATAACCTGTCAAGTATTTGTTTTAAAGAAAACTAACAACCCTATTTTAATATCTAATAATACAAATTAAAAATTGTTTGTTTTAGTCAAAAAAAATATTATTAAAATTATTTATATAATTAATTGGTTAAAAATAGTTATTTTCATTCAATTTTAGAAAAAAATAATTAAATTATATTATATTTACATTATATATAAATTATATTTATTACATATTAATATACTGTACTAACCGTATTGATAATAGATGTTATGGAAAATTTCAGAAACATTATGAATTTTATGAAATTCAGTACAATTACCAACACTAGCCTATTGTAATCCATTTGTCGGTTCATATAGTTATCGCTACTATCGTATAGTATAGCATAAAATCGGCTCATTATTGCTTCTATACGTTCAATGGTAGGCCTGGTCTCGTAATAACTTTCATCTAATGTTTTGAATGACCCAATTATTGAAATTATCTTGCTCATAATTGTCATTATTATTATTTTTTTTTAAATAGATAAATAAATCTTTATTAAACAATGTTAAAACGTAATTTTTTCTATAAAAATATTAAAACTTATAAATATTTAAAATTATAGTAATTATTATATTAAATAAAGATTTTTTTTACATTTTATATATTATTTATTAATACTTTTTTTTAATAAAAATAGACTATTATAATCTAGGTAAATTATTACAATCATAACTGGCTGTAATATTTTATTTATATATATAATATTAGTTTTTAAATAAAATACAAGTATTGAAAACATATTATAAATAAAATATAAACTAAGAATAATTAATTAAAAACAAAATACATATATATTTATGTATTATATATATAATAAATAAATAATATTTTTAGCTACCTTATAAATTGTTTATGTTATTCAAAAAATATATTTATCTATCAATATATTTATTTGTTTAGAATATATACATAACATTATTGTAATAACAATTTTATTTAAACAGTTAAATAAAAACAAATTAACTAAATTAATTAAAATTTATTTTGAAAATAATTTATATTATTTATAACATAAATACTTTTAATATTAGATAAACAATATATTCAGTAAACAACACACACACAGTATAAAACTATAGTAAATTTTCTAGACATAAATATTGACTTATTGTCTATACTTTAAGTTGTTAATAAAAAATTGATTATACGGTTCCTAATTAATTAAAAAAAATAACATTTTATATTATTGTATAAAATTATTATATTAAAAATTTTTTATATAAAACTAGATTTTATTTTTAAAATAAATGTATATTATTTTTATAATTTAGTAGTTTTCAAAATTATTTATTGTTTTTTTATTGTAAATAAAATCAAATATAAAAAACATTTATTATATTTAAAAAATTAAAGTTTGTTTTTAATGAAAAACTTTTGTATGGCTTCAAGACATTCATCGGAAACAGAACGTTGTTTAAGTATCAAACACTCGGATCGGTTGACCTCATGTAACACTTGGCGTATGGCCGCCGATCGGACCAACTGTTTGGACGCACGCATCGACTGCGGATAACATGTGTTGACAATACCGGTCCGATCGGCGAATATCCAGTTCTCGATATACTCATCGAACTGAGCGCTAGGTATGACTCGCGACACAAGTCCCGACTGCAGGGCCTCAGTGGCCGACATCTTATGATTAAAATATAGCATTTGTGCGGCCATTGATTGGCCCATAATCTGCGGGAATGTATAGGTCGAGCAACCTTCGGCCGACAGTCCCAGCGATGAAAACGGTGTCGAAAAATAGGCCGAATCTGAGGCGACTGCACAGTCGACCAGTGCTAGTGTAGTGGCCGCCACACCAATAGCCGGTCCGTTTACGGCAGCAATTAGTGGTTTCGGGAAATCGATAAATGCGGCCACAAATTGCCGAAACCTTTCGGTTTGTTCGTCGGCCGCACGATTCATATCGCCGTCAAACTGTTTGAATGCTTTTTCATAGTTTTCTAATTAAATAATATTTATTATTAAAAATAATAATAATTTTTTTAGCAATATATCAAATATTTAGTAAAATTTACTTAAATCATTGCCCGCCGAATAGAAACTACCGGTTCCCGTAATTAGGGCCAACTTAATGGACTCATCGGTGGCCGCATCGGTCAGTCCATTGGCTACTGTATCGTACATTTGTTGTGTCCATGCATTGTATTTGTGCGGCCGGTTTAGCCGTATAATTGATACACCCATACGTTTGCTTAGCAATACTGTTGGCTGTTTAGCTACTGTATCATTGGTGATGGTAGTGGTGGTGGTGGTACCGGTGCTGGTAGTAGACATCATTAGCCGTCTACTTAATTGACCTGATTTTTGACTGGACATCGATATTGTTGGCCACAAATAATAGTAGTATAAATGTTTAGTTAGAAAATTATACATAACTTTATAACAATATTTTTATTTAATAATTATATAATGAACAGAAAAATTTGTAAATATTTGATAATAATTTTTTTAACAGTAATAATACTGTACTGTAATATGTATACTGTATATATGTTTATACTTTTTCATATCAATAAATACAGTATTTATCTAATCTTTAATAAATAAATAAAAATTATTATGTCATAGATTTATTGATATAAATGTTATTTTCAAAAAATAAAGTATTTTTTTATTTATAAACAAAATTTAAAAAAAAATTCAGTTATTTTTGTTTGTTTCGTCCGAAAAACTTTTCGATGGCTTCCAGACATTCATCTGAATTGAAACGATCGCGAAGTATCAAACACTCGGATCGGTTGACCTCATGTAACACTCGGCGTATGGCCGCCGATCGGACCAACTGTTTGGACGCACGCATCGACTGAGGATAACACGTGTTGACAATACCGGTCCGATCGGCGAATATCCAGCTCTCGATATACTCATCGAACTGAGCGCTGGGTATGACTCGCGATACGAGTCCCGACTGCAGGGCCTCAGTGGCCGACATCTTGTGATTAAAATACAACATTTGGCCGGCCATTGATTGGCCCATAATCTGCGGGAATGTATAGCTGGAGCAACCTTCGGCCGACAGTCCCATTGATGAAAACGGTGTCAAAAAATATGCCGTATCCGAGGCTACTGCACAGTCGACCAGTGCCAGTGTAGTGGCCGCCACACCAATGGCCGGTCCGTTTACGGCAGCGATCAACGGTTTCGGGAAATCGATAAACGCGATCACAAATTGCCTAAACTTTTCAATCAGATTGTCGACAGTATGATTCATATGGCCATCAAAATGTTTGAATGATTTTTCATAAATATCTAATAAAATATAAAATATATTTTAACTAATATATATATATATATATATATATTTATATTGATATTTAATAAAAAATAATAACTAAATCACTTTTATTAAAATAAACTTTTTTTCAAACAAAAAAATTATAGATATTTACTTAAATCATTGCCCGCCGAATAGTAGCTACCGGTTCCCGTAATTAGGGCCAACTTAATAGACTGATCGGTGGCCGCATCGGTTAGACTGGTAATCACCGAATCGTACATTTGTTTGGTCAGTGCATTGTATTTGTGCGGTCGGTTTAGTCGTATGATTGCTACACCTTTACGTTTGTTTAACAATACGTTTGGTTGCCTAACACTTGTATCAGTGGTGCTGATGGCGCTGGCGATGGTGGTTGTTGTGGTGGTGGTGGTGGTACCACTACTGATAGGTATAGTCATCATATTCAAGTCTATACACAAAATTTAAAAGAAAACTGATTTACTATAGTATATAATAGATTTAACAATTGTTTTCAACTGTACATATAATGTATTAAGTAATAAAATATATATTTTTAGTTAATGAAACTTTTCTAGACATAATAATCAAAACATTAATAAATTATTAAAAAATTATTTTAAAAGTCATTATAAAAACTGTTTAGTCAGTTAATTATATAGATTATATATATTTTAAATATATTTTAAATATTACTTAATTATATTATATTATTTATATATATACTCAATTAATAATTATGTTATTTTATCAATATATTATTAATACATTTTTTTCAAGCTAATAATTTATTTAAATTTTTTTTTTTAATTATTGTATAACTTTTTGAACAGTTTTTATTGTTGATTCAATTAAATAACAAATATAGACATTGATATCATTTTTTAAAATTTAATTTGATTTTAAATGCATTTATTACTATATAATATTTTTTTTTAAATATAGACTTATTTTTTTATTTTTTAAATTTATTTTAAATTTATGTTTTAATTATTTCTCGTTTGTTTAGTCCGAAAAACTTATCGATGGCTTGAAGACAATCATCTGAATTGAAACGTTGTTTAAGTATCAAACACTCGGAACGGTTGACCTCATGTTACACTCGGCGTATGGCCGCCGATCGGACAAACTGTTTGGACGCACGCATCGACTGAGGATAACACTGGTTCACAATACCGGTCCGATCGGCGAATATCCAGTTCTCGATATACTCATCGAACTGAGCAGAGGGTA
The DNA here is from genome assembly GCF_028296485.1 of Oppia nitens. NCBI lineage: Eukaryota > Metazoa > Arthropoda > Arachnida > Sarcoptiformes > Oppiidae > Oppia > Oppia nitens. Next base: position 256,789 of record NW_026533232.1, read on the forward strand.
TGACTCGCGGCACAAATCCCGCGACTGCAAGGCCTAAGTGGCCGACATATTGTGACTGAAGTACAGCATTTGTCCGGCCATTGATTGGCCCATAATCTGCGGGAACGTATAGGTCGAGCAACTTTCGGCCGACAATCCTAGCGATGAAAATGGTGTCAAAAAATATGCCGTATCCGAGGCGACCGCATAGTCGACCAGTTCCAGTATAGTGGCCGCCACACCAATGGCCGGTCTGTTTACGGCAGCAATCAATGGTTTCGGGAAATACGAGGGTAAACGAGGCCACAAATTGCCGAACAGTGTCGACAAACTGGTCGATACCCTTAGTCTGTTTGTACATGTTTTCAAAGTTACCTTTAAGTGATAAAATAATAATTAATTAATAGTTTTATAAACACATACATACACACAGTTACCTAAATCATTGCCAGTAGAATAATAACTACCGGTTCCCGTAATTAATGCCAACTAAATAGACTCATCGGTGGCCGTATCGTTCAATTTATAATAGATTTTTATAACTGTTTTCATCAATTTATGTTTTAATTAATAAAAATATTTTTAAAAAAAAAACATTAATAAGAAAAAATAATAATAATTATAGTAATAAATATTACTTGCAGAAAATTATCAATTTATAATTAAGTTATTTTTAGGCATTATATCTATATTATTAATATAGTATATCCACAAAAAAAAAATAGAAATAAAAAGTGTTCAAAGTTATAAATTAATTTATATTTAATTAATTTTTTTAAGCTAATAATTAGAATTTTTTTTAACCTATTGTATAAATTTTTTAACAATTTTTATTTTGATTCAGTTAATTCAGCAAATGAACACATATATCAATTTTTTTTTTGAAAAATTTTATTTGCTTTAATCAATACAGTTTTTTTTGAGCTATTATACAGTTTTAGTAAATGAAAAAATACATTTTGAAATATATTTTTATATTGTTAATCTATATTGTCGATCAAATGTTAATTTTTATATTTATAATATTAAATAAAAATACTAATAAACTGATATAAAGTTATAAAATATTTTATGTATTTTATATATTTTATGTTTATGTTATTAGTAGATTTTTCAAATATAGTTCATAATAATATTGAAATTAAAATTATGTTTAATAAAGATAAGTGAAATAGTAATAGCTATTCAATAATATATTGATAATTTTATTTAGATAAATGGATTAACAAAAAATTATTTTATTAAAATTTTAGAATGAATATTATATTTAAAAAAATTATTATTAATTAAAATAATATAAAACTAGTGTAACATAATACAAACAAACAATAAATGTTAAATTTATTAGATAATTAACTATTAAATAAATAGAAAAATATTATTTATTGATAAAATATAATTAAAAATAAAAAAAATAATATATTAATGAAATATATAATATTAATTACCCAAATAAAAATTATTATAAATTATTTAAATTTGATAAAAAAATGATAATAAAATGTCTAGTGTTTGTCAAATAAAATTTAGAAATATTATACATTAATATCATTTGTAAAGATATCAGAAATTTTTATGCAATTTTTATAATCAATCGGAAAAAATATTATTAAGCTAAATATATATATAAAAAAAAGATTAATAGTACATATGATAATTCTAAAATTATCTAATATATATAAAGAAACATTATATTATATATTTTTTTAGATTTCAAACAAATTTTTTTAAATTTATAAAATAAAATTAACACTATATTTCTTTATTCAATTAATAAATTATTATTTTTATATTTATTAATAAAATTATTAGTACTATTTATTAACTATCAAATTAACTTTTTAACAAATTTTCAATAATAATAAAAAAAATTTCTGACGAAGATCTAGCTTTAACTGTAGCTCAGAGTCCTTTTTATTATGGATAGAATTCGTAATTTAATAAAAATAAATAAAATAAATAAAGGTAATATTAATAATGTAAATTAATATTAATAAATAAATAGAATTAATATATATAAAAGATATTTCAAATAAATAAATTTAAAATAATTAATTTTACTGCAATTTAATGTTAAATATTATTATATAAATTAAATAAAATGATAAAATATTATAATTAAGATAAAATCATTTTTTAATCTATGATATTTAGAAATATACAAAATATATTTTCTTATAAAAAATTAGTATTAATTAATATATTTATATATATAATCTAACTCTTATGAATATCAAATATTGATTAAATTAAATATATAATATTAAACATAAAACAAGATATTATAAAATTAATAATTTATGATTTCATAAATAATATTTTATTAGATTAATAAAAATAATTATAATTATAACGTTTGCACTTTATATCTCAAAATTCGAAGAATAAACACTTGAAACATATAATATATAATCTAAATATATTTAATTAACTTTTATTTTTATTTTGAATCAGTTAATTAGTAAATGAAAACATATATCAATTTTTTTTTTTAAAATTTTATTTGTTTTTAATATATAAAGTTTTTTTGAGCTATTATACAGTTTTAGTAAATGAAAAAATACATTTTGAAATATATTTTTATATTGTTAATCTATTATTATTATATACATGCCTAATGTTGAGTATATTTTATCATTAAAAAAAATCATTTGTAAAATCATACATTTATTATTAGATATATATATAAACATATTCAATAGATTACAGAACTATAATACATATTCATGACAAAAAAATACTATTTTAATAACAAGACTATTTTAATTATTAAGTAAAGTAAAATTATTAGATAATTAACTATTAAATAAATAGAAAAATATTATTTATTGATAAAATATTATTAAAAATAAAAAAATAATATATTAATGAAATATATAATATTAATTACCCAAATAAAAATTATTATAAGTTATTTAAATTTGATAAAAAAAATGATAATAAAATGTCAAGTGTTTGTCAAATAAAATTTAGAAATATTATACATTAATATCATTTGTAAAGATATCAGAAATTTCAACAAAAAAATTAACAACTTAATTATTGTTAAGCCTTTAAATGGAAAAGCTTAATTTAATCATAAAAATTTGTTTATGCAATTTTTATAATCAATCGGAAAAAATATTATTAAGCTAAATATATAAAAAAAGATTAATAATACATATGATAATTCTAAAATTATCTAATATATATAAAGAAACATTATATTATATATTTTTTTAGATTTCAAACAAATTTTTTTAGTTTATAAAATAAAATTAACACTATATTTCTTTATTTAATTAATAAATTATTATTTTTATATTTATTAATAAATTATTAGTACTATTTATTAACTATCAAATTAACTTAAATTAATTTTCAATAATAAAAAAAATGTCTGACGAAGATCTAGCTTTAACTGTAGCTCAGAGTCCTTTTATTATGGATAGAATTCGTTCGTCATATCCATTAACAGCCAATTCTTTAGATGTCAATCGTGAGGCAACATTGAATATGCTACAGGCTAAAGGTGCATTGCAGATTGCTCAGATTAATAAACATTTTTCAGTACTACATACTGGTTACGATGATGGTGTTAAAGTTTGGACAGATTATAGCCGAGAAATAGAATTGTATGTTGATAATATTATAATGAAAACAGTACCAAAATATCGTGGCGTACTGCACGAAGCTAGAAATAAACTAGCCAATTACATTCATCAAGAATATTTTAACCGTTTTCCAAGATGGCCTGCAGTAGGTAACGAAAAATAAATTAATTTTTTTTTATTAAAAAATTTAATTTAAAAAATTTACTTTTTTTAATTATTAAAAAAATTAATAGGAGTTACTCAATCCGATTATATCGAACTATTAACTAAAGATCATTATACTTATGGTGCAAATGATATAGTTTGGTCGTGCGAAGGTATAATCAAAGTCGAAGATAAACGACCAAATGCTAGCACTTTTCAGTGTTATTTCTATGGCACACCTGATATAAAAGTTTTGTTACTTGATAATGATAAATGCAAGCAAGTTGAACGTATGTTACAAAATGGAGAATTAAAAATTGGCATATTATAAGATATAAATAAAATGTTAATATTAATAAATAAATAAAATTAATATAAATAAAATTAATATAAATAAAATTAATATAAATAAAATTAATATAAATAAAATTAATATAAATTAAATAAATTAATATAATAGAATAAATTAATATAAATAAATAAATAAAATTAATATAATAGAATAAATTAATATAAATAAATAAATTAAATAAATAAAGGAAATATTAATAATGTAAATTAATATTAATAAATAAATAAAATTAATATAAATAAAAGATATTTCAAATAAATAAATTTAAAATAATTAATTTTACTGCAATTTAATGTTAAATATTATTATATAAATTAAATAAAATGATAAAATATTATAATTAAGATAAAATCATTTTTTAATCTATGATATTTAGAAATATACAAAATATATTTTCTTATAAAAAATTAGTATTAATTAATATATTTATATATATAATCTAACTCTTATGAATATCAAATATTGATTAAATTAAATATATAATATTAAACATAAAACAAGATATTATAAAATTAATAATTTATGATTTCATAAATAATATTTTATTAGATTAATAATTTATGATTTCATAAATAATATTTTATTAGATTAATAAAAATAATTATAATTATAACGTTTGCACTTTATATCTCAAAATTCGAAGAATAAACACTTGAAACATATAATATATAATCTAAATATATTTAATTAAGTTTTGTTTTATCTTATAGTAGTAATGTATTATTAATAAATAAAAATTGTGGTATATAAATAAGTTAAATAGGTATGTTTTATAATAAATTAAATAGCAATATGATTTATTTATATAAAAAATGTTTATTTTTTTAATTTTTAACTATTACAACTCGAAAAATGTTTAAACAAAATCATCAGTCTAGTTCAATTGAACTAAGACAGGAACTATTAGCTGAAATTGAATGTATTTATCCAAATATTGCCAAATCATTGCATTTAAATCTAGATGAAACTTTAAAACAACTGAATGGCAATTGTATAAGTAATATAATTAATAAAGAAAAATTTTATATTATTAAACATCAAAATAATAATGATACAAATAAATACTATGATGAATTTCGTCAAAACTTTTACGATTACGTTAAAGAAAATTTAAATAATATTAACATCGAAAATAAATCATATTTAGTTGATATTTGTTCACTACTTGCCGATCAAATTCATATTGCATATTTTAAGATAACGTCAAAATGGCCGCAGCAAGGTAAAATAACTATTTTATATATATATAATTATATTTTATTATAATTGTAATTATAATTATAATTATTTACAAATTATATATTTAACTTTTTTTTAATTAATTAATTAATTTTCAAGGACAAAACTGTTTTACGCGTCTAGAATTAAATTTCTCACATGGTCGTAAATATCATGGTAATGATATTTTTATAACATGTTTCGGAATAATCAACATTAACGATATAAATACTGCTAAAGAAACTTTTGAATCGTGTTTAACTGGAAAACCTGAAATTAAAATTTTAGTTTTAGACACTATTTTATGTGAAAAGATGGAAAACGATTTAAAAATGCAAACTTATTATGGCCATGCCATGCAAGTAATTTATTTATTTATACTAATTTATAAACATTTAAAATGATTAATCAAAATTTTTTTAAAGAATAATATGGAACATCAATCATTTGAACAGCCATCATCATTTGAATCACAATCATTTAAACATGACTCAATAGTTTCAGTAAGCTTATAAAATTAATTTTATAGTTAGAAAATCATATTTAATAAAAATATATATAATTAAACATTAAATTAATATATCTTTTGATTTTGTAATTTTATTTTATTCAATTTAAGGAGACAAAAGCTTTTCAAAATCAGTCGCAACACAAACCATTTGTAAGTTGTTTGTTAATTTAGTACATATTTATTATAATTTATTAAAAGAAAAATTTATATATTAATTTAAATTTAGAAATTTATTTCAAATTCCAATGATACATATTTAGTGGCCCAAAATAAACTGATTATAATGGTTTTGAAAACGAATTATCCTAATATTGTTAAAGCATTGGATGATAATCGTAATGAAACACTATCGGCATTAAATGGCGTTGGCTCTATCAATATGATTGAAATAGAAAAATCATTTAGTCATAGACCAATGTATAATAAAGATGTATCGAAAGAATTTGATAATTTTACAAATTTTTTCAAACAATTTGTCTACGAAATTATGGAAAATGTTAATATAGAACATAGAACATATTTAAATGATGCTTGCTTAGTACTTGCTAGCTATATTCAGAAGGAATATTTTAAAAAAGCACCAAACTGGCCCGTTAACAGTAATTATTTTTTTTTAGAAATTTTTATATATATATATATATATTAATATTAATTTGATATTATCGTAAATATATTTATTTTTTTTATATAAGGTAGAGAAAACAACGAATATATTGAGTTAATGTTCAGACATGGCTTTCAAAGTAGAGCGTTCAGCATATTCTGGACTTGCGAAGGACTGTTCAAAATTCAGGACAAAAAGAAAACTGTATTCGAATCGTGTTTGTCCGGTACGGCTGATATCAAGATACTAATTATGGACGACGAACGATGTCAACGAATGGAATACAGTTTACAGAATCGTCGATCGTTTTCGCCGCCGCAAAGTAAAAGAAAATTTGTATAAAAAATTATATAAAAATTATTATTTCATATAAATTTTTTATCAGTTTTAAAAATTTATTTTAAAAAAATAATTAATCCTTTTATATATATAAATTTTAATTTTAATATAAGAAACAATACTTTTACTTTTAATTTAGATTATTAATTAGTAAATTACTATTTAGTCTATAATTTCTACTATAATTTTATTACTAAATATTTATAGAAAATATATATTTCTAATTTTTTAATTTTTCTATTAAATTTAATTGAAAAAATGTATTGTATGTATTATTTTTTAATTAAAATAAAACTTTAATTAATTTAATATAATCTTAATAAATATGTATTTTTCAATTTTATAACTTATAAGTTGTATAACTTTTTGAAAACAGTTTTGTTTAAATTAAGTAACAAACAGACATTGATAATAAATTTTAATTATTTAATTTGTTTTTAATAAAAATAAAAGTTTTTTTTTATTTATTTCAGTTTCTTAACCAAAAATATAATTTATATATAAATAGAAATAATTTTAGTTTAATGAATTTATTACTACAAAACTAACGGTATATTTTACTATAATATTAAATATTTTTAACTATAGTTTTATTATTTTTTTTTAAATTTTATTTTTTAAGTTTTAATTATTTCTCGTTTGTTTCGTCCGAAAAACTTATCGATGACTTCCAGACATTCATCTGAATTGTAACGATCGCGAAGTATCAAACATTCGGAACGGTTGACCTCATGTAACACTCATCGTATGGCCGCCGATCGGACCAACTGTTTGGACGCACGCATCGACTGAGGATAACATGTGTTGACAATACCGATGCGTTCGGCGAATATCCAATTCTCGATGTAATCGTCAAACTCAGCACTGGGTATGACTCGCGATACGAGTCCCGACTGTAGGGCCTCAGTGGCCGACATCTTGTGATTAAAATACAACATTTGTGCGGCCATTGATTGGCCCATAATCTGCGGGAACGTATAAGTCGAGCAACATTCGACCGACAATCCTAGCGATGAAAACGGTGTCGAAAAATAGGCCGAATCCGATACGACTACACAGTCGACCAGTGCCAGTGTAGTGGGGCCGCTACACCAATGGCCGCTGCCGTTTACCGCAGCGATCAACGGTTTAGGGAAAATTGATAAACGAAGCCACAAATTGCCGAACAGTGGTGTCGACAAACTGGACAACATTCGGCCGACAGTCCTAGCGATGAAAACGGTGTCGAAAGATATGAAAAATTAAAAAAAAATGATTTACTAGTATATAATAGATTTTAACAATTGTTTTCATAATTATTAAGTGTTAAGTAATTTCTATAACGAAAAAAAAAATTATAAAAAATCTTTATTTTATTTTTAATATTATAAACAAAATTTTATTAAAATATGTAGTTTTAGTTAATGAAACTTTCATCTAAACATAATAAACAAAAACATCAAATAAATACTCATTTAAAACGTCTTTATATAAATTGTTTAGTCATATAATTATATAAATTATTAATTTATTTTTTTTTAATAAAAAATAAATATTATTTGCACAAAATCATCAATGAATAATAAATTTATTTTATCAATATATCTATATATTATTAATATTAACAATATTTTTATTTATTAATTATAATAAATAGAAAAATTTGTAAATATTTGATAATAATTTTTTTTAACAGTAATAATATACAGTACTTTTTATACCAATAAATATAGTATTTATCTAATCTTTAATAAATTTTAAAAAATTTATTATGTCATAGATTTATTGATTTATAAATACAGTATTTTTTTATTTGTAAACTAAATTAATTTTTTTTTAGTTATTTTTGTTTGTTTCGTCCGAAAATCTTTTCGATGGCTTCCAGACATTCATCTGAATTGAAACGATCGCGAAGTATCAAACACTCGGAACGGTTGACCTCATGTAACACTCGGCGTATGGCCGCCGATCGGACCAACTCTTTAGTCGCACGCATCGACTGAGGATAACATGTGTTGACAATACCGGTCCGATCGGCGAATATCCAGCTCTCGATGTAATCATCGAACTGAGCGCTGGGTATGACTCGCGACACAAATCCCGACTGCAGGGCCTCAGTGGCCGACATCTTGTGATTAAAATACAACATTTGTGCGGCCATTGATTGGCCCATAATCTGCGGGAATGTATAGGTCGAGCAACCTTCGGCCGACATTCCCATTGATGAAAACGGTGTCGAAAAATAGGCCGAATCCGAGGCGACTAAACAGTCGACCAGTCCCAGTGTAGTGGCCGCCACACCAATGGCCGGTCCGTTTACGGCAGCGATCAACGGTTTAGGGAAATCGATAAACGCGGCCACAAATTGCCGAAACTTTTCGATCATATTGTCTACAATATGATTCATATCTCCATCAAAATGTTTCAATGATTTTTCATAATTATCTATAAGATATATATTGAATCAATATTATTGATATTTAATAAAAATAACAACTAAATCACTTTTATTTAAACTAAACTTTTTTCTTTTTTTTTAAATTATAAATATTTACTTAAATCAATGCCCGTCGAATAGAAACTACCGGTTCCCGTAATTAGGGCCAACTTAATGGACTCATCGGTTGCCGCATCGTTTAGTCCATTGGCTACTGTGTCGTACATTTGTTGTGTCCATGCATTGTATTTGTGCGGTCGGTTTAGTCGTATGATTGCTACACCCATACGTTTGCTTAATAATACATTTGGTTGCCTAACAATTGTATCAGCGGTGCTGATGGCGCTGGTGATGGTGATTGTGTTGGTGGTAGTGGTGGTGGTGGTCGTGGTGGTGGTAGTGGTGGTGATGGTACCGGTACTGATAGTTATAGTCATTATATTCAAGTCTATAGAAAAAAATTTAAAATAAAAATGGTTTACTATAGTATATAATAGATTTAACAATTGTTTTTTTTTCATATAATGTATTAAGTAATAAAATATTTTTTTTATTATGAAAAAAATATTCAAAATATGTCGTTTAAGTTAATGAAACTTTTCTAAACATAATAAACAAAAACACCAAATAAATAATCATTTAAAACGTCATTATATAAATTGTTTAGTCAGCTAATCGTATATATTATTATTATTTTAATAAATAATAAAAATTACTTGCACAAAATTATCACTTAATAATAAAGTTATTTTACCAATATATCTTAAAGTTAAAGTTAAAATTATTATTATTATTATTATTATTATTATTATTATTATTATTATTATTATTATTATTATTATTATTATTATTATTATTATTATTATTATTATTATTATTATTATTAAAATTTACTAAAAAATATAATGTAAGTTATTTAATAATCATAAAATTACATTTTTTAAACTTTAGATTTAATTAATTTTATCATTAAAGTAGTTATTAAACTAATATTTATATAATTAGCTTAATTATAATAATAATATTGTACTTAAATGAATCATCACTTTTAATAGTAAATATTATTAATTAATTAATTGTTTTCTAGTTTAACTAATATATATTTACTGTATTACAGTTAAACTACTTATATAAATAAAATTAATTGTTTGTATTTAAGATTTTAATCTTATAAAAAAAATATTAGCCTATTTTTAAAAAATAGTAATAAAATGTTATAATAATTATCTACATAAACAAAATTATTGATACTTGAATTTATATCGCTATTTAATTAAACAAACAAAAAACCAAACAAACAAACAAAAGTGTTCAAGGTTATAGGTTAATTTATTTTTAATTAATTTTTTTCAAGCCAATAATTTTTATTAAAATTTTTTAAAAACTTATTGTATAACTTTTTTGAATAGTTTTGTTTTTTGATTCAATTAAGTAACAAATAGATATTGAAATTATTTATTTTTTTTTAAATTTAATTTGTTTTTAATTTATATAAAAAATTGTTTTTATTTATTATACAGTTTATTAAACAAACAAAATAATAATAATAAATAAATAAATAGCAATATCATAAGTTAAATGTATTTATTACTATATAATATTTTTTTTTAATAAAGTTTTATTTTATTTTTTTTATTTTATTTTTTTGTTGTTTTTTTTCGTCCGAAAAACTTTTCGATGGCTTCCAGACATTCATCTGAATTGAAACGTTGTTTAAGTATCAAACACTCGGATCGGTTGACTTCGTGTAACACTCGGCGTATGGCCGCCGATCGGACCAACTGTTTGGACGCACGCATCGACTGAGGATAACACGTGTTGACAATACCGGTCCGATCGGCGAATATCCAGTTTTCGATGTAATCGTCGAACTGAGCACTGGGTATGACTCGAGATACGAGTCCCGACTGTAGGGCTTCAGTGGCCGACATCTTGTGACTGAAATACAACATCTGTTTAGCCATTGATTGGCCCATAATCTGCGGGAATGTATAGGTCGAGCAACCTTCGGCCGACAGTCCTAACGATGAAAACGGTGTCGAAAAATAGGCCGTATCCGATGCGACCGCATAGTCGACCAGTGCCAGCGTAGTGGCAGCCGCACCAATAGCCGGTCCGTTGACGGCAGCAATCAATGGTTTCGGAAAATCGATAAAAGCGGCCACAAATTGCCGAACAGTGTCGTCGACAAACTGGTCGATACCGTTGGTCTGTTTGTACATGTTTTCAAAGTTACCTTTAAATAATAAAATAATAATTAATTAAAGATTTATACACACAATCACACACACACACACACACACACACACACACACACACACACACACACACACACACACACACACACACACATACATTCATATATAGTACAGACAGACACCGACACACAGTTACCTATATCATTGCCAGTAGAATAATAACTACCGGTTCCCGTAATTAATGCCAACTTAATAGACTCATCGGTGGCCGCATCGTTCAGTCCAGTAATAATCTGACCATACATTTGTTGTGTCAGTGCATTGTATTTTTCTGGTCGGTTTAGCCGTATAATTGATACGCCCATACGTTTGCTTAGCATTACGTTATTTGGTTGATGTATATCATCGGCTTCTCTATTGTTAACGATATTATTGCCGTTGGTGTCAGTGGTTGTGGACATTATTAGCCGTAAAAAGTTATAAATACTTCATTTAAACAACAAAAAAATAATAATTGCATTATTGGTCAGATAATTGCAGTCGGCTATGATTTTTACAATTTTTTTTAACTGTCGATTATATGGCCAATCATGCAATTAATTAATTAAAATAAAAAATTATCTATTATAATCTTATCTAGTTTAAAATTATCCAAAACATTAATCACCTTGGTCAATTTACATTTACAATAAATACTGTATTTAAAAAAATTATTATTATGTAAACTTAAAATAATTATAACTATTCACTTTATGTAAGTATATTTTTAAAAAATAATTACTATATTATTTTAAAAAATAAAATATTAAAATGTTAAGTTAAACTATGTTATAAATATTTTATTGTTTATAAAAATACTTAATACTAAAATTACACATAATTTATATACATTTTAATTATTATATAATTATTATTAATATTATTATTGAAACAGTATATATATGTATATCATATATATCTGTTAACAACGCGTGTACTAAAACCTGAATACATTCAACAAATTGTTTTTTTTTTAATAAATTTTTTTAATATTCATTATTATAATACAACATTCATATCTATAATTGTATTGATAGTATATTTTATATATTAGAAAAATGTTTTCAATAAATATTTAATAATAAAAAATTCCTAAACTAAATATAAATTATAAATATATATTTTGATAAATTCAATGTCATTTAAACAGAATATTTATGTAGTAATCAGGGTTGGAAAAATACAAGGTTTTCAAATTTGGCTTTAGAAAAATTACATAAACAATGATAAAATATTTATTTATTTATTTTATTAAAATTTTTATTATTACATTATGATAGTAGTAGTAGTAGTAGTAGTAGTAGTAGTAGTAGTAGTAGTAGTAGTAGTAGTAGTAGTAGTAGTAGTAGTAGTAGTAGTAGTAGTAGTAGTAGTAGTAGTAGTAGTAATAGTAGTAGTAGTAGTAATAGTAGTAGTAGTAGTAGTAGTAGTAGTAGTAGTACCGGTGCTGGCAATGGTAGTCATCATTAGCATTAAAGCATTAATTCAAATGTTTGACTGGTCTAATTTATATTAAAAATTATCCCAAAAATTAATAATTGCCTAATTACTGTAACTTTATTTTTAATATAAACTGTCAATACTGTTATTACAATCATTATTATGGAAAACATTTTTAAACAACAAAAAAAACAATTTAAAAAAATTATATTAACTCTAAAACTATATGTATATAGTATAATACTATATACCCGTATATACTGTATATACTGTATATACTGTATATACATGATCTATCAATTTATATAGATTTTTAGTTTCTTAGTAATTGATTTAATTAATTTTTAAAAATTAAAAAAAAAATAAAAACATGTATAAAATTATTAATTAGTAGATTAATTAGTAGATTAATTAGTAGATTAATTAGTAGATTAATTAGTAGATTAATTAGTAGATTAATTAGTATTATTAATACTATTATTTTATTTTATTTATTTAAAATTGATTTCTGTTTGTTTCGTCCGAAATACTTATCAATGGTTTTAAGTGATTCATCAGATGCTAAACGTTCTTTAATTGTCAAACACTCGGATCGGTTGACTTCGTGTAACACTCGGCGTATGGCCGCCGATCGGACCAACTGTTTGGACGCACGCATCGACTGATGATAACATGTGTTGACAATACCGGTCCGATCGGCGAATATCCAGTTTTCGATATACTCATCGAACTGAGCGCTGGGTATGACTCGCGATACGAGTCCCGACTGTAGGGCTTCAGTGGCCGACATCTTGTGACTGAAGTACAGCATTTGTGCGGCCATTGATTGGCCCATAATCTGCGGGAATGTATAGGTCGAGCAACCTTCGGCCGACAGTCCCAGCGTTGAAAACGGTGTCAAAAAATAGGCCGAATCCGATGCGACTGCACAGTCGACCAGTGCCAGCGTAGTGGCCGCGACACCAATGGCCGGTCCGTTGACGGCAGCGATCAACGGTTTAGGGAAATCGATAAATGCGGCCACAAATTGCCGAAACATTTCGGCAAATTCGTCGGTCGCACGATAGATATCGCCGTTAAATTTTTTCAATGCATTTTGAATGTTATCTACAGTTAATTACAGGTAAAATACAGTATATATATGATTATACGTTTAGCATAAAAACAAAACAATATTAAAAATTACTTCAAAAAAATTTTTTTTTACTTAAATCATCGCCCGCCGAATAGTAGTCACCGGTTCCCGTAATTACCGCCAATTTAATAGACTCATCGTTTGCCGCATCGGTTAGACCAGCGATTACCGTATCGATCATTTCGGGTATTATTGCATTGCGTTTTTCTGGCCGATTTAGCCGTACAATTGATACGCCCATACGTTTGCTTAGCAATACTGTTGGCTGTCCAACGGCTTCTCTATTGTTATCGGTGTTACTGTCGTCGGTGTCAGTGGTAGTAGTAGTGGTGGACATCATTAGCCGTGAATTTAGAAACACTTTTCCAGCAATCGATGGCTTCGTTGACGATAATATCGTTGAACACAAACGGTATAAAAAGTTATTATTATTATTATTAGTTTTAGTTAATATACTTTTATAAATAGTTAACATTTTTTAAAAAATATATATTATATTTATAATTATTACAAATCAATGTATTAACAAAATATATAGTATATCTACTATTTAGTTATCATATAGGATTGACAACAAAAATAGCATTGAATACAACAAACAATATATATTTTATTAATAAATTATTCACTAAAATAATTATATAAATTAAATTTGTTGTTTATAACTTTATTTATTTTTCAATGTTTAAATTAGGTAATTTTTTTTAAAAAATAAAATTTTTAAAATCATTTTGTTGTCGTTGTTTAGTTAATACATATACATAATTGAATCTAAATTAATTGCACAATAATTATTTTGTTGTTGATATAAATTGCTAAATACTTAATAATATTTATATACAATTGAATATCTGTTTTTAATAGCTAAATGAGGTGCTATTAAAAAATTTATTACTATTATTACAATAAGTAATTAATTAATAAAATTAATGTATAAAAATTATTATTATTATTATTATTGTGTAAACTAATCAATAATTATTTACAATTTATAACTATCATATATATATAAATATATTTATATAAACTAGTAATTATGTTATTTTATTTATTTTTTAAATACTTAAAAATATAAATTTAGATTTAATATTTTTTTTAAAAAAAATTTATCCTATAACCTTGAACACTTGAATAATTGTTTTCTATTACGTCAATTGTTACTTAATTGAAACAAAAAATAAAATAAAAGTGTAAAAAAAAGTTTATATTAGATTTGTTAATTTTATTTTTTTAAATAAAAATTTTTTTCCAGTTAATAATTTTTTTTGTTTTAAATTTCAATAACACATTTGATTGAATTTTTATTAAAAATTTTGACTTCAAATTTTAGATTAAGCATCAAAAATAATGGTATCGATGGGATCAGATATAGTTGATAATTATAATTAAATTATTATTATTATTATAATTTTGTTAAACAATATTTAAATAAGTTATAATAGTGAAATATTAAATATATATATATATATATATATATACAGTATACTATATTTATAATTACAAATTAACATTGTTATAACCATCACACTTTAACTTACAGTTATAAACTAATATATACAAAATATTACAAATATATACACACAATAAAATAAGAAATTTTTGATTTTTTTGCATGTATTTTTGAAACTTTTTTCCACCTCCTTAATGTTAAAGGAGGTGTCACCTAGTAAATTTTAGTTTTATAAACCCTAATTATATCAGATTATTTTAAACTTTATTTGCTTAAAATATCTGTAATACTTTTCGAGTAATCAAAGTTTTATTTATTCCGCTTTTAAATTTACACACTGTATATATACAGTATATACACACATTTATTGATTAAAACATTTTTAATAAAAAACCATGATAATATCAATGTCAAAATATTGATGGGGGGGGGGGTAGCCTACAAACAAGGACAACCCTAATGGCCATACTCGGGTCTAGACTCATAAGATCTAAACTCATTTGATCCAAATATTATTTTATTTTTTCAAACTATATAATTATATATAAATGATAGAAAACTTAATAAAAATAGTAATCTAAATAGTTTAGAATTATTAATATTTATTTATTACATATTAATTTTTAAAAAATATAAAAAGCCAGAGATATTACCAATTGGTTAAAAAATGAATAAATTTTATAATTATTTAGATTATTATTTTATTAAGTTTTGTATCATTTATATTAAATTATATAGTTTGAAAAAAATAAAATAAAATTTGGGTCAAATAAGTTTGGGTCAAATGATTTGGGTCAAGTGAGTTTGGGTCAAATGTCTCTCTCTCTCTCTCTCTCTCTCTAATCAAAAAAATTAAAATACACTCTAATTAATAAAAATAATAATACAATATACATACATAAAAATAATTTTATTTTGTATATCTATAAAATCTACGATAATATTTGATGTCAATGTATTTATTTGTTTATATAAAAACACATCAAGGTTTTTTTTTTTTAGTTTATTAGTAATAGATTTATTTAAAAAATAAATTAAAAAAATATATAAAATTATTAATTAGTAGATAATTGTATTATTAATACTAATATTTTATTTTATTTATTTAAAATTGATTTCTGTTTGTTTTGTCCGAAATACTTTTCGATGGTTTTAATGGATTCATCTGAAGTAAAACGATCGCGAAGTATCAAACACTCGTATCGGTTGACCTCATGTAACACTCGGCGTATGTCCGCCGATCGGACCAACTGTTTGGACGCACGCATCGACTGAGGATAACATGTGTTGACAATACCGGTCCGATCGGCGAATATCCAGTTCTCGATATACTCGTCGAACTGAGCGCTGGGTATGACTCGCGACACAAATCCCGACTTCAGGGCCTCAGTGGCCGACATCTTGTGATTAAAATACAACATTTGTGCGGCCATTGATTGGCCCATAATCTGCGGGAATGTATAGGTCGAGCAACCTTCGGCCGATATTCCCAGATAAGAAAACGGTGTCGAAAAATAGGCCGAATCCGATGCGACCGCACAGTCGACCAGTGCCAGTGTAGTGGCCGCCGCACCAATTGCCGGTCCGTTGACGGCAGCGATCAAAGGTTTAGGAAAATCGATAAAAGCGGCCACAAATTGCCTAAAGTTTTCGGCCAATTTGCCAGTCGTACGATAGATATCGCCGTCAAATTGTTTCAATGATTTTTGTGTCATATCTATTTAATTACATATATATAGAGTATATATACATATAAGATAACAGTTTAAAAAACAAAGCATAAAAACAAACAAAAAATATTTATTAAAAAAAAATTTTTTTACTTAAATCATTGCCCGCCGAATAGTAGTCACCGGTTCCCGTAATTACCGCCAATTTAATAGACTCATCGTTGGCCGCATCGGTTAGACCAGCGATAATCGTATCGTTCATTTCCTGTGTCATTGTATTGTGTTTTTCTGGCCGATTTAGCCGTACAATTGATACGCCCATACGTTTGCTTAGCACTACTGTTGGCTGTCCAACGGCTTCTCTATTGTTATCGGTGTTACTGTCGTCGGTGTCAGTGGTAGTAGTAGTAGTGGTGGACATCATTAGCCGTGAATTTAGAAATACTTTTCTAGCAATCGATGGCTTCGTTGACGATAATATCGTTGAACATAAACGGTATAAAAAGTTATTATTATTATTATTAGTTTTAGTTAATATACTTTTATAAATAGTTAACATTTTTTATTTTTTTTTAATTTTTTTAAATCTATATTATATTTATAATTATTAATAATTAATGTATTAAAAATATATATATATATATATGTTTTTCGACTATTTAGTTATCATAAAGACAACAAAAATAACATTGAATACAACAAACAATATATATTTTATTAATAAATTATTCACTAAAAGAATTAGATAAATTAAATTTGTTTTTATAACTATTTATTTATTTTTTAATGTTTAAATTAATTTTTTTTTAAAATAAATAAAATGTTTTATCGTTTTGTTGTTTAGTTAATACATATACATAATTGAATCTAAATTAATTTACACAATTTTAGTAACTTTTTTTATTTTAACTGCTAATAATTACGGTAATAATATTTATATACTATATATATATATGGCCTTCAATGAATAAATGTATTAATAGCTAAATGAGGTGCTATTAAAAAATTTATTATTATTATTACAATAAGTAATTTATTAATATAATTAATGTATAAATATTATTATTATTATTGTGTAAACTAATCGGTAATTATATACTATTTATAACTATATATATATATAAATTTATATAATATAGTAATTACTTTATTTTATTTTTTTTCAAAACACTTAAAAATATCAATTTAGATTTTATATATTTTTTAAAAAAATTATCCTAAAACGTTAAACTCTTGAAAAATTTGTTTTCTACGTCAATTGTTACTTAATTGAAACAAATGAAAAAATAAATAATAGTGTTAAAAGGTTATAGATTTGATCAGGGTTGTGAAAGGGGTAAGGGGTAAGGGTAACAATTTTTTTAAACAAAATAAAAACTATATACATATATAATATGTATATATATAGATAGATAACTCTAAAACTATATATATATAGATTTTTAGTTTCTTATGATAGTAATTGATTTATTTTTAAAAAAATAATAAATAAACAAATAAAAACATATAACATATTAATTAAATTAATTGATAGTTTTTTAAAATTAATATTATTATCTTTTATTTTATTTTATTTAAAAAATTCATTTCTGTTTGTTTTCGTCCTAAATATTTATCAATTGTTTTAAGTGATTCATCTGATAGTAAACGATCGCGAAGTATCAAACACTCGGATCGGTTGACTTCGTGTAACACTCGGCGTACGGCCGCCGATCGGACCAACTGTTTGGACGCACGCATCGACTGAGGATAACATGTGTTGACAATACCGGTCCGATCGGCGAATATCCAGTTCTCGATATACTCATCGAACTGAGCGCTGGGTATGACTCGCGATACGAATCCCGACTGTAGGGCTTCAGTGGCCGACATCTTGTGACTGAAGTACAGCATTTGTCCGGCCATTGATTGGCCCATAATTTGCGGAAATGTATAGGAAGCGCAACCTGCGGCCGATAGACCCAGTGATGAAAACGGTGTCAAAAAATAGGCCGAATCCGAAACGATTGCACAGTCGACCAGTGCCACCATAATGGCCGCCCCACCAATGGCCGGTCCGTTGACGGCAGCGATCAACGGTTTAGGAAAATCGATAAATGCGGCCGTAAATCGCCGAAACCTTTTGACAAATTCGTCGGTCGCACGATAGATATCGCCGTCAAATTGTTTCAATGCATTTTGAATGTTATCTATTTAATTGCAATTACAGTTGAAATACAGTATATATATATATGATATACACTTAAGCTTTAAAAACAAAACAATATTAAAAAACTACTTCAAAAAAAAAACAAATTTTTTTTACTTAAATCATCGCCCGCCGTATAGTAGTCACCGGTTCCCGTAAGTAACGCCAATTTAATAGACTCATCGTTGGCCGCATCGGTTAGAACCTTCGATTACCGTATCGATCATTTCGGGTGTCATTGCATTGTTTTTTTCTGGCCTATTTAGCCGTACAATTGATACGCCCATACGTTTGCTTAGCACTACTGTTGGCTGTCCAACGGCTTCTCTATTGTTACCGGTGTTACTGTCGTCGGTGTCAGCGGTAGTAGTTGTGGTGGACATCATTAGCCGTGAATTTAGAAATACTTTTCTAGCAATCGATGGCTTCGTTGACGATAATATCGTTGAACACAAACGGTATAAAAAGTTATTATTATTAGTTAATACACTTTTATAAATAGTTAACATTTTTTTAATATTTATTTTTTTGAATTAATTTAAATTATTAATAATTAATGTATTAAATATATATATGTTTTTCGACTATTTAGTTATCATATAGACAACAAAAATAACATTAAATACAACAAACAATATATATTTTACTAATAAATTTTAAAAACTTTATTTATTTTTTAATTTTTAAATTAAATGTTTTTTTAAAAAAATTAAATGTTTTATCATTTTGTTGTTGTTGTTGTTGTTTAGTTAATACATATAAATAATTGAATCTAAATTAATTGCACAATTTCAGTAACTTTTTTTTTATATAAATTATAAAAAATACTTAATAATATTTATATACAATATATATAAATATAAATATATATTATATGGCCTTCAATGGATACCTGATTTAATAGCTAAATGGGGTGCTATTAAAAAATTTATTACTATTATTACAATTAGTAATAAATCAATATAATTAATGTAAATAAAATTATTATTATTATTGTGCGAAATAATCAATAATTATATACAATTTATAATTAGCATATATATTTATATAAACTAGTAATTATTTTGTTTTATTTTTTTTAAACATACTTAAAAATATGAAATTAGATTTAATATTTATTTTTTTTTTAAAAATTATCCTATAACCTTGAATACTTTAATAATTGTTTTCTACGTCAATTGTTACTTAATTGAAACAAAAAAAAGTTATCAAGGTCATAGGTTTGTTTATTTTTTTAAATTAAATTTTTTTTCCTAGTTGATATTTTTTGATTTAAATTTCAACAACAAAAAAATAATAATAAACAACAACAATAACATTAGTTATGTATACTTATTTTTTATTTATTTAAAAAACAATATTTAATTTTTTTTATATAAATAAATAATAATAAAATGTTTTTATTTATTTATTTTTGTAATTGAATTATTGGTGGTCCCTTACTTATAAATAAATTTAGGTTTATTAGTAAAATAAACAAATTTACAAATTTTGTTTATATTGATATATAATATTACTGTTTATTTGTATATTTAGTTAATATTATTATTATTGATATTTTAAAATCATTTTTTTCTTTTATATTTATTTTTTAATTTTTAACAGTATCTTATTTAACCTAGATCAAATATATTTTTAAATAACTTAAGCTTTGTTAGTGCATTTTTTATCAACAAAAAAATAGATATTAAAATAACATAATTTATATACTATTTATTTATTATATATTATTATTATTATTATTAATATTATTGAAAAATTTTATAGAAAACATATGTTATATTATAATTATTTAATTAATTAATTATTGAATTGAAAAATAAACGGCAGAAAATAATATCTAAATTTAGATAAAATAATTAATATTTATTTTTATAAAAAAATAAATTAATTAAATTAGTTACCATTTGTTTTCTACTGTAAATTATATTAAAATATTTTATTTTAAAACTGAAAAATTAATTTTTCATTCATTTTGCAATTAATTTAGCAAAGTTTAGCAACAGTCTAAAAAAATATCAATTTATTTTCATTATTATTATTATTATTATTAAAAAATAATAAAATGTTAACTAAACTAGCTACATTAATAATTATGATATCTGTTATCTACTGTCTGATAACAGTTCAAGGTATTATTTTTTTTAAAAATAAATTATATTAATTTAAATTAATAATAGTTAAAAATTTAATAATAATTTTTTTAAAACATTTAATTAGAAAATTATATAAAAGTACTACTACTACTACTACTAAATAATATTTTTAATTTTATCATTATACTATATTTAAAAAATTTGTTTTATATTTAATACAATACCATATTATAAATATAACTTTATCTATAAATAAATTAATAATAAATTTTTATGTTTTATTATTATTATTACTATGTTTTATTATCAGCTATAAACACTTGTGAGCCCTGTCCTCAAAACTGCTGTCCAACTGGTCAGATATGTATCAATAGTGTGGTCAATGGCGCAAAATGGTGCGTCAAAACAATGGACAAATAATAATTAAATAATAATATTAATAATAATATCAATTATACAAATTTTATTTATTGCTTTTTAACTAAGAATTCAAAACAAAAATTATTATTTTTTCAAAAATATTTTTTATGTATAATTTGTATAATTAAATAAAAACTATTGTATTTTAATAATAATAATTATTATTATATAAGTTTAGTTTAATAAAGATATTATTAATATTATTAATAATAATCTTATTTATTGTCGTAAAAAATTATGCATTTTTTCTGCTTTATTTTTAGTCACACATTATCAACAAATTATATAATTAATCTATAAAATTATGTAATAAAAAGTAAAATGCATACTCTATAGCCGCTATAATTATACAAACTAATGGTTTTCAACCTATTTAATGGTATTAAAGTTTTTTTCTGAAAATGCTTTCTAGCATTCTTAACTGGTTTTTTATTATGAATTTTATTCAATATAAACAAAAATATTTTTGAATTCTAGTTGGTTATTTGTGCATGATTATAATTTATAATAATTATTACATTAATATAGTTAAAACAAATTTAAATTAATAAAAGTTTCTTTTAATGTTTTAAACCATACTTATTTTTATACTACATACATGTATATGATTAAATGTAAATGCTATACTAGTTATAATATATAAATTCATTTATATAATAAAAAAAATTTTAAAAAAATATTTCAAAAATTACTAACATTATATTCAATGTTAAAATAAAATAATGTAATAATTTTATTATATTTTATGCAATTCATAATTATTATAATAGTTATTATAATATATATATATATAAAAATCTATAATGATTAACAGATTTACCTAGTTCAATAATTACATAAACTATTTCTAAATATGATTTTTAACCCCCATATAAACAAGTTAATTAAACAAAAATTTATTTAATATTAATTCATGGAATTTCTATATTTATAATTATTAATGTATTATTTTTTTTTTTAAATATTAAACTTTTGTTAACATATTTATATGTTTTTTTCTTTAGTAACCATTTGTTTTCTACTGTAAATTATATTAAAATATTTTATTATAAAAATTATAAATTTATTTTTCAGTCATTTTTCAATTAAGTTAGCAAAGCTTAAACAGTCTAAAAAAATATTAATTTGTTTTCATTATTATTATTAAAAAATAATAAAATGCTAACTAAACTAGCTACATTAATAATTATGGTTTCTGTTATCTACTGTTTGATAACAGTGCAAGGTAGTATTTAAAAAAATTATATTAATTTAAATTTATAATAGTATAATATTTAATAATAATTTTTTTTTAATAAAAGCAGTTAATTAAAAAAATTATATAACAGTACTACTAAATGATATTTTTGATTTTATCATGATACTATATTTAAAAATTTTGTTTTATAATTTATACAATATAATACACACACATATATATATATATACAGGCAAATTATAAATATAACTTTATATATAAATAAATTTTTATGTTTTATTATTATTTATTATTATCTTTTTTTTTATTGCTAAATAGCTATAAACACTTGTGAGCCCTGTCCTCAAAACTGCTGTCCAACTGGTCAGATATGTATCAATAGTTTGGTCAATGGCGCAAAATGGTGTGTCAAAACAATGGACAAATAATAATTGAATAATAATAATAATAATATCAATTATACAAATTTTATTTATTGCTTTTTTTTATCAGAAAACTTAAAACACAAAAATTATTTGTTTCGAAACTTATTTTTTATGTATAATTTGTATAATTAAATAAAAACTATTGTATTTTAATAATAATGATTATTATTAAATAAGTTTAGTTTAATAAAGCTATTATTAGTATTATTATTATTATTAATCTTATTTATTGTCGTAAAAAAATTATGCATTTTTTTGCTTTATTTTTAGTCACACAATATCAACAATTTATATAATTAATCTATAAAATTATGTAATAAAAAGTAAAACAATTTCTATTTATATTATATATAAATATATACCGGTATATACATGATAATAACAGCTAATAATAATAATTGTTAGTATATTAGATAAATATATTATATATTATTAATAACAATTTAATTACTAGTATAGATAATAATAATAAAATTTTGATTTCAATTTGACACCTACTGTATATCTTATCAGTTAAATAGGTGTAAATCAATCAATTAATATATATATATATATATATATATAGTATTATAGTATATATTATAAATCCACCTAACAGTGGATAACCAATTAACGGACGGATAAACTAAATAATTAAATATTTATGTTATTTGTTAATCAATTGTTGTCATAAAGGGGTCATTTGAGAGCTATTTATATGCCCTCTCATAAAGTAATGTAAAATTAGTAAAAAAATTGGACACAAATTCACAATTAGATCCCAATTAGGACAACGTCTGGTTAACGCAATAGTGGATGAAATAAAGGGTAAGTTTGAAAATTAATTATAATTAAACTAATAATTAATTAATTAATTTTTTATTTTTTATATACAGGTTAAATATCTAAGAAAATATTAGTAAAGAGAATAAATTTTTAAAAAATTTTAAAAATAGTTTTATTAATTTATTAAATTATTTTTCTCTAATCCCCATTCAGCGGACGGACCACAAAACATTGAATTAAAAATTTTTGTCCATAAATTATGACCAAAAATTAAAAATTGTATAAAATCATTAGATTATACCGTATGACCTCACATTAAATGATTTTCACAATTTTTACCGTATAACCTCACATATAAATGATTTTCACAATTTTTACCGTATAACCTCACATTTAAATGATTTTCACAATTTTTACCGTATAACCTCACATTTAAATGATTTTCTCAATTTTTACCGTATAACCTCACATTTAAATGATTTTCTCAATTTTTACCGTATAACCTCACATTTAAATGATTCTCAATTTTTACCGTATAGCCTCACATTTAAATGATTTTCACAATTTTTACCATATAACTATTTTTAATATGGGAATACGGTACTTTTTCAAAAAAACTATTTTTAATATGGGAATACGGTACTTTTTCAAAAAAACTATTTTTAATATGGGAATACGGTACTTTATCAAAAAAAACTATTTTTAATATGGGAATACGGTACTTTTTCAAAAAAACTATTTTTAATATGGGAATACGGTACTTTTTCAAAAAAACTATTTTTAATATGGGAATACGGTACTTTATCAAAAAAAACTATTTTTAATATGAGAATACGGTACTTTATCAAAAAAAACTATTTTTAATATGGGAATACGGTACTTTATCAAAAAAAACTATTTTTAATATGGGAATACGGTACTTTATCAAAAAAAACTATTTTTAATATGGGAATACGGTACTTTTTCAAAAAAACTATTTTTAATATGTGAATACGGTACTTTATCAAAAAAAACTATTTTTAATATGGGAATACGGTACTTTATCAAAAAAAACTATTTTTAATATGGGAATACGGTACTTTATCAAAAAAAACTATTTTTAATATGGGAATACGGTACTTTATCAAAAAAAACTATTTTTAATATGGGAATACGGTACTTTTTCAAAAAAAACTATTTTTAATATGGGAATACGGTATTAATTTTAAAAACATGAGTTAACTATGGGAAGACGGTAATATGATTGCTTATAAGATAGTTTAAATATATATTTGAGTTATTACGGTATTATTTCATATATAAATTAAAAAATATTATTTTCTTAATTAGTGACATAATTGATGCCCATTTTGATCGATAGATGTATTGTTTATATTATTTGTTATAATTTATCCGTCCGTTAAAAGGTTGATATATCATATCTATGGGCACAATATGTTCTTGATGATATATATTGTTATACATTTACACTTAATTTAATATATTTATAATTAAAATAATACAGTATTAATTGCTCAACTGATCCAGGACATTAGTTATATATTGCACTAATATTAAACTTATTTAATATAATATATAAATACTCTATTTAGTTAGTTATTTGTACAGTAGATAATAATTACACACACACACACACACACACGCACATACAAAATGATCTTGCACAAATATTACATCAACAACAATAACAAAAATTAATTGTGCACAATAGGTTCATCCAAGTTTATCAATAATTTAAATCATAATAATAATAATAATAATAATAAAATTAATTTATATAACAATATCATTAAAACAAATATACAGTATATAAATACAATAGACTAAAAAAATTTTTTAAAAATTGATTAATTGTTTAAAACAATACAAATTAACTAAATAATATATAAAAACAACATTGATTATAATAATTTTATTTGAAAAAATTAATATAATAATAATATAAATATTAGTATAGTATAGCGTAGTTTATTTAACTTTATATAACTTGTAAAACTAATTATTAAAATAAAAAAATTAAACATATGTTTTAGTTTTTTTTGTAAATCAAAACATTATATTACAGTATTTTTTTAAATATTTATTTATTTTTTGGTATTAGAAATTAATAACAAAAAAATTTAAGTTGAACAAAAAATCTTATCATGTTCAATTCAATATATCGATCATTGATTAGACGCAAACAAATTGATCTGGATAATGTCAATATTAGTGAATTGGCCCGTGTATTGTCAATGTTTGATTTAATTTGCCTGGGTAATTGATTTAATTTTATTTAAAAAATACATACATTTATGTTTCATTATTATTATTAATTACATTTTATTGATATATAAATATAAAAATTAATTAATAATAATAATAAAAACTATAGGTATCGGTTCAACATTGGGCACCGGTGTCTATGTATTGGCCGGTGATGTGGCCAGTGAAAAATCGGGACCCGCTGTTGTTATAGCATTTTTAATTGGTAATAATAATATATATATTTTTTAATATTAATTAATTTTATTGCTTGATAAAATTTTTAAAAAATACTTAACTATTTATTATTATTATTATTAGCTGCTATATCATCAATGTTTGCTGGTAAATAAACATACAATTATTTTTTTTTTTAAAAATTACAATAATTTGTTGTGTAAAATATTTTTCAATTATAGGTTTATGTTACGCTGAATTAGGCTCACGTGTGCCACGTACCGGCTCAGCCTATGTATACACTTATGTAACTGTAGGCGAGTTTATGGCATTTATAATTGGCTGGAATCTCATACTTGAATATATTATTGGTATTTAAATTATAATTATTTTTTTAAATAATAATAATATTAATAACATTTTTTTTTGTAAATTTTGTTATTATGTATATTTCAATACTATATCTAACATTTTTTTTTTAAAAATAAACTATAATTTATTATTATAAGGTACGGCATCGGTAGCCCGTGCCTACTCAGTCTATTTGGACGCCCTATGCGGAGGTACTATATCTAAACACCTGCGCCAATGGGTACCCATAAATGTATCGGAATTGGGCTCATATCCCGATCCATTAGCATTTGCATTGACACTAGTGTTGACAGGTTTGGTATAATTTTGAAAAAAATTATTATTTTATTAACACTAACTTTATTTTTTATTTCAATAGTATTGTTGGCCATCGGTGTTAAAGAGTCGATACGTTTGCATACATACATGACTTGTGTTAACCTATTGGTTGTAGTGTTTGTGATAGTGACCGGCAGTATTAATGCCGATACACATAACTGGGCCATACGTAAGAGTGAAATACCCGATAAATATGCCAAATATGGCGGCGACGGCGGGTTTTTGCCGCACGGTTTCGCCGGTTTGATGGCCGGAGCGGCCACTTGTTTCTATGGTATGTCTAATTATTTTTTATTTAAAAATATTAATTTTATTTTTAATTTATATAAAATTATTAACATTTAGCAATATTTAGTAATAATGCTTTACTTTACTTGATATATTTTAATTGGGATTAAAAGTAATACAAATTGTAAATATAAAATATATCAATAGTTTTATTGTTTACATTAAAAGTTAAAATTATCATTTAATAGGCTTTTATAAGACTTAAAAGTACTTATTATATAACTTTTTTAAAAATATTTTAAATATAAATTTGTGATTTTTTTAAAATATAATTTAATAGTTATATCACTTATAAATTATTTTATTTAAAAACTATTAATTATATTAAAAAAAATAGTATTACTGTATATAATAAATGCTAATATTATTTTATATATAAAATTTGCATTTATTATTAATTTTTTTGTATTTATAATATAGATTTTTGACTAAATTTTTTCATTTAAAAAACTGTAATTTTTAAACTGATAAATATTTTTATAATTTTTGTATAACTTATTTATATTTATCAAATTAGACAAAGCCTCAGACGGGCATTTAAATTTTTATTATTTTTATTTTTATAATTTAATTTTAGTTTAATATCGTATATAATGATTGTAATAATTTTTTTAAATATTTAATTTTTAATATAATAAATAAATTCGTTTATTGATTTGTTTTTGCCTAAAGTAAGCATAATATATATCTAATAAAATATTTAAAAATAATAATAATAATAATAATTAAATAATTTTTTTAAGTAAAATTTAATTGTTTAATCTAAAATGTTATCAAATATTTAGATATAATAGTATTATTTAGATATTATATAAATATATATATATATTTAATGATTTTTTTTTGGTTTTATTTTATTATAACATAATTTTTTTTTATTGAAAAGCATTTGTCGGTTTTGATGCCATCGCCACCACCGGCGAGGAGGCGAAAAACCCTAAGCGGGCCATACCGTTGAGTATTGTCATATCGTTGTCCGTCATATTTCTGGCCTATTTCGGTGTCTCAGCCGTCCAGACACTGATGTTGCCCTACTATATGCAAAACAAACAGTTCACTAACGGCGCTACTTTCCCCTATATCTACGA
Organism: Oppia nitens; assembly: GCF_028296485.1. Lineage (NCBI taxonomy): Eukaryota > Metazoa > Arthropoda > Arachnida > Sarcoptiformes > Oppiidae > Oppia > Oppia nitens. The sequence continues at coordinate 285,456 of NW_026533232.1, forward strand.
TCAGTTGGGCTGGCATTGGGCCAAATGGATCGTATCTATAGGTGCACTGTGCGGACTATCGACCAGTTTGTTGGGCGGCATATATCCGTTGCCCCGTATATTCTATTCGATGGCCAGCGATGGCGTAATTTTCCGATCGCTGGCCACTGTCTATCGACGCTCGCAAACACCATTGTTGGCCACTTTTATTGGCGGCCTATTGTGTGCCGTAATGTCGGCACTGTTTGATATATCACAGTTGGCCGATATGATGTCTATTGGTTAGTAAAAAAAATGAAACTTAATGTATAACTATTATATAAGAAACACTTAGTTTTTTTGCTAACTGTCCCCGATCAATTTTTTAACACTAAAAAAATTAGGTACTCTATTGGCCTATACATTGATAGCCGAATCTATACTTATAATCAGGTAAACTATTTAGTGATTTTTTTTATAAAAAAAACTACTAGTGTTGTACTAAAACTATCGGGCACCGGGAGTTATTAAATTTAATTGATTTTTGTTTTTAATTTTCAATTTTTGTTAGATATGCCAACGATCTAGACTTTATCAATGAAACGCCTGAACCGATTGATGGCAATGGTGTCGGTGTTACCGATGATAGTGTCGATGCCGATGATGACCAGTCATATAATGAGCTAACACTGGGAGCTGTTTGTCGACAAATTTTTACGTGTAATCATCACTTGACACGTCCGACACGTGTTTCATCGATAACGGCCAACACATTGATAGCTATAATCAGTTAGTTATTTATGATAAATAAGTTTTTTTGTTGAAAATGCAATAAAAAAAATGTATTATTATTTTTCACATAATAGCACTGTTAATCATAATACTGGACATTGAGCTACTGGTACTCTACGATCAACTTATCGGTGGACATACCGGTGCCATCAGCGGTGTTGTCCTGACATTAGTTTTGTTGGTAGCGGTAATGGTATGTTTGACACGACAGCCAACAATAGCTAAATCTAAACATTTTGAGGTTTGTTTGCTTTTGTTTTTTTTGTTGGTGGGATACACCTAAATTGATTGATTGATTTAAAAAATACAGGTGCCGTGGATACCGCTCATACCGTTTTTGAGTATATTTGTCAACTTTTATCTAATGTTAAACCTTTCGACCGCCACATGGATTAGGTTTGCCGTTTGGATGACTATCGGTAACTATTTTCAATTGTTATTTATTTATTATTATTATTTTTTGATAATTTTTTTTTTAATTATATATATATTTTTATATCTATAATAGGTTTATTAATTTACATATTTTATGGCATCAAACACAGTAATCTACATAATGTTGTAATAAATAATACTAATAATAAATCAGTAAATGTTGTTAAAAATTATATAATTAGCAATAGTAGTAATAATGATAGTAATAATTATCATATTAAATGCTAGAAATTTTTACAAGTTTTTTTTATTAAAAAAAATTATACATTATTTATTTTTCTTATTTAATTAATTTTTCATATTTTTCACATTCAATTATTATTGTTAAATATGTTTTAATTAATTACATCCAAATGTATTATTTATAGTTTAAACTTATACAGCAAAAAAAATTAAATTTAATTATTTTTATTGTATTAACAAATATTTTTGATAAACTGTATTAAAATATATCATTTATGAATTAAACAATTAAACATTTTAATAAATGCTAATATTGTTAAAATTAATTTTTTTAATGTTTAATAAATCAATTAATAATTTATATATTTTAATACTAGATTTTTTTAAATTTAAATATTAATTTAATCTACGCTTATTATAAATTTGTATTTGTTTACAAACTTTAACTATAATATTTAGTTAAATTTTCAAACAAATACTGTATAATACAAACTGTAAATAACTAAATATAACAATTGTTTTATTGTTTATATTAATGTTTGAATTATATTATAAATTGATTAAAACAAAAAAGAAATCTATTTTTTTAAATTTTATTTAATTTATTTAACTATATTTTATAATAAAAACTATAACTTTTAATATACTGTAATTAATAATTTACTACTTTATTACTTTAGCTAAAATTAATTTATTGTGTTGTTTAATGTATTGATTTTTAATTACCTAAACTAAACATATTTAATAATATATCTAATAATTTTTTTATTATAAATTTAAAATTTGGATTTTATAATTCAATTATTTATTATTATTATTATTTGTAAACAGTTTTTTTTGTGATTATTTTTTATTTAAAAAACTGTCATTTTTAAATGAATGTATATTTTAATAGTTTATAATTTATTTATAATAAAAACTTAGGAGACGACGACAATCGAGGATTTATTAATTTTATATATATATATATATAATATTAAAAATTGACTAAAACTTTTATAACTGATATACAGCTTATTTAATGTAAAATATAATATAGAAATATTTAATTATTATTTTTTTTTTAAATCTAGTACTTAAACAAAACAAATATTTAAAAAGTATTTCAAATACTGTAGTTTTTTGTTTGTTTTATAAATTTTATTAATAAATATAATTAAATTATTTTTTAAAAAAAATTGTTGAATTCATTAACATTAGTAGTTTGTAATTAATATTAAAATAACAATATATAAAAATCTTTAAAAAAAATAACAAAAAATAAAATCTTTAAAAAATAATATCAATAAAAATTTAGTTATTCTCTATAATCTACTTAAAAACTTAAAAATTAAATAAAAATAATAATATGAAATATATGAACTAATAGTTTCATATTATTATTATTTTTTATGTCTAGACGTATAAACTTGATTTTCATTTGATTGAATATTTCGGCGATTAGTTAATAACTTTGTGAAATAATTTTAATAAATAATTATTTGTACAATATTTGTAATATATATCAGGGTTGTGAAAGGTTTCCGATTTCAGTGGGTGGGGTGGTATAGGGTGGGGTAAAATATACAAAAATCTCGAAATAGCTTGGGGTATAGGGTAGGGTTAACAATTTTTATTGCATTTTTAAACGACAAATTTGAGTAAATTCCCAATAAATTCCTAATAAACTTATAATATATTCCCAATAAATTCATAATAAATTCCCAATAAATTCCTAATAAACTCATAATAAATTCCCAATAAAACTACCTAAGTCTTACCCTACCCTACCCTACCCTACCCTACCCCCCATTGCAACCCTGATTATTATTATTATTACCATCGTAATTCCAGTGTTGGCCAGAGCATGAAAAGCTAGAAATTAGTGTAAAAAATATTAAATAAATTAGCATTATTTTAATAATAATAGTGTTTTCCAAAAAAAACTATTGTAAGATTATTATAAATTATTTTTTAGTAAATAAATTTTTATTTTAAAAATAAAAACTTTTTATAAAATTATATAAGTTTATTAAGTCGTTTATATAGGCTGTAATTTTTTAAAAGTATTATTACAACATATTTTATTTGTCATTATATATGTTAAATGTTTTATTTTTAAAAAAGTTTTTTTTCTCTATAAATATATTTAAATTATTATTAGTTATATTGTATTTTATTTCTATTACAACTATAATACAATATTAGTAAATATATTAATTTTGTTCAGAAAAAAATTTATATAATTTTTAAAAAATATAATAGAAATAAATTTACTATTTAAAATTTAGTTAATATTAGAATTATAATAATATTATAATAAAAAACTGTTAATATTAAATATAGAAATAATTTTATTACATATAATAAAGCTAAAGATATTTTATAATTGATTGCTATTATAATAAGTTCATTATTTTGTATTATTATATTAAAAAGTAATTTTTACAATTATTTTACTACTTATTTATTTTTGACTAAAATTATATTTATTAAAACTATAACTAAACTACAATTAGTAATAAACTTAAATCTTATAAATCATTTATTTATAGCATATTTATTTTGTAAAACATTTATTAATTAACATATTTAAAAAAAACATAAGTTACTTAAGTAAATTAAACTAAAATTTATAATTTAATTATACTTATAATGATATGATTTATAAAATTAAATTACAATAATTAAATATGTTTTTTTAATTAAAAGATAATATTTATAATTATTTAATTTTAACTCATAAAAAATAAAATTTATGATAATTACTTATAGTAATACAAGCTGTAAATTTTAAATATATAAATAGTTTTAATATAATATATTATAGTTTAAGTTTATTTTTTTTATAGACGAAACGGAAATTAAATAAAAATTAAGTTAAGTTTCTTTTATACATTTCTACCAAAAAAAAATAATTATAAATTTATTAATATTTTAAAATTTTGTACTTTATTTTTACAAAATTTTATAGATTAGCAATCAAATTGAATTTTTTTTATTAATTTTAATGTAGATTTTCGCCAATTTGTTTCTATGGTATATCTTTGAGTAATAATAATAATAATATTTTATTTAATTGATTTTAAATTATAGTTTATATTTAATAGTTTAAGTATACAATAACATAGTAATTATAGTAAAAAAATTTAATACAAACTATAAATTTTTAATATATGAATAAATTTATTGTTTAAATTATAGCTAAATTTATGTTTTTTCTACAATAAACTAATATTTATTTATATTTTTAAATTAATAATTTTTTTTTTAGTTTTTTTACAATAGTTTTATAGTTATAAATTTTTAAAAATTAATTTTATAACTAATTAAATTTAAATATCTATTTTAATAACTTTTTTTTGACAATTTTTATATTTATAAAACAAAAATAGACTTAAATATAAAAAAATACAAAAATTTAATTGCAAAGTGGCCGCCATTTTATATACTTTTTGTAAAAAAAATTTTGATACTAATAATAGTATTGCATAATATTTTATAAATTCAAAATCTAATAATAAAATATAATACAATTAATTTATTTATAATATAAAAATTTTATAAAATCTAATTTTTTATGAATAGTACAAAATTATATAATATATTACAGAATACAGTATTTTTAATCTATTGTTATAACAAAAAAAAACAAATCAATTGTATAAATATTAATAGTATTATATAATTATGAAAAATACAATACATTATATACTGTATATATATATATATATAGCTTATACAATATAATATATAGTTTTTTTTATTTTGGCTACTAATATACATATTTTATTTTTTTGTTGAGATATTGTACATTCCTGAGCTAACATTGTCACTAATTTTTTTAAATATATAAAAAATATATTTTACTCATCAAAAAATACAATTATTTTTTTGGCTCCTAAAACTGTTGTTAAATTAATAAAATTCAATGTCAATTATTAATAATAATATTAATAACAAACAAGTTTAAAAAAATAAAAATAAAATGATAATAAAAGTTACATTTTATATTAAAAAAATTAATGATTATTATTTACAATGAAAACTTAAAAACATTATATTATAGTAATATTTCTAATTTATTTAATGTTAATAATAACAAAAATAATTACATAACATAATAACAAAATAAAATACATACAAAAATAAAACATTTGAAAAATAAGTAATTTGTTTTTATGATAAATAAAAATTTTGTATTAAATAATAAAATTAAATGTTTATTCAATATTTACAGTATGCAAATACAGTGTTTGTTTGTTGAATTAATTTTAATAATATTATATATTATTACAGTATATTTTATGTTAAAAATTCAATTGAATATTTAAATTATTAAAAGTCTAGTTATGACAATTGAATAATAATATTTATTTTATTTTTATAAATATTAAACTGAATAAATATATAGTGTATTATTAAATAATTGTTGTTTATTTATACAGAATATTTTTAAAAATTTATTTTAATTAATTTCATTTATAATTGTTATAAAAAAATAATATATTTTAAGTATAATAGTAGTATTATAACAAAACAATACATTTATATTATATATACTGTATATACAGAAAGTGTAATAATAATAATAATAATAATAATATATTTTTAGTTATTTGTTATATATTTTGTATTAATATATAAAAATTTTGTAAAATATCGTATAAAAGTTTTATTTTATTTTTTTTAAATAACCGATGGATAAGTTTTGTTTAAAGTGGAAATGGATGCAAATGTTTGTCCAAACAGTTGATTATTATATATATATATTTTAATAAACCAATGGTTAGTTGTTGTAGTTGTTGTTGTACTGATCAAACAGTTGTATGGATTGTACGGTTGGTTAATATAATCAACAATTTTTTGTTAATGTTATGGTCAGCCACAACAAACAATGGTTTCCGACGACACAACAATGGATTATAGCCTGTTTTGATCCCTGGTATTCAAACAATTTATATATATTTTTATTGATATTATTAAAAAAAATAATAATAATTATATATTTTTATTTTATTTGTTGCTTAGGTATGTGTGTGTCTGATAATAGTATGAAAAAGTGGAAAATGGATGTCAATGGGTGGAAATGGACGAAAATGACTGTCCAAATAAAAAAACAATTATTTTTAATATTAATTATTTTATTTTACCGTTGGTTGTACTGTTTAAACAGTTGTTAGTGTATAGGGGGGTACAATTAGTAAACACCTATACCATTGGATATACCAACTGTTTGATCAGTACAATAGCGGCAAAAACATATAGTCAGCCCCCGCCACCCCCACCGCCAACCCCCGATTTATTGGTCAAAACATATTATTATAATTTATTAATTTTTTAATGTTTAATATATACTACTGTACTGTATTATTATTACTGTATTTTACATTCAATTGAAATAAAACAAAAATTTTAATTAAATATATATAAATATTTTTCATTTAACTAAATAAATATATTGTATTATTATTATTAAATAATTATTGTTGATTCAGCTAAAAAAAATTTGTAATTTAAATAAAAATAATATTTACATATATAATAAAGTATAACAGGTATAATATAAACTGCTATAAACTATAAGCTAACTATTTATTTTATAATTAGCTAACTAGTAAATTATTATATGAATGATTTAACAACTCATAATGATAATAAAGTATTACAATTAGTTAAAAATTGTAAATTATATTTATATAAAAATATGTATTTATTATTATTTTTGTAAACAATTTTTGTTATAATTAATTTTGGTTAAATATTTTTATAAAAAAAACTGTAACTTGTAAATTGATTAATATTTTAATAACTTAATAATTTATATATATAATTTATTAACAAATAGATTCTAAAAACCACCCATTTAAATTTTTATATTTGTTTATAGTTATTAAAAATAATTAATCAAATTAATTAATTAACTAGTTACTACATACTATGCATTTATTTAATGTAAATCAAATTATTAATTTTATTAATAAATTATTTTTAAAAAATTCATTTTTTTAATTATTTGACTCAATTAAAAAAATAGCTAATAATTAATTATAATTTTATATTTCAATAATAAATTTAATGTTATTGTAAACTAAGACTAAATTATAGACAAAATATATAAATTATTTTTTTAATAAAAAACTATTTAATGTAATTGTAATTAATTAAGAATATATAGTTTTTATTAATATTAATATTAACAAATAGTTTATATATATATATATCTTATATTAAACAAACAAACAAAAAATAAAAATATTGTAATTAATTATTTAAATCAAATCATATAATCATCTAATCATTTATTATATACAGTTCCCCTTCCCTTCTCTCCCCTCTATTTTCTCCATTAAACTACACATTTTACTTCATAGCTGATTATGTTTGTCCGTCCGTCCAACACATCTACCGTTCCCTTATTATTATTATGTGTTGGCGACACCACCACCACCACCACCACCACTACTACCGGTGCCGCTGTTGCTGTCCATCAACTGTTGTTGTTGTTTAATCCATTGCTGGCACAGTTGTCTCAAATCATCGGCCAAATAGTACAGTTCAACCATACTGACCAATAGATGCATATAGGGTTCAATACTGATAACATCGTTGTATTGGTCGTCCAAATCTACCAGCGCTTCCTGTATATCATCGGCACAGTTGCCAATATCTTCGATATAACTTAGAGTTTCGTTGTCCAGTTGCCGACGACGATCATCATCACTGGTGTTGGTGGTGGTGGTGATGACATCGGTATTAAGTAAACACCGGTGCCTCATATCGTCCAAGTAGTTGTCGTACAAGTCGACAATCATGGAGTTAAGATTAGCCCGGTGCTCATCGATAACTGTGCGCAACTCATCCACAGACATCACTGGTGGTGGTGGTTGTTGTTGGCTACCTGTGCTGATGCTACTGGTGGCTGGGTTGTTATCATCACTCATCATTTGTTATATATATATATATATATGCCGTGTATATAGTTAAGTATCGATGGACAGGTAGATTGAATGGGTGGTTGGCTGAGTGAACTGAGCCCTACCGTGATTTTTTTGAAACTAAATAAAGTTTTTATTAGCATTTTTTTAGAAAATAATTTTATTTTTTATTTTTTAATCAATTGTTGCATTTATTTAACATATTGTATTGTTGTCTATATATTAGTTAATATTGGTTTAATGTATACAGTATAGCAAATATAAGATAATTTATATTATAATCATTGAAATGTATATCTTATTTGTAAATTTATGTTAAATATTAAATATTTTTTTAATATATATTATGTTTGATATCATTTATTTACCTAGGTTATTATGAATTTTTTAGTACAGTTATATTAAAACTATATTTAACTATTAAACTAGTTATTTTTAAAAAAAACTTATTAAAAATATTAATTACCGGTAAATATTATTTCAAAATGTTATACAGTTGTAGTACTGTATTTAAATATTGCAAAATAACAAATTATAATAAATTATTTGTAGACAAAGTAAATAATAATAATAATTTTTTTTATATTTTAATTAAAAATATATATATATATAATTATGTTAATATATAGTTTTATATTTAGTAATAATAGTTTGTACGTATAAATTAAATATCATTGACTTATAGTTAACTTTATGCAATATTTACATTATATTTACATTATATCATTTTAATTAAAAAAATACTAATAATAATAATAATAAACTATAATTTTCAATATCAAAGAAAAACATTATAGATATAATTTATTTTTATTTTTAAATTTAAATTTATATATAAAGTTTATAATTTAGTACATATTTTTATAGTTATGGTTTATAATGATTATAATATTTATTATATACTGTATATATACAGTACTATAGTATATAAATTAATTGCTTTAATCAATCATTATTGTTAAAAATTTATGGTTTTTTATAAAGTGTTTGTGTAAAACATTGTTTTATTAATAATCAATATTATTTACAATACTAGAGGACATTGAATCTATTTTTTTTTCATTATAAATCCTATTTTTTGAATTATATATGATTTTATCATTAAAAAAAATAAACTATAAATATATTTATAGTATGTATAATATTATATGTTATATATAGACATAATTATATAATTAACTAATGTTTATTAAATAATTAATTACTATAGCAATCAATATTGTTGTTGTTGTTGTTGTTAAATATTTATTAGGTTTTATTATTATCAAAAAATTTAATAATAATAATAATAAATAAATTTATATATTGAAAAAACTTTACTGTTTGTCTAAAAAATTTTAGTTTAACTAATTTTTTTCCCAACAAAAAAAATAAAGTAAAAATCACTATTAATATTACAACATATATAGATAATAATATACAGTATAATAATAGTAATAATTATGATTAAACATTATATAACAAAAATTACTGGCAATAAAAGCAAATCACAACTGTTTAAAACACAGTTAATATTATTGTGTCATTTGATTAACATAATCAAACAGTTATCGTTTATGACAAACGTTATTACCAGTACTGAGCACCGGCTGATCCTATTTGATACATCATTGCTTTTAGGTGTTACCCAACGGTTTGACCAGTTTACCGCATTGCAGACAATGGTATTGGGCTACAGTATGCACCGATTGTTTCATATGCCGACGACTACCTACAGTGATAAACGGCTTAACTATTGTTGGCATCAATTGATCCAATTGACAACCGATACCAATATAACAGTTCATAGATTGCAAGCACTGGCCATCAGAAGCACCGATAGTCTACTTGTTGTCCATCGGCTTAGACATAGAGCTCGGTTAGTCTATAAACTAGTCAACTGGGCTATCTATTCAATTGGTAACTATACAATACTAACTGTAGATTATTATTTTTTTTTATTTCTAGCTTAACTATTTTATTTTTATTTTATTTTTACAAACTATCAATATAAATTATACATAAATAAATTATATATATACGGTACTGTATATATATATTTTGTAAAAATAAAATTTAAAAATAAATAAATATTTAGCTAGATAAAAATAATTAATCTTCATAATATTAATAACATATATCATATAAATTGTGTATAAATTATTATTTTATTTCTAGCATTAAAAAAATTTTCTTATCTAGCTAATTTTTAAATATATTAATTTAATAAAAAAAAATAATTTTTTAAAAGTTTTATCTAGAAAAATTATATGATGATGATGTCTAATTTATAATTAATAATAATAATTTAATTTTTTTTTAAATATATATAACCTAGATATTTTATTCAATCTTTCACTGGTGGTTATTATATTCAAAGTTTATACATTCAAACAATTTATACTAGCTATACCATCCATGCTATTGTTTACAATAAGTATCTATATTGCTGCACGTGATCTATGTATACCAAGCTCATTTTTTCATCTAATTTGCTGCTATTTCATATGGCGTTCCCAATGTCAGGGCTATCAATTAAAAAATCTGCTTGTTAATTTTAGAAAACTAACTAACAATGGCAACCATAATAATAATAATAATAATAGGCGCAAAATTTTTAGACTAATTTTTGCATACAATAAATTGTACTGGATACTACATAATCAGGGTCAATTGCTTGAACAGTTAGGCAGGTGCAATCAATTTTGGCAACATTACTATCTGTATCTAACAGTTACATTGATGCCCCTGAATCTGGCCCTAACCTATGTTGTTGTGTTTGATGGTGATCGACTAAATTGGATAACTTGGCCACTGTGTACATTGGGTATCCTGTATATATGGATATTTGTTTTCCTACAATCGTTTTATGCCTCACTAGTGGCCAAACGTGCCCGACTAACGCCCGGCCAGCTCTACGGCTGTCAGACAATATTGTTGACCAATAGTAGTGGTGTCGGCGGCGCCAAACTTAAGCTAAAACTGTTGACACTAATTGAAACGGTTAGTCAAACGGTTAGACTACAAACTCGTTGTGTGTACGGGTTTTCTATAGGCTCACTGGTTGTTATGACATTCCCATTTTTGGCACAGGTATGCATTTTTAAAAAAATACATATTTATTTATTTTTATTACAATAATTTTAATTAAAAAAAATATTTATCAATTTTTTTTTCAATCTATATTTATAGATAACAATACGTTATTTACGGTATTTTTTATTGACTATCAATTTAGCAAAAAAATATCAATAATAATAATAATAATAATAATAATAATTAGACTATAATATTTGATTGTAATTATAAAAAACTAAATAATAAATTATTTTTTTTAATATTAATATCAATATATGTTTAAAAAATATAATAATATCTAATATTATTGTATAATTAAATATTTATTTGTGTACTAATAATATATGACAAATAAAAAAAATAAAAAAAATTATTTGTGTACTAATAATATATGACAAATAAAAATAATAAAAAAAATTATTTGTGTACTAATAATATATGAAAAATAAAAATAATTAATTAAGTTTTTTTTATTTCGTAACTTAAACTTGAAATTTATATATTTATTTTATTATTAGCTATTGTTTTAATTAATTTTTTTTAATGCTATACAATATACTAAATGTTAAATAAAAATGTTTTTAAACAAATACTTGTACTTATTTGTGTAATATTTATTTACTAAAATTTAATATTTATTACATACAATATAAAGCATCGAAAAATAAAATATAATTTACTTGATTTACAATACTAGAGGACATTCAATCTATTTTTAAAAAAAATAATAAATCGTATTTTTTTAATTATGGTTTATCATTAAAAATATATACTATAAATAATATATAAAATGTAGACATAATTATAATTAACTAATGTTTTATTAATTAATTACTATAGCAATCAATATTGTTGTTGTTTGATGTTTAATATTGTATTTATTAGGTTTTATTATTGTTTAAAAAAATAAATACTATATTAATAATAAAAAATTAATTTATATATATATTGAATATGTAAATAATTTTACTTTTTTTTAAATATATAAATATTTTTCAACAACAAAAAAATCACTATTAATAATACACTATATATATTATATAATTATGATTAAACAGTATATCAAAAAAATTACTGGCAATCAAAGTCAATCACAACTATTTAAATCACAATTAATATTATTGTGTCATTTGTTTAACATAATCAAACAGTTATTGTTTATGACAAATATTATCAACACTGCTGAGCACCGGCTGATCCTATTTGACATATCTATGCTTATTGGCCATCGATTCATTCAATTTACTAATTTCCAGACAATGATGTTGGGCTACGGTATGCACCGATTGTTTCATATGCCGACAACTAGGCGGGACAGTGATAAACAACTTAACTATAGTTGGCATCAATTGATCCAATTGACTACCGATACCAATATAACAGTTCATAGATTGCAAGCGCTGGCCATCCAAAGCACCGATAGTCTAATTGTTGTCCATCGGCTTAGACATAGAGCTCGGTTAGTCTATAAACTAGTCAACTGGTCTATCTATTCAATTGGTAACTATATAATACTAACTGTATTATATTTGTTAGATTATTATTTTGTTATTTCTAGACTAAACTATTTTATTTTAAGTTTATTTTTAATTACAAACTATCACTATAAATTATACATAAATAAACTGTATATATTTGATAGTTTGTAAATAATAAATTAAATATTTAGCTAGATAAAAAAACAATTTATCTTCATAGTATTAATAACATATACTGTATGATGATGATAAATTGTTTATACTAATAAAATAATAATAATAAATTATTTATATCTAGATATTTTATTCTATTTGTCCATGGTGATAATGATATTGAAATTCTATACATGGTCACAATTAATTTTAGCCATCACATTTATATCCTTGTTCACACTAAGTGTATCAATTACAGCACATGATATTTGTTTAGCTAGCTCATTTTTTCATCTAATTTGTCTATATTTTATTTGGCGTTCCGAGTGCCTGGATACTATTTTGAAAAATCTGCTAGCTAATTGGTCCAAAAATACCAATAATAAAAATAAAAACAATCATCATGATAATAATAATAATAATAAATTGAAAATTTCTATATTTTCCAACAATAAATTGTACTGGATAATCCAGGAACAGGTAACTGTGCTTGGCCAAATCAAACGATTCAATCAATTTTGGCAACACTACTATCTGTATCTAATGGTTACACTGATGCCCCTGAATCTGGCCCTGACCTACGTTATACTGTTTGAATGGCAACGACTCAATTGGATAGAGTGGACCCTGTGCTCAACGGGTAGCCTATATATTTGGATATATGTTTTTGTCCAATCGTTTTATGCCTCACTAGTGGCCAAACGGGTCCGACTATCGCCCGGACAGCTCTACGGCTGTCAGACAACAATATTGTTGTCCACCAATAGTGGTGTCGGTGTCAAACTTAAGCTAAAATTGTTGACATTAATTGAGATAACGTTTTCAAGTAAACGGCTTCAATCAATGTATGGCTTCTCTATTGGTAAGCTATTTGTTATGACGTTTCCCTTTCTAGCACAGGTATGTTGTGTTATAATCATTTAATAATTTCAAAAAATAACTAAAATAACAAATTTTTTTTTGTTTTTTAAATAAAATAAATTTCAACTATATCTTTATACAGATTACAATACGCTATTTAAGATATTTTTTGTTGACTATAAAAATAGCCGAAAAATATCAATAATAGTAATAAAAGAAATTATATATTATTAAAAAATTAATTAATTTTAAAACTAAAATAATATTATATTAAATTATAAGCAAAATTTGTTAAAATGATAATATTATACAATTATTACTGTGTATAATAGAAAATTTTATAATAAATATATTATTTTATTTTTTTAAATGATTCATCAGTTTATTTATTATTTTAGATATAATATTGCAATAAATTTTATAATAACTTTTTTTTGTATATACAGTATATATATATATACAAAGTTAAAAAATAACAAATATAAAGCATATGTGTTTGATTTATTTTTATAATTTATAATGATAATGATAATAATAATAATAATAATAATAATAGCTATAATAATAATGATGATAATGATAATTTGTTATTTAAAATTATTAAAAGTTGCTAAAATAAATTTTTTTATTACTAATTTAATTAATAATAAAACTAAAATAGTAATACAGTTTAATTACAAGTAAATTAAATTGCATATAGCTTGCTAAATTTATTTTGTATATATAATTTAATTTAATATATTAAAAAACATATGGGTAAGCTAATAATATTATTTTTAACTTAAAATATATAATACAAACAACGATAATTTTTTTTATACTAATTAATTGTGGTTTTTTAAAAATAAATATTTAAATTTAATTAAGTAATTAAAAAAAATAAAAAATATTAATTATTCCTAAATAATTTAATAAATTTAAATATTTAGCGTAATATTTATTTTTATTTAAAAAAATTAATTAGAATTACTAATTTAATTAATTAATTTTTTTTAAAAAAATTGATTAATATTTACACATATAAATACACGTACGTATATTTTAATATTTTACATTTACTATGTACATTTTTATAATTTTTAATTTAAAAAAAAATTAAAAATTAATACGCATTCACCAATAGATGACGTTGACGTAAAAATATATATATAAAGTCCAATACTGTATTATAATACAATATGTATAATACATAACACGTTTACACAAATATATACGTGAGTTATAGTTTTTTTTTATAATAATAATAATTTTATTAACAATAAAAATAAAAAAATACAGTATAACTATATGTACAGTATTTTTCATTAATATCTCCCATAAAAAAAACGTTTAATAATTTAAAATTATTATTATTATCATATAAACTATACGTTTGTTTGTTTGTAACTAACACTTACTGTACATTCAACTCTCACATAACAAACAAACAAAAAATCTAAAAAAATACTAATAATAATAATAATGAAAACAATTGTAATGTTTTTACAATAATAATAATAATAATAATAATAATAATAATAATAACAAATATTATGTAAACACTTGTGTAATGTTTTTTTAATGTCATTGAAATCAATTGAACAAAACAAACAAAAAAAGTAGTGTTTATTACAGTCATAATAATCACTGATTATTATATATATCATATATAAATGATATAATAATCACCGCCGCGACCGAAGTCCTGTTATTGACATCGCGAGGACACACATCGATCAAAAAGATAGTGTCCGCCCGAATACAACAACATGTCGGCGGCCACAACCAAAGTGACCAACAAATTGTCGGCCGTTAAAGACCAATCATCGGCGGCCAATGAATCGGCCGATGAATCACTAATGATTAGCAACCTATTGGACGAACTATACGAAGACAATCAACGGCTGGCCGACGATCTGTCGTTTGCTCGGCTATTGAACTCGATATTGGATGACATACGCAAAGATGCTATTGTTTTGATCCGCGATTGTCGCTGTCATCGGCAGCCAAAGTCAAGCAGTCGGCAACTCTATGCAAATATTATGAAATCAAACGACGAATTTAGGACACTGTTGGCCACACAGAGAGTGGCCGCTAATGATGATGACGACGACAACGCTGACAATGTGTTAACTAATAGCGGCTATAGTGCTGCCGCAGTCGGCGGCGGTGGTGGTGGCGGACATCGGTCGACCCGTAAGTCTCAAGAAACTACTTCAGAAGTAGAGATCAGTTGCTAAATAATAGACTTATTTTTTTTCTTCACGCGTATAGTTCACGTCAAACAAGAAGTATCGACGGCCGCAGCGGCGGCGGCTGATGTGATAATCGCCGAAAATGGCCACCAGTTTATCGATGATAACAACTACGACAACGTCGACGACTATGAGCCGCCAATATTGCCGATTGAAGTCAATTACAACAACTACGACAATGAAGTAGAAGAAGCTTTGCCGCCGCCCTTGCGATCGTCTCTCAGCTACCGATGCACTGCTTGTTGTAAACTATTTCAAACGGTCGACCAATTGGACAACCATATGACTACTGTACACATCGATTCCCATTCATACGTTTGCAACGAATGTCATCGTATTTTCCAGACCAGAGACCAACTGTCCAGACATTTGCTGGTCAAACACCAGTCGGTGGCCTCTAAAACAACAACTACTAATACTACTAACAGGGCTGTTGGTGGTGGCGGCGGCGGTGGCAGCAGCCGCAGCACATTTGACTACACTTCTATGAGGACGACCACTAATAGCGCCCATAACGATAATACTAGACAACATAACTCGGACAATGACAACAACAACAAACTAGTAGTGGTCACAACAAAACGTAGACCCGGCCGCAAACCTAATTATCTTAAGGCTAAAAGAAAAACAGCTACCAGTGCTGGCCAGTCGGGCCACAGCAAACACTTAACGCCCGAAAAGATAGTCAACGACTACTGGAACAATAATAATAACAACAACAGGTTCTTTATGGGTGATGATGACGGTATTGGTGATGGTATTGGTGGTGGTGGTAGTGGTAATGGTAGCGGGGGTGGTGGTGGTGACGATAGTATTAGTAGTAGCGTTGGTAGCAATTTGTGCGATTGGCCCGACTGTGGCAAACGATTCAAACATAAACAACATTTGGACGATCACCGACATCTGCATCTGGGTATTACCTATCAGTGCGATGGCGACAACGGTTGCGGTAAAACATTTCCCAGTCCAGTGTATTTGCGTATACATCGGCGCCGCTATCATCGACAGTACGAAAGACAAAAGTGGTCACTAAAACGCGATAGGATTCTTAATCCATCAAACATTGGTACAGATGATGATGATGTTGATGATGATGATAGTCGGGTGGTTAGAGATGGTAAAAAACATTCAGGACATTCATCGACTGTTAAACAACATCAACAACAAGCGGTCAACGATACCAACAATACTAGAGTTGGTGGCGGCGGCGGCGGCCGTCGGCCAACAAAATGCACAAATAATAACCATAACAACAACAACAACGATAACGATAGTAATAGTTTTAGTGACGTAAATATTGGTCAGATATTCGGTACAACAAACCAAACAGACAACAACAACGACGACAACTACCACAATAACAATGATAACAACAACATTGAGGAACACATACCTATCACCACCACCAGTGGTACTGAGGATGATGTTGTTCCTTCAGAAATTAAAAGAAAAAGAGGACGACCTCGGGGTTCGACCAAACAAAACATTTTGGCCGCTTCTATAGCTGCTGCCGCCGTCGCAGCCGCCGCTGCCAGCAGTAGTAGTAATAGGCCGGAGCTTAAGATACGGTTGCAATTGAGTGCCAATAATGGGGGGACGTCGTCATCAGCATCGCCGCCGCCGACTGATCGACGATCAACGCTCAGGGCTGACAGGGGCCGTGTCGGCCAGTTTCCGTGCGATTGGCCCGACTGTGGCAAACGTTTCATACACCGGCATCATCTCGATGATCATCGGCACCTGCATTTGGGTATTGACTACCAGTGCGATCTAAGCGATTGTCTCAAAAAATTTCCCAGTCCTGTCTATTTGCGTCATCATCGGCGCAAAGCTCACGGTATCTACGATTTTAAGCCACCAGATCTTGTTGTTGTCGGACGCAGGCGTCGGACATCCGCCCGTAGTAGTCAGTAGTAGTAGTAGTGATAGTGACCATTCCTACTCCACCACTACCTAACTGTCCTCTACATTACATACCATTACTTCCCTACTACACTATTATTATACAGTAGTAATAAGCTTTCCAATGAAAATATGGTAATTGAATTGAATTGATTTTTTTTACGGTAATAACAATTGAATTATAATAATTGATTGATTTTTTTAAATTTGAATTATTTATTTATTTTTTTGACTAAATATTTTTTTGCGAAACGATTTTTGTTATTATTATTATTATAATTTTTGATAACATTATTTTTATATCATTAATTTAAATTTACAGTAATTACTGCTTAAATTAATTATATATTTAATATATCATATATAAAATCCATTGATTATAAAAAAAAAATTTCAACAATTATCAATAAATTATAATTTCATTGATAATTGTTTTTTCTACTATTATATATAAAAAAATTTGGTAATATATATAGGTCTTCTAGATATTTATAAATATATATATATATACAGTATTATAAATGCATATTAATTTACAGTATATATATTAATATATAATTTTTCTACAGTAAAAAATAATTATCAATAATTTTATATATATATATATATAAATATTTGTAATAATTGAGGTAATAATAAAAAATCTATGGCATTATAAAAAAATAAAAATTCATATTTCTATGTAAAATCTATGCAAAATATTATGGAATATTTTTACCCCCCCCCCTCGCAAACAATAAAAATAAATTATTAAATAATTATAATTATTAATATATATATAAAAATAATAATAAATATTTTTTAAAAAATAATAAAAATATTATACTTGATTATAGTATTTTTTTTTTAAAAATGTATACAATATTTGTTAGCCTTGATATTACCGGTAATTACTGTATTGTAAATATAAACAAAATATAACAATATTATAATCAAGACTGTGGGGGTGGGGGTGGGGGTAGAGGAAAGTAGTTTTTTGTTGTTGAGGAAACTGTTGTATTAAATAATCTCCCGGAGCTCTACCGGTAAATACAAAAAAACAGTAACATTTTACATAATAATGTTGGGATCGGCAACCGATTGTGAGATCACTTTATGGGGCAATACTTTCGCACCGTTCAGATAGAGCTCATCCTTGACTACAACGTCTTCGCCCAAAACGGTAACGTTTTCCATACGAACCTACCGATGCACACCCGACGACACGACAATAATTAGTATACAGTATAAACACATTACAATTAATCAAATAATAATGATAATACCGACCCATTGGCCAACTACACACTTCCAGCCGACAATACACGAATCGAGCCACGAGTGAGACTTGACAATAGTGTCGCCCAAAATGGTACACCTTTTCATACAGACGCCATCCTCGACCACCACATTCGGACCAATGGTTACATTGGGTCCGATACGACATTGTTTGCCAATTTTGGCGGTCGGATCGACCAACACATTGCCGACAATACCTTTACCCTGATATAGTTGTTCCTGTTTTTGCTGCTTTTGACGCAACGAAGTCAAATACAGCGACTGTCCGGTCAGATAGTCTTTGGGTTGGCCGACGTCCATCCAGAAGCCTTGCAAATCCAGAGCATAGAGATTGTGGTCGCTGGCCATTGCGGGAAACACTTCCGTTTCGATAGATGTCGGCCTCAACTATAGAAACAATTAACAAACAAAAAAAAACGGTCAGTGAGTGAGTGAAAGGTTTCGGCTAATTATTACTTCTATTCGGTCCAAAACTGATGTCTCAAACAAATACATTCCGGCATTGATTTTGTTGGACACAAATTCGGTCGGCTTTTCGACAAAACGATCGATTTGGCCGCTCTGATTGTCGTAGACGACGACACCGTATTTGGACGGTTCCTCGACACGGGTCACCTGAAAAAAACAACACAATACACAATCAGTGACCGAAAACCACGCAAACAATCAGCCGATAACACTTACAACAATAGTTCCCTGTCGGCCGTGCGACCGATGAAAGTCGATCATCTGTTTGAACGGGAAATCACAGATAATGTCGCTGTTTAGTACAAAAAACGGTTCGCCGTCTGCGGTCAACTGGTCGCGGGCCAGCGCAAGCGGTCCGGCCGTACCTAACGGATACTCTTCGTGCGATATCGTAATCTTGATGTCCATCTAATCGGTCGGCCGATCGGTCACAAAGACAAACATAGAGAGAGAGAGAGAAAGAGAGAGAGAGAGAGAGACATTACAATCAGTTTCAGTAATGAGATGTCTATCGGGACAGTCAGTCGGGCGGCAAATAAAAAAGTACTTACTTTTTGTTCCCAGGCCTTGATCTCCCGTTCCAACAGTTCTGCGCGATAGCTGACCGCTAGTATAACGTGTTTGACGTTTGCCTAGAATTAGCCGAAAAAAACAATAACAAAAATTAATGTCACAATTATTATAATCACCCGACGATTATTATTTTTATTATAAAAAGGTTTGTCCCGACGGGAGTTGGGGTCGTCACGGCCGCAGTCCCCGTCGGTGACCACACCAACACACACACCAACCAACTGACCTCAACGAGAGCCTCGATTTGATGGCAAATCATCGGTTTGTTGCAAAAGTCGACCAACGGTTTGGGCTGCGATAGTGTTAACGGTCGCAGTCTAGTACCGTAACCGCCCACTAGTATTAGGGCTTTCATTGTCCACTTTAGTCTAATAGTCCACTAGTCGGCAGTGTTTGTCTCGTTTGGATTGGGTGTTGGCCTCGGGATGTGTGTGTGAATACCGGCGATGACTATACTTTATAAACTGCTAACTACTGTATGTATGTGTATGTAATACACAGTGTGTATAGCATTACACATATGTTTTTATGAGAGTGACGTTTACTTTACAGCATAGTGTGTGGTATGTGTATGTGTATGTGTATGTGTATGTGTATGTGTATGTGTATGTGTATGTGTATGTGTATGTGTATGTGTATGTGTATGTGTATGTGTATGTGTATGTGTATGTGTATGTGTATGTGTATGTGTATGTGTATGTGTATGTGTATGTGTATGTGTATGTGTATGTGTATGTGTATGTGTATGTGTATGTGTATGTGTATG
Source organism: Oppia nitens (assembly GCF_028296485.1). Classification (NCBI taxonomy): domain Eukaryota; kingdom Metazoa; phylum Arthropoda; class Arachnida; order Sarcoptiformes; family Oppiidae; genus Oppia; species Oppia nitens. The sequence continues at coordinate 306,511 of NW_026533232.1, forward strand.
TGTATGTGTATGTGTATGTGTATGTGTATGTGTATGTGTATGTGTATGTGTATGTGTATGTGTATGTGTATGTGTATGTATGTGTATGTGTATGTGTATGTGTATGTGTATGTGTATGTGTATGTGTATGTGTATGTGTATGTGTATGTGATGTGATGTGTATGTGTATGTGTATGTGTATGTGTGTAAATAAATAGTGATTTGTAACTTGTCAATTTAAAAATTTAATGTAATGCACTGATTTTGGTCTTTTACATACATTAATATTGTATGAGTAACATGTTATAAATAGTACCAAAGTGATTAAATACATATATTACGTTTAGAATATTAAACTAGCTTGCTAAAACTTTTTTATCATAAATGTCTTTTAAAGTTTAATTATTTTATAATAATAATTTTTTATTTAAAAATAATAATAACTAAATTAACAGGAATCTTTTAATTAAATTATTTTTTAACTTTTAAATCACTAATTTTATATTATAATAAGTTATAACTTATTTGATAAAAATATTATGCTTTTAATAAATTGTTACATTTAAAAAAAAAAATTTGAATTATGATAGTTTCTGAATAATTTATTTACAAATATTATTTTTAATTAATTATTATTTTTATATAATTAGTAAGCATTAAAATAAAACAGAATATTAATGTTTTATTTTATATATAAATTTTTAATATATTTTTTTAAAAATATTATAAATTTATATATAATTTTTTTCACAATTAAACTAAATATGTAGTAAAACATTAGTATCATTATTGTACTGATTATGATAATGATTATTATCATCACCATTGATATCATCATTAAAATTATTAATATTATTATTATTATTATTATTGCTACTATAGTTGATTGTATTGACAGTCATAGAATCTCTATTATTAGCATTATTAGCATTGCTAGCATTGCCATTATCGACATCATCATCATCATCGTTTACCATACATTCATATTTATTAATATTAGTCATATGCGATTTCAATATATTATTAGCTAGACTATTGTATCTGGCACGTGATCTATATAAATATATAAGATAAAAAAATATTAATATTATTTTAACTAGGTGATCACCCACACACACACACCCACCCCCACCATCACCTACCTGTGCACCAATACGATAATTATAATTATCAATAGGCCATTCAATGTCAAACTGATCCAGACAAACGGATCCAATTTAACTCTAGTATTATTATTATTATCGATTGTATTGTCATTGTATTGTAATGCCTCAGATATTTCATTTTCGAACACTTTTTTAGAAAAAAATAGTTAAAAATAGTTAAAAATAGTTAAAAATAGTTAAAAAATAGTTAAAAAATAGTTAAAAATAGTTAAAAAAAATAGTTGGTTAAAAAATAGTTAAATTAAAAATTAAAAAAAACAATAAAATGTACTAACTAGTACTTAGATCAATAGCCTGATAAGTCAATCGAAATCCACGACCCGGTTTATTGTGATCGCTTGAAAATTTTAGCTGTATATGATTGGTCACAAATATTACAGTGGGCGGTACTTTATTACCCGTATAGGTAATATAGCTACTGTTCCAATCGAAACCGTCGTGTATAACCAAATGATCATAGTTGATTTCCGTATCGAAATCGGTAAATTCGATCATGATACATTTACCCGGCTGAACCGTAATATTCCAATTACATTTCAATGCAAACGGATAGTGATCGGGATAACCAGGAGTATGTAATACACCACTAATCTCATCCATTGTTAATCCACATCCTATTTATTGATTATTAAAAAACAATTATTTAATAAATGAGAGGAGTCTTAAACAGCGGCAGTGGCGGCGGCGGTGATGTTAGCGGCGATGCTATTAATTACAATGACTTAGAGTATGCCACCGAACACAACCAGTAAACGCTATTTTATTATAACTATAAATAACTATTTAAATGTTTTTTTTTATAAAAAAATATAAGTATTAAACTGTAAAATATTACACAAATATATATATAATTACAAAACATTAATTACAAAAAAAAATTATATATATAATTAAAATGTTTTTGAATTCATATTATTATTTTTTTCAAATATTATAGTTTAAAAAAATAAATATAATAACTATTTCAATAATATTTGACATTTTTTTTGGTAACTATAATAAAAACTATTGAGAGGTATTTAATTTAATTATATTTTTTTAAAAAATAAATAAATAATAAGATGGTTAGAAAATAATTTACAAATAAAATTCTCTTAACCGATTTCATTATTATAAAAATAATAAATAAATAAACTACTAACATTTACTATCTATATTAATTTATTACAGTTTGTTAACTAATATATATGTAAAATATATTTTTATTTTATGCATTTATTTTATTATAATTTCGTTTTAGTATATATTTGATATTTTATATTTAGATATACATTTATTTTGCAAACAATAAAACTAATACAAACTCAATATCTATTTCAATTAATATTCAACCCTTTTATTACATTTAATATTTTATAGCACTTACTTTAACTTTATGTTAAACATGTAAGTACACACATACATACACATAATATCTACTGTATTTGTTATACACCGACAATACTCTCTATGCATAGCATGGGAACCACTTTCCCTTATATTCAACACTATGTGTTAATTAAAAACATTTTAGATAATAACTTTTGAACTATTGTCAACTCATAGATTTGACTTTAGTTGCCAATTATATATACAAACATTAATACACATACAAAGTTATATTAAAATCCTTGACCGGGAACACCGCTTAAACACAATTAAAACATTTATTACCATTAGTTCATATATAAGCTGGTGTTCCACTTTACCCGCCATTCAGTATCTGAGAGCCAAACATAACACATCACATATGTGCCACACATCTGGAGCCAACTCCACATCACCTCAAATGGATCCCAAGACATCCAGCAATAATATTGTTGCAAATTGAGATTAAATAAGATAGTGTGTGCCCTTCAATAAGACAACTCAAGTCAACTCATCACTGGATCAACACATAAATACTTTAAACTTACTTTTTATAAAACTTGTGTAAAATTTATACTTTAATTTGTTTTATTAAATAAATAACTTTTAAAAAACTTATAAAACGACTGCAACCCATCATTTATTTTACATATATATATATTTGTTTTTATTATTAGCATGGTAAACTAATGTTTAATTTTTGCTGCACTGTAACTAAACTAGGTAGATTATACTGTATTTTACTGAATTAAAAAATTAATTTAAATTTTAATTACATAATAAACAACACACACACACACAAAATCACTTTTTGCAATACATTAAACTAAAAACTAATTATTATTATTATTATTATTATATTTATCATAATTATTGAATATTAATTAATTAATTAATTAATTACCTTGGTTAATTGTTTCATAGGTTATATTGAATCCATAACTATCTAATACATAATCCGATTGAAATTTAACTAATAGTTTGTTGCCAGTACCGATTATTGAATTTATTTTTAATAAATTATTACGCGGTGGACCATCAATAAAATCATAATCTTCGCCCAGACCGCTATAGTTGGCCAACAATCGATCGGGTCGGGGCCAGTGGCCATCGTATACAGTTAGGTAGTCGTGCAGGGCTTCCGTATTGAACGTACGAAACTTGACCAGAGCGTACTGTCCACGGGGGACAGTTATGTACCATTGGCATAGTGTATGGGACGGATATTTTTGCGGATAATTTGGACTCAATATAGTACCATGGTCATCGGTTAGATTGTATGTACATTCTAGATATATAATAATTTTTTACAAACAAAAATTAATTATTATTCATAGTATTTTTTTATAAAGATAATATGCAACAAATAATAACATTTTTTATTAATTAAATTAATTGTAATAATTATATGATATATTTAATATAAACAAAAATTAAAAATTATTATTTTTATAAAAAAAAATTCAATAATTACTTTGTGAATCACTAATAGCATAGATCATCAATGGTTTTAATAATAATAATAATAATAAACTAAAAGTTATGACACTGTTTGCAATTAAAAGTTTGCGAAACATATTTTTTTTTATAAAAAATTTTTTTTAAAAACTAAATAAAATTATTAATTGTTTTGATTTTTGTTACAAAATAGTTATAATATTGCAATATATTTTTAGCACAAAATTTTTATTAATTAAATTACATCAAATAGTTTTTGTAATAAATTTTACATTACATGTATTATATGTAATATGATATCATATAATAAAAATAATAATAATTACTTTTTTATTTATAATAATAATTTTTATAATATAAACACTGCGAAAAAAAAGTTAATATCAGTCTTTTAATGATATCATAGTTTTAAATGATTTTTAAAAAAAAATTAAATACAGACAATATAAGTGTTGTTTATATAAATATATATTAAAAATTACATTAATTTTTATAAACTATTAATATTAAACTTATATACTGTATATATAAACAATTATATATGATTTTATTTTGAAGATATTGATTGATAAAATAAATATATATATATATATATAAATATTTTTTTTTTCTACATTTCCCTAGAATTTACTGTTTATTTATTGATAACAAAAATTATGATAATTTTTTTTGTGTGTGTTTGTATTAATTTGCTTAATAATAAATTTATTTATATAATACAATATACAATATCTATATAATATTCAATTAATAATTATAATTATAGAGCAAATTGTTTTTGATTGTTTAAACTAAATAAAAAAATTTAAAAAAAAATTATTTAATAATATTACAATCATGTGTCCGAAAATAAATGTGTCAATGTAATTTTTTTATTTGCATAAATCCTAGTTTTACACAAATTTTACTTAAATTTTTTTTATTATATTTAAATAGGTTTTAATTATTTGATTAAAAAATGTTTTGGCGTCAATATTAGTTTAGATAAGTGATAAATAAAAAAGTTTATTTTAAAATGGTAAATAATTTCACCAAAAAAAAATTAATGATTATTATTATCATTATTACAGTTATTATCAATTATAACAATTTTTTTATATACAGTTTATATAGTTCAACGATCAATGTATTTTTAAATTTATCATCAAAAAAATAAATAAAAAGTATTTCATTTATTATTTATTAAACTTATAAATTATTTTACTGTAGTTTTCATTAGTTGGATATTGAGTTACTATATTATATACAAAAAAAAATTTTTTTAAATATCAAAACATAAATTTATTATTATTATTTAAAAATAATATATTTTATTAAATTGAAAACAACATATAGATATTATTATAATAAACTTATTGTATGTTTACAAAACAAAGTTCAATAAATAAATTTTTATTTTTCAAGTGCATCTATTATAATTATTATTAAAATATATTAGCTAGATAAATTTTTGTTGTTGTTGATTGAACAAATTTTAGTAAATCAGCAACTTGATTTATTAAAAAAAATTTTTTTTATAAAAATTATTGTTAATAATAAATTTTAAAAAAATAATAAATAGAGAGAATTTGACTTAAATTTGATTTGAATATAATATTATTAATCAATAACATTAATAATAATACTAGTAATAATATTTTATGTATATATAAAATAATTTTAGCTTTATTATACAAAAAATATATTACAATAGATCAATAAAAAAAATCAATTGATATATACAATACATACAGTGTATAGAAACAGTGCCTTAAAGTTGTCTTAGAGATATATGACAGCTATTATACAAAAAAAAAATTATAAAATAATAACAAAAAATAATAATTGTGTTACAAAAGTATATATATATATACCTGTATATAATATATACAGTATCTATGGTACTAAAAAATGCAAGATATATAACACACAAAAAATAATATTATTAACAAAAATCCTATTAATATTAATTGAATAATTAATATTCTCTACTATATTAATGGCATTTACATTATTTACATAAAATTGATTTTTTAGTGTACATGTAATTATTAATACAGTTTTTTTAAATTTTATATTTGATCTGTTATTATTTTTTTTTGTTTAAAAAATACTAAAGTCATATCAACAATTAATACAGTATTAATATTTAAATTTGTTTTAAGTTATACGTAATAATAATTATATATTTAAATTGTAGTTAAAAAACTAATATATATTAATAAATTCATACTAGCAAACTGTGCGCTAATAAATTTTTTTGAAAAATTATTTAATGAGAGTATTTCAATAAAGTTTATTAATTATAACAATTAAAATTACAGTCCAATAATTAAAATATGGCTAATAATAATAATAATAATAATAATATTTTAACATCAAAATGGATATTATATTATTTAATACTAGTCTATCAACTATGCCAACAAACTTACTACTATTTAAACTATGAAATAAGGGTCACTGAGGTCAACACCGCAGTAGTTGACCATCACTTACCTGCAGTTACCCTATGCTATAGACATCGGGTGCCTAACATATCCATACCGGCGGCTATAGGTTTGGATCACTATTTAATGTATAATCAATCATCAAATAATAACAATAATAATACCGTTTATTGTATGATAAGTATCAATAAAACTATTGATAACTTATGGGATGATAACAGTAATGATGATACTATGGATGTTAATAATAATACTAATAATACATACAGTTGTGATAGTATTGCCCAACCCTACTATAGGGTCCTACCATCAAACAACAACAATAGCGGCCGCCGCTATTGTGTGACACTATTTTACGGTAATCGGTGGTGGCCAGCGGTAAAATTTCAATCCAATTTTCAATTAGCCCTGGCCATTAAAAATGTCCACAGCCTACAATTGGCCATACATGGTCAATATGATCATGGTCAGTTTAGCACATTTATCGATCATCCGACATATAGTAAGCCTGATAAATATTTAGTAAACCTAAACCTAGTAGACGTACACTTGTTGTCAGCGCCCTATCCCACTGATTGTCTGGATTATAGTTTAAATAAATATATTGGTATTAATCGGTCATCACGTGCGCCAAAATCACGTGCCGAGTGTATGCTCTATGAGATACGCCGCGCGTGCGGTCATTCAAGTAGTACGTATTGGACGGCATACGAGTCTATAGAGAAATTAATTGAAAACACATTTAATAATAATAATAATTGTCAGCTAATAAAACCTGATTTAAATCGATTGCATAGACTATGTAAACGTGATTGCCGTGATCAGGATCAGTTTATCTATACTAGTTTTGACCATGTTCAATCAACTTATTTGGTGCATAATCATCATCATCAACAACAACGACAATATTCATATCAATATTTTATAAATAGTAAATTTTTTAGGAAAACATTGTACGTATTGTTGGCTAAAATTGATTTACCGACATATTTGTCAACATTGTTGGCATTGATTACACTGTGGTTAGGAATCAGTGTCGTTAACAACACTGAATATACAACACTAGTATTGATGAATAGATTAAAATTAATTTATTCAATAATAACTGAAATAGTTGTTAGAAAACATATTAAACAATATTTATTGAAAATTATCAAATATTGTTTGGTGTCTATAAAACTATTGATATTTATTGCAAGTTTCATAATGATGATTGGTCAATTATATAATTTGATCTATCAAAATTATTATTGTACAACTAACATTACAAAATACAGTTTAGCTATCGGTAACAACAAGTCAATTATATTGCCAAATGTACGTATACAATTTTCAATTGGTGACCCTGGTCATATTTTAAGTAAAATACCAGAAAAAATACCAAGGGAATTAGAGGATGTTTACTATAAAGTTCATTTAAAATTAGAACAATTACTATTTGGACATGGCAATATTGATTTGATAATTAGCTGGCTAAATAATATAACTGTCCAGTGTAGTTTATTATTTGGCGATAATAATAATACTACTAATAATAATAGTAATCGACTAGAGTGTCCAAATAAATTTGATGAAAATTTATTCATAAAATTTGTCAACAATTATGTAATAACGTGGGAAATATTTCATACAATTACTAGCGACTATCGCCAACGTATAAGCGATAAACTAAATCAACATGGTCGATTGAAATCAATTTTACTAGTATTCAACACTAGCCAATTGTTTAATAATAATAATAATAATAATTATCTAGATAAAAATATAGATTACTACACTAATCAATACAATAATGCCCAATTAGTTATTGCACCTAGCACATCACCTGATAAAATAATACGTATAGAAATTCCCGGACAACACACAAATCTATACGTTGGCTACAGTGTACGTACCTATAGACGTTTGAGTCGACCTGGCTATCGTTGCCAGCAAACATTATCTATGCCCGAGCATTTTTGTACATTCAATGACAATTTTTATTTAGAATTAAATTACCATGATCAATTTGCTAAATTAAAATCACCTTATCATCAATTTGGCGATCAATGTCCGATTGTCGAAATTTTCCGAGAATTTCAATGTATACCAATGTTTAGATATAGTAGCCAGGTTAATAATAATAATAATAATTTTTTTAATCTTAAAGATGGCAACCATACTATTGAACTAATTGGCTATAATTTTCCGATAATAACCGACATGAATGATAGCCATATGTTTTATCGTAAATGGTGTCCAATGAATGATGTAATAGATGATAAAGATTTAGATAAAATTTATAAAATTTGTCGACTATTAACCCGAGCAATCAAACCGTGCAATTATCAGGAGTTTGATGTTAGGTATGTTAGGTATGAGCTAAACAACAATGATAGCAACAATAATAATAATAATAATAATAATAATAATAATAATAATAATAATAATAATAATAATAATAATAAACAGTTAACTAGTGTAACACTAGTCCCGCAAACGGTATTCACGCCTGTCATTACCGAACACTATGTTATAGAGTTTGAAGATATTATGTATGCTATCGGCGGCACAATTAGTCTATGGTTTGGTATTTCCTATTATATATTATTATTATAATTATAGGAAATTTTAAGCAATTTTTTGAATCAAAACTTTTTACTAAACTTTGAAATTTATTAGATATTTGTTTTTTAAATAATAATATGTGTATAATAAATAATAATGTTTTTTATGTTATTATATTAATTAATTTAAAAAAACATTTAATTGCTAAATTATATTTTTTTTAAAAATTATTTGAACTGTTTTTCAAATACTAATAATAATTTATATATAATTAATATTTATAACAATATATTTTATTAATATTTTTTTTAACACAGTTTTTTAAAACAATTGTATAGTTTTAACCAAATATATATATATCTCTCTCTCTCTCTCATTGTATTATAAATTGTAATTATTTATAAATAATTTTTTTGTAAAAAAAACTAATAAAAAAAACTTTTATTTTAGTAAACAAATAAAAAATTATTATTATAAATAAAAAAAACTATTTTCATTATTATTATTTGCATCAAAATTATTTGTGTGCAATAATCGACAATATTTTCATATGCAGTACAACATCGGCAACGGTATTGTCGGCTAGAAATTTGGTCCACGCATCGGGATTATTATGACCACCGGTGGGATTAGTATAGGCATCAAACACTGGATTAGCCAACTGTTCTCTCAGTGATAGAAACTGTTTCGGTTCGGTAATCATAGTGTTATAGTGTTGGATCAGCACCGGTATGAACGCTATAAACGGGACAATAGACGGGGGGACGGGTATTAAAAGCGAGTAATAATAATAATAATAATAATTAGAAAATAATAATATACTACTAAACCGATCATCTCTTTTCGGGTCAAACGCCACTCGGAGTCAGTCACCCGAAACTCATCTATCGTAAGGCCATTAGCCTCGAGTGCCTGTCGCCAGATAGACAACTGTTTGTCAGCCGATAGATACAGATGTTTGGTACCATCTAGTAGTGGTACAGCCGTTGTTATTCGGTCGGTCAGATCGGCCACTATTAACAAGTTTGCGTGCAATGATCCGCCGCCATCGGTGGCCAACAGCCGAGACAGTATGTCCAACAATTGGTGTTTATCGGGTATAAAGTGTAGTACAAAATTCGAGAATATCAGATCTGCCTGACCGGCCAACTGGCCGACCGATTCGGACATCTGATTCCACGGTAGACTCAGATCTTGTAGTACATACTCGACGCCCGACGGCGGCGACAACAAGTCGCTGTCCTGGCGGCGACAATAGTCAATCATTTTCGGATCGCCATCGATGGCCACAAAACGCCGATGTCTCAATAGTTTGGCCAGTTTGCGGGTAATGCCGCCATCGCCCGGACCGATATCGATGACCAGATTATACAATCTAATAATAATAGTAACAAAAATAAATCATTTATTTTTATTTATTATCAAAAATAATAATTATTTTTTTTAAATTTATAAAATAGATATTAGTTTTTTTTGTTGAATAAAAAAATAATAATTATTAGTTATAAAATAAAAGTGACAATTAATAAATATTTTAATTCATTTAATTAATTTTTATAAAAAATTACTGTTATTTAATTACCTATTTTTAGCTGCTAATGTACGCATAGTACTATCGGCAAATTGTCTAGGTAGATGATTGAATGTTTGATAAGTTTCTGGTACTAGATCCATTTTTTAATTAATTAATTACTTAATTAATTATTATAATTAATTGTTGTTTACTATAGAATTATTTTAGAGAAATTAATAAAAATTATTATAATTATTAAATATTTTTTTAAGACTAAAAATGTTTAATTTTTTTTGTCAAAAAAAACATTAAAAACAACTTCTTAAATATAAATGTTTTTTTTTTTAAATTAATAATTTATAATATATTAATTAATTTCATATCCAGTATGTCTGGTAACTGTATATGTATGATAATATATGATATGATTATATTATATGATAATATATGATATGATTATATTATATGATAATATATGATATGATTATATTATATGATAATATATGATATGATTATATTATATGATAATATATATATATATATGTATGATTGATAACACTGTTGAGTTACGATGACCCTGATAAGTTTTAGTTAGACACACACACACATACACACTAAAACAAAAATTAAAATAAATTTTTGAATCAAATTTTTGGTAAAATATAAACTATTTCTCTCTCTCTCTCTCTCTCTCTCTCTATTAAACTATTAAATAATTAAATTAACAAATTATTTAGATTATTATTAAATGAGCTAGTTTCATTTTATTATTATTATTTTTATGAAATGTTTTTCTTTTAAAATTTTAAGTACAGATTGTGTATATAAGAAATTATTTTTTAATGATATATATAAATGATTAAACAATTTATTTAAACAATAATTAAAATGATAATTTATATGGTCTATGGATTTATGTTATATATGATGTATTGTACTTATATTTTACATAATATGATTAAAAATGATTGATTGATTGTAATTATAATTGTATGTATGTATGTGTGAAACAAAATAATTAGTAAATCAAAAAAAAAATAATTAATAAATAATTTACTTAATGTTTTTTTTCGACATTATTCCTATTGTATTCAACAATAACAACAACAACAACAAAATAAATCCAAAGTTATTTAAGTACTATAAATATCAACACAAATAATAATAATTAATTTTAAAAAATCAATACAATTATTATATACTGAATAACAAAAATATATATAATTATTTAATAATAATTTCTATATAATAATTATTTTAAAAAAAATCTCACAATTATTTTATATAAGTGAACACATGTTTAGGTATTACTGTCTAATATATATAATGCATATATGAATGTCGAAATCAATTTACATAAAAAACACTGTATAATCACATTTTATTTAATTAATTATTAATAATAATAATATAATTTACATATATATATATATTAATATATAAATTATATATATATACACTGTGTATATACACGTCACATACACACACACGCGCGCACCGGTATGTTGTTATTTAGCTATTATTTAGTTATTATACTGCAGTAACCGCCGCTACCATTAGCTATCCATAGTTACCATTACCGGCTGCCGAAGTGGCCAACAAAATATCTTTATGATGTGCTTTCATATGCAATTTGAGTCCCTGTTGGGTCTTATATTTGGCATTTGTACACCACTGGCACCGGTAGCTGTCGATCTGCTGGTTAACCTGATGGACACTGTTCTCATGTTTGGTCAATTGTTCACTGGTTGCGTACCGTTTCGAGCACAGTGGGCACTGGTATTTCAAATGGACATCATTGAGATGCTGATGATATTCGTGTAGTTGATTGAACTGTTGGCGACAGTCGCTGAACGAACACAGATAGCCCTGCGATTGTTTGCCACTGCCGGCCGATGACCGGTGCTGCTGATGATGACCATCACTACCGCCGCCACCCGTGGAGGTGGACGACTGATGCTGTCGATGATGGGTCCTCTGATGGCTGGTCATTGTGTGAATGTCGTCGAAAACTTGCGGACACTTTGAACACTGCCACAGCTGATGGCCGTTGCGTACGTGTCGGGCCAGTTGGTCGTCGTTGGCGAAACGTTTCGAACACGTACGGCACTCGTGCTGGCCATTAACCAGTCGCTGGCCATAGTGCGGAGGTGGCGGTTGTGTAGGAAATGCTGGCTGAGGTCGACAATCGGTAAAACGGTTCATCGATTGCGAGTCGTTAAAATGATTGGCAATGATATTGTTCGGATTGACCGACGCAGCCGCCAGATTGGCAGCCGCTGCCGTCAGGTTCGGGTGTTGTTGATGCGGAGGAATGTGATGATGATGACCACTGGCCAAGTGATACTGTAAGTGAACAACAGTGGGAAACGAATGGCCACATTCGTGACAGCGGAAGATCATCTGATTCTGGCCGACAACCAATTCGATGCTGTGTTTGGCCTCCAAGTGTGCGTCCAAATCTTGTTTGGCTGAGAAAAACTGTTGACAATAGCCGCAGAAGACATAGTGATGGGCACATATCATGTGAATGTCCATATCGGCCGACGTAGGAAACAGTTGGCCACAAACCGAGCACTTGTAATTGCCGCCGGCAGTGGCCGCAGCCATAATCAGCTGCTGATCGGTACTACTGTTGTTGTTATTATTATTATTATTATTGTTGTTGTTCGAGACCACTGAGTTGACAGCAGCGGCTGCGGCGGCAACATTGTTGGCCACAGTCGTAATGACATTGCCGTCGCCGTAGTGAACCGATTGGCGCATGAGATCGCTAATGAAGGCGCCGGTAAACTTGGCGTCCAAACAGTTGTTTAGATTATCGAGACTTGAACCGACAATACCGCCGCCGCCGTCCATACGATGATCGCCATCCATACCGGACATCATACCAGTCATAGCGTTATTTGCTTTTGTGTCAAACTTGTTTGAATCCAATCGACTCTGGCCAGTGGCCACACGCATCGTATAGCTTGCGGGTCGTCCGCGTCCACGCTTTCCCGGTTTTCCACCGCCGCCGCCACCACCGCCTCGTTTAACGCCACTCACGGCTGCAGCGGCCGTAGTCGACAGTGTTGACTGATGTGTAGACTGATGGCCAGTATCGGGACCTATTTCGGCCATCAGTCTATGATATTTGTTGTCCAATTCGTCTAAATAGGCAAACACTGGTACGGCGTGTCGGCAGCGACACTGTGTCCTCAGTTGGGCCGCATATTTGCGATAGTTATCCAGTACTTGAATCAAACATTTCTGGGCAAATACTTGTCGTTCGAGTGCCCGATTCTGGTCACGTATTTCGCCGAATAGTTGATCGCCAGTCGGGTTAGTGTTGTTGTTGTTGGCCAGCGAATGATCGGTAGAAACGGTAGACATTGCTGGCGACGAGCAATTAGTGGCGGCCATTGTCTCTCTCTCTCTCTCTCTCTCTGTATATGTGCTGAGTTAGTGGTGGCGATAGTCGATGGCCAGCAATGATGTGTGTCTAATGAGTGGTCGGCCACTGAATCACAATCGGTAATCCAATCAATCAATTGATTGGTTAGTCTATCGGTAGTTATGTTTGTATTGTTGTTGTTATGTATTATTAATGTGTTTATGAAATATGATTTTGTAATGTAATGTAAATAATAAATACTGTAATATAAACACTATATATATATATATATGTATTGTATGTATGTATGAGTGACTGCAATGTATAGTAATGTACAGTAAAAACACATATAATGTTTAAGTATGTAATTAAAAAACGTGACTTAAAAAATGTCCATAAATTACGTCTAGTTTTTATGCTTTTTACAAATTTTGTACATTGTACAATTTGTTTTTTGTTTTTGGTTTTTTTATAGTTAAAATGTAAAAATATTTTTTATCATAATAGTTAGTTTTTTTAAACTTATTGCTAAATAATTATTTTTAAAAATTAACTAGTAAACTAGTTATGTTAATTGTATTATTTATTTATTTTTTTTTAAATTTTAGTTTTTTATTATTTTTATTTTTGTTGTTTGTATTTTTTTAAATAAACATATCATATGAATATACAGTACAGTATTGTATAATTGACTTTTCAAAACTTTATATATATTTAATTATAAATTAAATAATTATTGTTGTAAAATAATTTTATTACACAAAAAATACTAAAATGTAGACAATTATTATAAAGTTTAAAAATAATAACTTGTTTTCCAAACTTATCTATAAGAATATTATTATGCTTTTTAAATTTGATAAAATTATTAATCAATATTTAATATAATTATTAGATACTATACTGTACTGTACTTTAGTTATTTGAAAATGTTTGGGAAATATAAATATTTATAATATTTGTTAAAAGAGATATTAAATAATAAGTTTTCAATATTATATATTCTATACAATTGTAAAATAAAATTTTTGTTATCATATTATATCTCATCTCAAATGTCAGTTTTAAATAGAAATATTAAAAACAAATTAATATTATTTATAAATTAACTAAAATATTTTGTTTTTTTAACACAATAGTTGTGTAATGTTTAACTAAAATTATTACATTTATTTTTTTTAAAATATGTATAAACTAAAATTATTTTGTATTATTATTATTGCAACACAATTCAATATTATCAAATCACAAGGTGGTATATTATTTTTAACTTTTTTAAAAAAAAAATAATTAATCATTTATTATTATAGTATCATTTAAAAATAATAATAATAATAATTTATAAACTTACTAAATAAATGCTAAATATTTTATTTTAAAATTAAATTATTTTAATAGGTTATATTATTCAATTAAATTTATTATAATAATAATAATAATAATAATAATAATAATAATAATAATAATAATAATAATAATAATTAATAATAATAATACTAAATAATAATAATAATAATTAATAATAATAATAATTAATAATAATACTAAATATTAATAATAATAATTAATAATAATATTTTTATTAAATTTGTAATTTAGATTGTCAAAATAAACATTACAATGATGATCAGGGTACTATAAGTACACCAAATTATCCAGAATTTTATAGTGGTATTAAATTATGTACATGGTACATTACTGTCCAGCCAACATGTACAATTGAATTAGGATTCGATGATTTTGATACCGAAAATGGTAATGTCGATTTTCTAATATACGATGGCCATAGTATTGATGATGATGAATCTAGTCTAATAAATAAACTAACTGGCCAATTGGATACATCAGATCTGATAGATGTATCTAGTACAAATAAAATGCTAATTGTATTTAAACGTGAATTTTCACACATATCTAATTATCGTGGTATTAAATTTCATTATCAATCAATTTGTCCAGGTTAAAAAATATTTTTTTTAAAAATATATATTATATGTATTATTATTTAATTTTAAAAAAATATTTTTATTTTTCAAATTATACATAGATATTGATCCAAATAATTTTGACCATGATCATAGTCAACTATTTCAAAATCTAACTGGTACAATTGATTATTCAAATGTTAATAGTTTTTTGGTTAGTTATCTATGGACTATTGAAACACAACCGGGCAAAAGTATTAGACTATATTTTTATCAATTAAAACTAACGGCTGGCTATTTGGCTATATATGATAAATTTAATGATAATGATTATTTGAAAATTAAGCAATTTAATTATCGTGATAAATTTGATCGAAACAATGGTACACAAGTATTATCAGCTAGCAACAATGTTAGTATTATTGCTCGAATAAATGGACATGTTAATATATATTATGAGACAATTGATTATGGTAATTATTATTTTCTAATTAATTATTATTTTCTAATTAATTATTATTTTCTAATTAATTATTATTTTCTAATTAATTATTATTTTCTATTTAATTATTATTTTCTATTTAATTATTATTTTCTATTTAATTATTATTTTCTATTTAATTATTATTTTCTATTTAATTATTATTTTCTATTTAATTATTATTTTCTATTTAATTATTATTTTCTAATTAATTATTATTTTCTAATTAATTATTATTTTCTAATTAATTATTATTTTCTAATTAATTATTATTTTCTAATTAATTATTATTTTCTATTTAATTATTATTTTCTAATTAATTATTATTTTCTAATTAATTATTATTTTTAATATATTATTTTTCAAATATATTATTTTTTCTAATATATTATTTTTTTTTCTATTTTTTCTAATTTATTAATTTTTTCTAATTTATTAATTAATTATAATTTATTTTATTTTATGTGACTAGGTTGTGGTGGTAGATTAACAAATGAGACGGGAACAATTTTTAGTCCCGGTTATCCCAATCATTACTATCATAATCTAAATTGTACCTGGAACATTACGCTAGCTGATCGTGGTCATAATTTAATTATACATATTGAGGAAATTGATATTGACAATCATAATGATTTTGTTGAAATATATGATGATAATAATTTATTTGGCAATCATCTATTATTGCTCAATAGTAGTAATCAAAATGTACTAGATCAGAAATTATTGACTACAACAAATAGTGCCCGGATCAATTTTCTAACCGACAACAATTTAAGCGTTAATAAAGGATTTAAGATTACATACTATAGCAAACAATTAGGTAATTATAATAGTTATTAATATTTTTAATTTAAAAAATTACTTATATTTTAATTTAAAAAATAGTATATATTTTAATTTAAAAAATAGTATATATTTTAATTTAAAAAATAGTATATATTTTAATTTAAAAAATAGTATATATTTTAATTTAAAAAATAGTATATATTTTAATTTAAAAAATAGTATATATTTTAATTTAAAAAATAGTATATATTTTAATTTAAAAAATAGTATATATTTTAATTTAAAAAATAGTATATATTTTAATTTAAAAAATAGTATATATTTTAATTTATAAAATAGTATATATTTTAATTTAAAAAATAGTATATATTTTAATTTAAAAAATAGTATATATTTTAATTTAAAAAATAGTATATATTTTAATTTAAAAAATAGTATATATTTTAATTTATAAAATAGTATATATTTTAATCTAAAAAATTAAATTAAATAATAGGTTTTACTAAACCATACGCTATCTCATTGGCTAATAATATACAATATATGAATCGGGAAAAATCAATTAATTATCACATATTAGATGCTAATATTATTGATGCTAATAGTGATACTGTAATATTATTTGACCATGATAGTCGATATGTTAAATTTTTAAATATTACAAACAATTTCAAACCATACAAACAGATTTCAATGCCCGGCACCGGTAGTAGTAGTAGTAGTAGTAGTATTAGACATTCAGGTATAGCCTACGACTGGATCCATGGATTGTTGTATTGGATAGACATTCAATCAAAGACTATCAATGTTATGGACATTAATAATACACAGAATATTCTGACAATAGTTAGACTGGAAAGTGATTTCTCCAAACATTTATTAGTAAATCATTGGAAATCAGTACTACTGTGGAGTAATATAGGGTTTCAGCCAAATCTAATTGAATCAAATTTAGACGGAAGTAATCAAACAGTTATTTATCAAAATGACAAACAAGTAACACAACTGACCATTGATTACGATAAACACAGATATTATTTCATTGATCACACAGACTATGGATTATATTCATGCGATTTCAATGGCAATAATGAATTGTTTTTTATGAAATCCAAACAACTATTTGATTCATTGATTGCAATACAAGTCATCGATAATGACTTATTTGTGGCAAACAATCATATGATTTATAAACTGCAAGAAATAGATCTACGGATACCCAGAGCTGAAGTCATTGCTGTTATACATAATTTTGTTAATAATGATAATAATAATTTGTTTTTTGATTACAACAAAACAATTTTGGACACCAATTACATCCATGACTTTATTATCATTAATAACAACATTTACAATAACTATTCAAACAATGTATGTTCAGATACCGTATGTACCGGTTTATGTCTACCCAGTGCTAGTAGTGGACAGTCATATAATTGTATGGAACCGGTAGCTAATAGTGTACTACAAATTATTAATGATAATAATAATGATAATGATATTAACAAATTAATCGATAGTTTATCTGGATTTAAATCATTGGCAATAATTAATTGTATTATGATTATAGCTATTATTATAGTATTGGCATATATTATATGGTATATGATTTTTTTTATAATTATTTTTAAAATTTTATTTATTATAATTAATTAAACTTTATGATTATATTTTTTAATAAACATATTTTTAGGTTAATTAAATTTCGACAAAATCATCATGATAGATTAAGTGGTACATCAATGCAATCGATTGATAATCAAACGGATGATACAGTAACTATTGAAACAATAGTTAATTAATATCATATATTATTAAATTAAAAAACATTATTATATAATTTTGTATATAATATATATTATTAAATTTTTTGTAATTTTAATAAATAAAATATTATTTGTTTTTATTAGTTTAATATGATTAAAACTAGTTATATTGAAATTTATGCTATAATATTATCAACTAACTAATTTAATAGTTTAATATAGCTATAATTGAAACTAATTGTATACTATGTTAGGTTTTATTTAATATTTGTCAGGATATTATTATGTGAACTAGGTACTTTATTGAAGTCACTTAATAATTAACTATATTTTAGATTTAATAAAATATGTTTATTGGTTGGATATATTGAAAAGTAATAGTCAATAGATTTGTTATCTATTGATACAAATGGTATACAACTATACAGTTTGGTCGCCAATCCAAGAGTGACTGTGCTCTCCAACTGTACTATCGGTGCCCATAAACTCACAACAGTTTCTCACTGTTGACAGTCGGGTCATAAAAACTTAAAACTATTTTTGTTGCCCATTGGCTACTCAAAGATATCTCTTTCAGCCAATACATCAAATACATGTATATTCAACATAATATACTTAAATATAATTCAAACATATAGTTTCAAACAAAATATAATAATAATAATTCAAATCATGACAAAATCCTCTCTCTCTCAATTCAAATACTCATTTGAATTCAAAATAAAGTTACAAAACAATAATATGTCATTTAATTATAAAACATCAAAATTATCAAAAATAATATAGAGTTACAAAAATAAGTTTTACTAAAATATTCAATAAGTTTTCAATTGATTTACTTTATAAATCAATTCACAAAATATTCAAATAACTAATAATAATAGTTATAATAGTCATAATTGTTGTATTGATTATAATTAGGATATTGTTGTTGTAGTGACGTTAATGGCATATAATTGGTTGTCGTGTAAGTGTTATCACATTTAGTGTCCAATTGAGCGTCGGTAGCAATAGTTTGTTGATACTGTTGTTGGCCATACATAGTTGTCATCATTTTTAATGTTTGTTCAATAACTTCAAGTTTTGAAACCCAGTTGACAGTATCATCAGTATTGGTTGTATCCGATGATTGATGAATAGTTGCCAACAGTTTGTTTGCCGTATCATACAGTGTATCGATGCGCTCATGTATTATCTTTAGTTTAATTTTACGTTTATAATCAGTAGTATGTTTAGTATAATTAGCCATCTATAACAACAAACTTAAATATAATCAGTAAAATAAAAATAACTGTTTATTTGTCAAAAGTAACAACAATTTTATTTTCAGGTTTATTAGATAGTTTAGGTACTGTTTGTGTCTCATTACTGGTACATTGAATTGATTGTAAATCAATATCATTTGTATGATTAACATAACTGCAAATATTATTATCAAACTTTTTATTTCTAAAAACAATATATAATATAGCAATAATCATACAAATTATAATTATAAATAAAATAAAATTTATAAAAATGTGAGTACCTGTAGTACTGTATAAATAACTATCTACTGTGTCATAACTATTTATTTTGTTAATACTTTCATTTAATTTAGCAAAATAATTATTATTAATTGTTTGTCTCATATATGGATCAATCACATGATTGATAGTATATGACCAAATCGGTACAAAATGTAGCTCTGTATGCAAATTTAATGTTTGAGATTCATATATATAATCACTTATTTTAAATGATTCGTTTGCCGGTATGACAAACGGTTCCGGTGGGCACATAATTTCACGATTAAATAATGTAATATTCAATGTGTTACAGTATACATAATTATAATTTAATGCTTGTTTAACTTGTATGATATCCATGATATCAAAATTATTTTTATCATCACATTGACCTCGTTTCCAGTATTTATTGTTATCAAAATAATTGGTACTGATATTACATTCAGATTCTCTGGGAACTAATATTAGATTTACATTATCAATGCTATTACCTCTCAATGGTTTTACACATTTTGTTACCTCATTAAACAATATGTTTTTAGGTCCGATATATGCTGAATGACATAATTTTTCAACATTATTATCATTAAATTTTTGTATTAAATCAAAACTATCGGCAGTCATAACATGCATTTTTGTATCAAATATTTTCATTTGATACCGTATAATAACTAATTGTCTTAATTCATCATGATAACAATTTAATGGTTGCCAAAAATCTTGAGGGCAAGATTCAGTGCAATTTACTGTATAATTAAATAAATCTAATAATTTATAATTTATTTTATTATTTTTAAAATCTCTGGCAATTTCTGTCATTTGTGTTTTAGTATAATGTAATCTTGTTATCAATAGACTCACAGCTCTCATAGCTTTTGGTGTTATCTCTTTGAGAAATAAAACATCATTTTTCAGTTCAATTACATCACTTGATATATTATATAATAAGTTATTGTATTGTTCAAAAATCTGTTTACCTATTTTATCATTTAATTTTAATTGATGTATATTTTTCATAGCAATTCGCGACTCTTCCTCTAAGTCAATAATTTTACGCTTATTATTAATATTTTCAATCACAGCAGTGGCACCTAAACCTATACTAGTAATTATACTAATGATAGTAAATAATGCAATTGAGCCCAAAAATATGAATCTTTTTTCTCTAATTAAACCAAATTTAGTACTGTCTTTGTTACCAACATTAGTGCAGAAACTATTGAGTGGTTTTAAAAATGAATTATCGTATTCATTGATACACCAGTCATACAATTCATTACTAGATTTTTCGTTGAATATAAACTCTTTAAACAGTGTACAAGGTGATTGATAATTTACTACTGTAGTTACAGTTTCAATACCTTTTACAACAGGGTTTTTACTTTTATGCCATATTATTGGATCAGTAGTTGCTAAACAGTCAATCAATGGTATGCAACATATAATAGATAGACATGCAATTGTCATAAGTGTTAATCTATTAATAGGATTGTGTGTACGTTGACTACGCCTAAGGCCGTCAATCGTACGATAATTAGGGCTATCGTTACTACTGCTGTCGGTATCAGTACTCGTATCAATTTGAGTGATAATAGTATCAATTGATTCAGTAGATTGAGACATATTATACATTACTTGATTGTTGTTGTCTTCTGTTTCACTATCACTGGAATCAGTTGTTGAATACAGTATTTCGTTATTTTGTTTTGAAATCACTGGTTGTTGTCTTTTATCTCCAGTTTGTTTGCTATTAAGTAGCTGTTTATTATATTTAACACTTTTTCTTAAACTTATCGGTTGTGTTGACAAACTTGATATGAATGGTTTGGGTTTTGTTGTCAACTCATTAAACAGTATATTCCTATCATAATATGGTTTCAATCTATCAGCTCTGACTATATTTGACTTATGGGTCGTACTTTTAAAATCTAATTGATATAGTAGTGGTGATATTTGCCTAACTATAGTGTATATCCCTGTCCATCGTTTTGTCATTTTATCATAATGTAACCCTTTTATTGCCGGGTCATATAATAATACTTGTTGTCCTACAGTAAACAAATGTTCTCTACGTTTGCTATCATATCTGAGTTTATCCCGTTTATGGCCTTTATTTAGGTTTTCAATTACTTTTAGTCTAACATCTGTTAGATACTGTGCTAACCCTAAAGCATAGTCATTGACTGTTCCCTTAATTTTTGGTAACTGTAAGTTGAAATCTGGTGGTAGGTTAGGTTTATTACCCATAATTATCTCAAATGGACTATAGTTTGTAGTGCTTTGTACTGTAGCATTGTATGCATAACATACGGGTTTGACATATTTTGACCAATTGGTATGTTTTTCATTGGCAAACATACTTAAGCAATCAATTAGTGTACCATTATATCTCTCTGTTATAGAGTTAACATGTGGGCAATAACCTGAAGTTTTTACTTGTTTTATGCCCAATAGTATGTTTAAATGTGTAAATATTTTTCCTAAAAATGCTTGATTGCAATCAGTAAGTATGCGCTCCGGTAGTATACCATAACTGCATATTAAATCATAAAATAAAAAGTTTGCAACTGCTTTGGCACCACAATTGACAACAGGTTTACATAATGCAAATTTTGAAAATGTGTCAGTTAATACAATAATGTATTCATATCCATTACTTTTAACTAACTTCCCTACGTGATCTAATGCTATTTGTTCAAAACAATAACTAACAATTATTGGTTGCATTAAACCTATTGGTCTCTGTCTTAACCTTTTTCTCTTTTGACACTCAATACAAGATTTTATATAATATTTTATGTATTTAGACATTTCAGGCCAATATAAATGATCGCATATTTTACGTGTAGTCCTTTTGACACCTAAGTGAGCACTAGTGGCTAAATCATGGTATTGATACAGTATATTCATAATCATTGATCTGGGAACACATATGAGATATTTAGGTATATTATTATGTATCATAAATTTACATAATATGTTGTCAATTAAAATAAATTTATCAATTTTATGTTTGATAGACTTATGAATGTTATCATTGTTTAGCATAGAAATTATTTGTTTCAACTCATTGTCGTTATTTTGTTCAGTAATTAAATTATCAAATTTATTTTTATTACTAAATAAAGTTTTATCTAATTGGATATTATCTACTGTATCAACATTATACTGTATATTGTTTGTTAATCTAATTACATTACAGTTTATTATGTGTTCACTAGATTCTAGTGTATTAATGTCAGACTCTGTTATGTTTTTATTGTCAATTATTTTATGATTGATTGGATACCTTGATAGGAAATCTGGTAATTTATTTTGTGATCCAGGTATATGTGTTATATCAAAATTATAGTTTAACATAATTACTGCAAATTTGTTTAGTCTACCTTTCAAATCCCTTTTACTTTTAATGAATGAAACCGCTTTGTTATCAGTAATTAATTTGAAATATTTGTTAGCAATTAGGTCTGAAAAATACTCCATACTCTCAACTGCAGCCATAACTTCTAAGTCATAAATAGGATATGTCCTCTCATTTATATTAGTTGTGCGACTAAAATAACCACATGGATAATATTTGTTATCATGTTTTTGCATCAAAACACCTGCCAGTGCTGTAAGTGATGCATCTGTCCTGAGCTCAGTTTCAAGGGTGTAATCAAATGGCTTAACAAATGGTTGTTCTCTAAACAATTGTTTTATTGCTTTGAATGCTTTCTCCTGTTCCTCACCCCATATAAATGGTTGGGATTTCTTTAAAAGTTTAGTAATCGGTTCCACATATAAGCTGTAGTGTCCAATCAATCGCTTAGCAAAGTTTAGTACACCTAATATATGTCTAACTTCAGATACATTAGTTGGTTGTATTAAATTATTTATGGTATCTGTCAGTGATGGTGCTAATTGTATACCTATTTCACTGATTTTATAGCCCAAAAATATGACTGAATCCATAGCAAAATTGCATTTATCAGCTCTAAGTGTAAAGTTATATTCAGACAATTTATTTAATACCTTTTCTAACCTAATGTTGTGCTCAGCAAATGTTTTGCCTCCTATACCAATGTCATCAACAAAAGTAATACAATCAATAAATTTCAAATTACCAATAGCTAAATGTAATGCCCTATTGAATGCAGCGGTAGATATTGACAATCCATACGGTACTCTGGTATACTCATATAGTTGTCCACTAGGTGTTACAAATGCACTGTATTTTCGAGACTCTTTACTTAATACTGTTTGATGAAATGCATTATTGGCATCTAATTTGGTAATATAGCGCATATTTGCCAAAAATCTAATACAAATATCTGTATTTACTAAGGGATAGGCATCAAACTCTATCAACTCATTTACACCTCTATAGTCGATACACATACGGGGAGATCCGTTTTTCTTCATAACTAATACTATACGACTACTATATGGTGACTGACTGTCCTGTATTATCTCTTTATTTTTCAATTTTGTTATTTCAGTTTCAATTAGTTTAAACTGTTCATCTGTGACCTTAGCCGGTGCGCAATGAATTGGTTTAACATCTGGTTTCATATGTATTGTATATTCAAAATCTTTTATTTTCCCGACTTTATTGTCGTCAAAAGTTAACAAATCTGGATATCTTTCTAATATCTCAACTAATTGTTGTTTTTGTAAGTCATTCAAGTGTGTACCACATGTGACCTCTTTTTCAAATATAACTATTTTCGACTCTTTGATATTGTTTTTGCTATTATCGGTATAGTTTATATTCGCGGCATTTACTGTATAACTATTTTCTAAATGTTTTTCAGTTATATTGTCATCCAATAAATCATGCATTGGTATGATATGTTTTTCTGGTACTGTTTCAATACATCCAATAACTGATCCCTCATTTAGTTTTATTACTTTGTTTGTTGCGTTCAGCACCTGAACTGAGAGTGTCTGGTATTTGGGAACTCTAATAGCATTTCTAATAGCTATGTTGTGTTTATCATACTGTATATCATTTGTGTAAAATAAAACATTTTTGTTTAAAAAGTTATTTTTATTGCTTAGTTTGCAATCAATTATTTGTACAGTATTTGGATTTACATTAACATTATAGCAAACATGTACATTACCCTGTATAGTTTTATTTTTACCATCAATTTCTGTATCAATTTCAATATTTTTGTTTATCAGTGTTTTTACGGAATCATTAATATCTAAAACTTTTTTAGTGTTATTTTTGCTACAATTTTGCATTGAATCGCTTTGACATATAATTTTGTCATTTGAATCAAATATAGACAAAACTACTGTACTTATTATAGTCTCATTAATTTTAACCAATTTATTTTTGCAGTCTATATCTATACCGTATTTTTCCATGAGATCCATACCTATCAATATATCGGCAGGCAATATATCAACAACAAGTGCACACATATTAATATTGAATATTTTTGTTGTTATACCCTTAATAATCATATTGATATCAACTGTACCAAAAAGTTTCAATTCATCAGCAGTAACAGCAGTTACTTTAGGACCTTTATAAGGCATAGGTTTGAGACCTAGCTCATCGCATATAACTTTTTTAACAATAGTCACTTCACTACCAGAATCAATTAACCCATTATATAGTTTACCATTAATTTCAACATTTATTGAGATTAAATTATTAGTTCTCTTAACAATATTTTTGTTTACTGTATTAACTAATTGATTATCAGTTATATCATTTTTAATTGATTCAATTTGTTTGTCATTGTTTGACTCTCTATTTGTTTGCTGTAGTGATCGACAATCAGTTTTTCTGTGTCCCTTTTTTCCACAATGAAAACAATTACCATTAAATTTATAATTAAAATTTTTATTGCGACTATACTGATTGTTATATTGAGAACTCATTTGCCCATTCATTTTATACTTATTTTTATTGAAATAATAATTTTTATTTCTATCAAATTTATTTTCATTACCAACAGTTTTATTACTGTAATTATAACCATAATTATTACTATTACTTTGTTTGGTAACACTCATAGCATTCAATGTATCATTCAATTTATTTATAGCACTTAACATACTGTCACTTGAATTATCTACTTTTTTCTCTTGATTATCAACTCTAACAGCATTTACTTTTTTATTTTTATTAGTATCGGGTCTAGACTTTTGCAGTAATTCTCTCCCTTGCTCTATATTCCGGGCAATTCTCTCTAATTCCTTAACTGTTTTAGGACTAAAATATGTTATCTGAGCGGCTGTTTCGTCATCCATTCCCTGCAATATGTATTGCAATTTCTGTTCAGTACTCATATCTGAATCTATATCATGACATATGATTTTGACACTAGTTATATAATTTAATATACTTTCAGATCCTGTATATTTTCTCTTAGATAGTTCCCTCATTAGGTAAGCTTTATAATCACCGCGCAAAAAGTGATTTAAAAATGAATCTTTTAGTTCAACAAATGTATTGGGTTTCACACACTCGTCATCATCATCATCCTCATGATCGGCCTCATCAACAGCACAATCAACATTTAAGTAATACCATTCCTCAGCACTATTAGCTAAATAGTTGGGAAATTTTGCCATCATTGCACTGTCACTCCATGTCAATGCACGGGCGACTCTCTCAAATGTTCGCAAAAATCTAATAGGATCCTCATCTCTAGTCCCATTGAATACTGGTATGTGATGCTGACGCGAACTAACTAAATTTGATGCAATTGCATTGCTCATCTGTGTTAAATTTATCTCCGGTACCCCATTACCTACATTTGGATCTATTTCATCCGCCATATTTCCCCCCAATTTTATACACTTATGTTAACCACAATGATATCAACGCGCAAACAATTCATTGATATGACTCTCAGACACAAATAAAATGATACCAAACCTCAAAATATCAATTGTTATACCGCAATGACAGTCCAGTTATCGGTCGTCTCGCTTCTCTCTCTCTCTCTCTCTTCTCAATGTCCACCAACTTGTCCTCCTAGTGCTTCAATCCCACGGTTGTGACACCAAAATGTTAGGTTTTATTTAATATTTGTCAGGATATTATTATGTGAACTAGGTACTTTATTGAAGTCACTTAATAATTAACTATATTTTAGATTTAATAAAATATGTTTATTGGTTGGATATATTGAAAAGTAATAGTCAATAGATTTGTTATCTATTGATACAAATGGTATACAACTATACAGTTTGGTCGCCAATCCAAGAGTGACTGTGCTCTCCAACTGTACTATCGGTGCCCATAAACTCACAACAGTTTCTCACTGTTGACAGTCGGGTCATAAAAACTTAAAACTATTTTTGTTGCCCATTGGCTACTCAAAGATATCTCTTTCAGCCAATACATCAAATACATGTATATTCAACATAATATACTTAAATATAATTCAAACATATAGTTTCAAACAAAATATAATAATAATAATTCAAATCATGACAACTATATGATACATACTATTAGATAATTAATTATAAATTTAATTTTAATCTATATAATTTGGTTTATATTTTTAATTTATAATATATATTTTTTTGATTAAATAATAGTTTTTTTTAACTAAAAATCAATTTTAATTTGTCATTAGCTATTTATATAAAAAGTTATGCTATAATATTTTTAACAATGGTATATAATTATAATATAAAATTTTGTTTTAGTTTAATATAATTGTAATTTCTAACAGTATTTCTATTTGATATTTAAGTTATTTGATTATTTTGTTTTAAAAAAAACTTTATTTTCAAAATTTATTACTTAGTTATATCATTTATTTATATACATAATGATATTTTGCTGTATTTAATGATAAATTTTGTCAAAACAAAATATATTAAAATATTATTAGTATAATCTATTTATATATATATATATAAAGTATTATTATTTTAAACATTTCAAAATAATTTTTATATTTATTAAATGATAAAATTGTTTGACATTAACACTATGTTTTTATGATAAGAAAAATGTACTGTTAATGTAACTTATAATATAAATAAAATTAAATCAGTAGTATTATAAATTATTTTGATTTAAAAATATTTTGTACCAATAAATGTTTCAATATTTTAAAATTATTAAAATTTTTTGTTTATAAAATACAATTTTTAAAAATAATATTATGTTTAATAATTTTATAGATTGAATATGGAATTTTAAAAATAAACTGTCTAAAATCAAATTAATAATGTTTAATAAAATATTATTTATTATACTGTTATTGACCATAATAAATGTTCAAGCAGGTAAATTTACTATATATATATATATATTATAAATACTAATAAATAACTAGTTAATTAATTAATTTTTTATGGTTGCTAATTTAGTTTTTTTTAATCAATTATCATTGGACTTTAATTGTCAAAATGTTAATTTAAATACAAGCGATGGCCATATAAATACACCAGATAATCATTATTGGGCAC
Organism: Oppia nitens; assembly: GCF_028296485.1. NCBI lineage: Eukaryota > Metazoa > Arthropoda > Arachnida > Sarcoptiformes > Oppiidae > Oppia > Oppia nitens. The sequence goes on from NW_026533232.1 coordinate 335,231, forward strand.
ATAATATTAACAATTGTACATGGTACATTACAGTTGATCCAAATAGTGTAATTGAGATTGAATTTAACAATTACAATTTGAAAAACTATCATGTTAATTTAATATTATATGATAACCTGGATGATTTACTGGCAAATTACACTGGTGATAGCCGTAGTAGTAGTAGTAGTAGTAGTAGTAGTAGTAGTAATCAGTTAATGAATTTAGTTTCTACAACAAACAAAATGCTAATTATTTTAGAAAAAAAATATTACAATTTACAGCATAATCGCTATCCACTAGAATTTAGTTTAGATTATCGTTCAAAATATATGGGTAATATAATATGCTATTATTATTATTATTTATTTTATTTTTAACTTAAAAAAATATCGTTTTTTAGGCTTTCGAAACTTTCCATACAATAACACGGAAACATTTAACAAAATTAGTGATAAAATTATTTATAACAACTCCAATAATATGACTAATTATTTATGGAATATACAAACTGTACCGGGCAAAAGTTTACGATTCTATTTCAATAAACTTAAGCTTGATGAATTTAGTATTTTAAGATTTTATGATGTTAACTATAATGATGATGATGATGATCAAACATTATCATTGATCAAACAGTTAACCTATAAAAATGTTTATGATAGACAAAATGGCATTGATGTAATATCGGCAACCAATAATGTTAGCATTGTTGGCTATATACAAGGTCAATTGGATATACAGTACTATACAATTGAGCACGGTAATATTTTTTTTTTAAATAAATATATTATTATTAATTGTTTTTTTTAAATAAAATTATTTAATTTATATTTTTATTTTAAAAAATTTATTTAGGTTGCGGTGGTCGATTGTCAAATTTAACTGGTTCAATTTGGAGTCCAGGCTATCCATCATATTATGGCAATTTGAATTGTACCTGGCAAATTACTGTTTCACCTGGATACAATATATTTATTCATATTGACGAAATTGATCATGATAATCATGATGACTATGTGGAAATATCAAATAATTATAATTATAATAATAATAATAATTTACTATTGAATAGTAGTGGCCAAAATGTACTAGGTCATAATGTATCGGCTAGTAGTAATAGTGCCCGGATAAAATTTTATTCCGATAACAATCATAACTTTAATAAAGGATTCAAAGTTACATATTATACAAAACTGATGGGTATTTATATAAATATTTTTTTAAAATAAATTTTATAATTATTTTCATGTTTATAGGTATATCATATCCTATAGCAATATCTGAACCAAATTATATTCAATTTAGAAATAATACAAACAATAATAATAATAATAACTTAATTAACTATCAATCAAAATATTCCTATATTATTGATGCCATGGATAATATGGTACTATTGTTTCAACAAGATAATGCTCAAGTTAAATTTATTAATTTAGATAATAATAATAATAAGAAAATGATTAAAAATATTATTATACCGGGAAATGTTAGACACAATGATATAGCCTATGATTGGACACACGGTTTGTTGTATTGGATGGACAGTCAGATTATGTGTATAAAAGTTATGCAAATTAATAGCACCGGAAATATTCAGACAATTGTTTGTCTCGATAGTGATTCAACACTACATTTGTTAGTAAATCATTGGAAATCAGTATTGATTTGGAGTAATACTGGTTTTCAGCCAAACCTACAGCAATGCAATTTAGACGGAAGTAATCAAACAGTTATTTATGAAAACAACAAACTATTGACACAACTGACCATTGATTACGATAAACACAGATATTATTTCATTGATCACACAGACTATGGATTATATTCATGCGATTTCAATGGCAATAATGAATTGTTTTTTATGAAATCCAAACAACTATTTGATTCATTGATTGCAATACAAGTCATCGATAATGACTTATTTGTGGCAAACAATCATATGATTTATAAACTGCAAGAAATAGATCTACGGATACCCAGAGCTGAAGTTATTGCTGTTATACATAATCACATCAACAACTATAATAATAATAATACTTTCTATTCATATACTAATACAACAAAAATTTTGGACAACAATTATATTCACGATTTTATAATTATTAAAACTAAAGTTTCAGCTAACTATCCAATAAACAATGTATGCACTGATATTATATGCTCAGGTTTATGCCTACCCAGTGGTGGTGCTGGTAGTAGTAGTAGTGGACAGTCATATAAATGTCTCAAATCGGATGCCAATGTTAATGATAATATACAAAGTTATCATGATGATAGTAATAGTTATACTAATTTATATGTAAAAATCAAATCAATTGATACTAGTTTATCAAATGTTAGATCATTGGCCATATTTAATAATGTTGCGATAATATTGTTTATAATAGTTTTGTTGGCCGTATCAGCATGGTACGTTTTTAAAAATTTTTATTTTTAATTATAATTTATTTATTTTTTATTAATAATTTATTTATTTAGGTTTATTAAATTTAGACAACAATATCAATCAATGTTAAGTTGTCGGTCCATACCATTACTTGATAGCCAACAATCGGACGATACACTTACACTGGAAACTGTTGTCGATTAATAAATTTATTTTTTTTTTAATTAGCAATTTGTTTGGCAATATATTATTAACTTAAAAAAATAATAGTAATCAAAATTTTGCTAATTACTTTTTTTTAAAAAAAATAAATAATAAGATTACTAAAATATTTAACAACTATAGTCATAGTTATCATATTAATAATTTAAAAAACTAGTTAATCTAAAACTATTATATACAGTATATACACTGTATATTATAAAGTTAGTATATTTAGTGATTAAGTAGTTTACACAACTATAAAAATTTATAATTAACTATTAAATAGTTATTAATGTGTTATAAACTTATAAACAATTTTATTGTTCAAAATAAATCTTATATCATATTATTATTCAAATTAATTCAAATTATTATATTAATTATATGAAATTAATAACATTTTATTTATACAAAAAAATTTTTTTTTATGTAGTAGTTGTAGTAATAATAATAATAGTATTAGTTATTACATACAATATTAGCTATTAATAGATTTTGATTAGTATTTAAAGCAATTATTTAAAAAAAAAAATATTTATGAATTTTTACAATAAAAAATAATTTTATTTATTTTAGACTAAAAACAAATAAAGTTTTGATCATTTTATTTTTATAGTTTATTTTAAAATATAGAATTTTTTATTTTATTTTATTAAAATCTTATAAATCTTTAATAATCTTATACTAAATACATAGTTTAATTAATTGTTTATTTAATTAGTATATTATAAGATATTTATTATTTTTAAAAAAAAACTTATAATAAACTTTCTAATAAATTGTTTTTTTTTTGAAATAATAAACAAATATAAAATATTTTAGATTATTATATTAAAAATAAAAAATTCTAAATAATATTTTTTTATGAAAAATTACAAAACAACATAATTTTTAAATATAAATATATATTATATCTATTTCTAAAAAGTTTAAAAGTTTTATATAATTAGATTAATACCATTGCATTAGTACCAAAAAAAATATTAAACCAAAAAAAATAAAAATATTATTTTTTTTGACAAATCAAATGCAAAACTTTAAAATAAATAGTTATTTCTTTGACACTATCGTCGGCCAAAAACTCTGTCCAGGCCTTCGGGTTCGGCGATCGGTCGTAAGGGTTAACATAGGCATCGAATACTGTATTAAACAAATGGTCGGCCAATTCCATGTCAAAGTCGGCCGGATTTGGAAAATACGATCGAAAACTACCGGCAATTACCGGCAAAAAGTCTATAAATATATATATATTTAATATAAATAAATATGAAATGTATATAAATTATATTATTTATAAATAATAGTTTGGATTTAAATTAGTTGAATAGTCATAGTTATTATAAAATAATTTTAAAAAAAAAAATAGTTAATCTAAAACTATTTTACTGTATATACAGTTATTATGTATTTTTAATATACAAATTTATAATTAACTATTAAAAGAGTTAAAGTGTTATATAAACTTATAAACATTTTATTACTCAAAATAAATCTTATAAATCATATTATTATTCAAATTAATTAAAATTATATATATATATATACCGGTATATATATATATATATAACAGTATATAAACAGTATAATTGGTCAATAAATTAATAAATAAATAAATTAATTAATTAATAGTATATATATATATATATAATAATAATTAAATACAATACCAATCCATTGATTGCGAGTCAAACGCCAATAATCGTCTTTAATAGTAAACTCTTTGACATCAATTGATAATTGATTTTCTTGTAAACTTTGTTTCCAATCACTAATCTGTTTATCTTCCGATGGATACCATTGATGTCGATGATGATGTGATTTTCGACCATTTATTAATAATTTTCTATTCAAATCTCTTAGTATAACAATATTAGCATAAATCTGGCCATCAGTTTTCAATAGTTTCGAAAATATATTCATTAATTTGCTTTTATTTTCCACATATTGTAGCATAAAATTGGAAAATATTAGATCAACTCCAGACTCCAGTTGTCTAAGTCGTGGACTCAGTTCAGGCCAACCGACTCTCATATCTTGTTCAACAAATTGCATACTAATTGATCCGTCGGCCGTCAAATTGTTTGTCCGCCGGGCGTACGATAGTAGCGACGGATCTATATCTACGGCTACAACCAGTTTGTTAGGTACTACCCGTTTGATTAGCATTTTGGTAATACCACAGTCACCGCAGCCAATGTCAACAATCACATCAATAGATAGACTATTTTTGTTGTTGTTGTTGTTGGCAATTATATACATAAAAAATATATATTTATAGAAAAATTAATTATTAATTTTTTTAAAATAGAAAATATAAAAGTTTTTTAATTAAAAAATTTATTTATTTTTTTTTTAATAAATAATTAATAAAAATAATAAATAAATAATTACTTTTTAGTATTTTCAACAATTTTATCAATTGTTTCGTTGGCACGTATTGACTGATAAGTATTTTTTAACAAATCATAAACTTCTGGCTTAATTTGATTCATAATTTTTTTTTAAAAGAAAATTAAATTTGTTTTTACAAATTTTATTTAAAAGCAATTTTTAGATTTTTTTTCTAAAAAATGAGTTATGAATTATATTTAATATTTAGGTTTATATATATGCACAATATTTTTAGTCGAAACATATGTATGCAGTATATATATATATATATATATATATATATATATATATATATATATATATATATATCACTAAAAATTTTCAGTACAAAAATTTTATAACTAGTAATTAAATTATCTAATATAACCTTCTGTTTAAAAAAAACATAAATAAGAAAAACTAAAATATTATTATCAATACAAATATATAATAGATTTTATGCACACAATTGGCTTTTAAAAAAATATTTTAATTGATTAATAGTGTTAATAATAGTTATTATAGATGGAAAAATGTAAAAGTTTCATGTAAATTTCCTGAAAAAAATATATATTGTATTTACTGTACACTACTATATAAAATAGGATAAATATATATATATAATAATAATAATTAAAAAATTATTTAATAATAATCAGTTTTGTAAAAATTTTATTCATCATTTTTTAGTATATATATATAAAATTTATTTTTTTATTTTTTATTAATAATTACAATATTAATACTAATAATATATATCAAAACTATAGATAGAAATTTCTTTTTTTTGCAGTAGAAACTTTCTAGTAATTTATCTATTATTTTTTTTATAAATTTTCCTATTTTGTTTGCAACACTAATAGTATTGTAATAATATTAGTATTCAATATAATAGCTGCCTCTACCCACCCAACAACCCTCCCTTTCCTAAGCATATTAAACTTAAAGATGGGGGGAGTGTTGATAATGGCTTACTCAATACCGTTCCCACCCCCACCCCCTTTTAATACCATTGACGTTATCATAATATATGATTATATAATGATTTCACATTTTTTTAATTGTTGTTTAATAAATGTCAATATATATTTATATGTATTTTTTTATTATATTATTATATTATACTATTATAATAATTACTATTATATTATATTATATTATTATTAATACTAATTATTATTATTATCATTTTAATTACTGAATTATAACGTCAATGTAGTTATTTGTTTATAAAACAGTCTTACGTCTAAAAAACATCATATATATATATATTGTTTGACTAAAATAATATAATTATAATTTTAAAAAACTAAAATTTCTGTTATAAAACAAATTAAATCATATAAATCAAGTTTTTGCAATAGATATAAAAAATATTTAATTAATGATAATGATTATTGTTATTACTCATAATTATATCTAATATATTGTTTTTAGATAATAAAAAATTTTATTTTTTAAGGTAAAATATAATTGTTGAAAAATCATATTTTAAAATTCAATAAAAATAAAATCGACATTTTTTTAGTACTTAATTAATTATATATTTAAAGTTAAGGTGTTTTCTAAATTATTAATTAAAGGTTAATATATCCTTTAGCCTTCAATATTGTTGTTATGACGTAAAATCCTATTCAATAAATTGATAATTACTGTAATATTATTAACAAAATCAATTAAAAAAACAATTAAATCTATTTTTATTACTATTTCACTAAAATAAAAAACAAATTAAACTGTAGATTTATTTAGCTAATAGTAAACAATTATATTTTATAGATTTATATAAATATTTGTTGTGCCTATTTATTATTATAATTATTTAAATATAAAAATTATAATTATTATTATAAATATATTAAAAATTTGATTTAATTTAATAAAATTATAAATAAATTAACGTTAAACTAATTATTACAATTAAATAAAATTATAAATAAATTAACGTTAAACTAATTAGTACAATTAAATAAAATTTATATTTATAATCAATAAATTTATTTTATTAACAATTTACATATATTATAAAAAATATATTATTTATTAAATATTATTTTTTTTAAAAAATCAAATATAAAAAAATATAAATGCCCTAATTTTTTTAATTTTACAAAATTGAAATTTTATCTTAAATTTGTTTTGTGTTTTTTATAAACTATTTATATTGAATAATCCTATTAATAAAATAGTTTGAACTAAGTTAAAATTAAGCTAATTTAATATTATATTATATATAATAAATAACTATATAATAATAATAATAATAATAATAATAATAATAAAAATAATAATAATAATAAAAATAATAATAATAATAATAATAATAATAATAATAATAATAATAATAATAATAATAATAATAATAATAATAATAATAATAATAATAATAATAATAATAATAATAATAATAATAATAATAATAATAATAATAATGTCTCAAACATGTAACAGATTGTTTTAAATCTTAATGTATATATATATAATATATGACGTAAATGTTTTTTATAACAATAAATTATTAATTTTAATGTAATGATGTTAGCTAAATTATATTATTTATTAAAAAAAACATTTTTCAAATTTTTCTTTAATCAATTATTTATTATCATTCAATAATCATAAATATTTAAATATTTTAGCATTTATTTTATGTACTGTATATTAATATATATATGTGTGTATAAAAAAAATTTTGCTTTATTAGTAATATTATAGTTAGTTTTAATTTTTTGATAATCAAAAATACTAATAAAAAAACTATTATTATTATTATATTCAACAACAACAATAATAATGAAAACTAGTTATCAAATAGTTTTATTAATTATAAATTTATTTATAATCTTTACCTATTGTAATTATAACTTTTTTTTAATTAAATTTAATTACATTTTTTTAAAATTTAATTTAATTATTGCTTTTTTTAATTAAATTTAATTATATTTTTTTTTTGGTGGGTGTGTGGGTGGTTGCGTGAATCATAACCAACTACTACAGCCAACAATGCCATCGGCGACGACACCTATGTATTTGCCGATCCACCGAAACTATGGCCGGACAAAGAGTACTATCCGTTTTATATTAAAGACATTATCGTACACTCGGGTTTTGGCCAAAAAATTGCTAACGAATTATCTACAATACTATTGGCCGAACAAAACGATATGGAAGTACTGTTCCAACGGATAGCCTATTCCCCTGAAAATGATTATGATTTTGCCGTACGCGACGATCTGACCGCACTGTTACAGGCCTGGCGTCGCCTATGGGACTATCATCATACTGTCCAACATCACGGCGACGATGATTATGGCCGTAAACTGGCCACTGCACAGAATCTAACCGATCAGCTGTGCGAGGATATCCAGGTATTATTCAATCGGGTAATCGGTCCGAATAGGCTACGCAAGGGCCCGTCGTTGTACAATCAGACCCGTATGACGGCAATACTGGACCGGGCGGTCAAAATATTTGGTCCGCTGCTGACCAAATCGATTGAATGGCACGATTTGGTTACATTTGCCGATATATTCTATGAAATCAAACAGGCTATGGTGTGGGCCCAGTTCAAGCACTTAGTGGAACTGGATGTTGGGATACCGGTGCCCGATCGATACAACTATTTGATCCATGATTTCAAACAACTATGGACTAGTAGTATGGATAAGATTATCCAGACTTTTAAACTTTTAGACTTTTAATTTTAGATTTTATGTTTTGTTTGTTTTTTTGTAACAACATTGTTATGAATAATATAAAATGATTTTTTTATTTGATTTTGATTAATAAAAAAATAATATTTCAATATTTGTACTGATTATATGATAATATTAATTTTAATAACTTTATATTATGTTTTTTTTAAAAATAAATAAATATTATATTAGTTATAATAAGTTTCTAGAGTACAATATAATAAATTACTGTAACAAACCATATATACTATAATATAATGTTTTTTTTAGTTAATTTAGTTTTTAATATTATTAATAATCATTAGACTATATATAGAAATATTATTTTTTGTTTATTTTATTATAACATAAACATTGATTAGATATGTCATTGATTTTTAATAGAAAAGTTGATATCATTAAAATAAAAATATATTAACATATCTATACATTATATAATAAAATACTTAATATAAATAATTTTGTTTAAAAAATAGCATTTTTTTATTAGTTAATACCACTAATATTGTAAGTTTATTGATGAGATAATTGAATATTGAATTTAACATAAATTATTTATTTTATTTTATTTAATAAGTTACTATTATATTATAGTATTAAGTTGTCCAGTAAATTTAAAAAAAATATATTTATATTAAATTAAAAAAATATCTATAATTAAAAGATGATAAATACATATTTATTTTGTGTTTTAATTATATTTGTTACATCAACAATTAATTTATCGACAGGACAATCAAGTACAGTTTTTTTTAATAAAAAAATAAAACTTAATTTTGTTAAAAAATAATATTTTTTTTATTTAGCATTATCATATTATTTTTGTTTTGTATTTTCTAGACTGTAACAATGTACAATTAAATGCACCAAGCGGTACCATTACTAGTCCCAATTATCCAGCCAGATTATCACCATATCAAACATGTACATGGTACATTACTGTATCGAGTCAAAATAAAATACAATTGAAAATTAAAACTTTAAACATGAACAATCAACTTAAAATATATGATGGCTATGGTACCAGTGATAAGTTGCTTGGTCAATACAGTGGCCAACTATCGGATAATAATAATGTTCAGGTTAAGTCTACTAAAAACACCATGACCATTACATTTACAACTGATTGCTGTAATTATAATGGTGGATTTAAGCTAGATTATATGGAAATAGGTTTGAACATTATTTATTAAAATTTTTCTATTTATTTGTTTAAAAAAAATATTAATTATTATAATAATTAGAAATCATATATAAGAGATTAATTTTAAAAAATGTAATTATGTTGCTTGATTAATATTAATAATATTAATAATAATAATTTTACTTAATATTATTATTTATAATTGATATTATTATTTTTAATTGATATTATTATTTTTAATTGATATTATTATTATTAATATTATTAATATTATTATTATTAATATTATTATTATTAATATATTATTATTATTATTATTATTATTATTATTATTATTATTATTATTATTATTATTATTATTATTATTATTATTATTATATTATTATTATTATTATTAATATATTAATATTATTATTATTATTATTATTAGATGTGTCCATAAATTTATCTAAATTTATTAGCGATGATAATTGTTGGGTAAATTTTGATACCCATAAAGATAAAATTGTATTTTCCAATCCGCACGAATCTAATTGTCTATGGAATATAACAACTGTACCTGGTAAAAGTTTACGATTATATATCAGCAAGTTTAAGTTAGTTAATGGTATTGTAGAAATATTTGACATGGGTGATGTTGTTGATAATTTTAATCAAACAAGTAGATCATTGCAATTATTATCACCAGACACAATTTACAATAGTAGAAATGGTACACATTTATTGTCGTCAACCAATAATATAATAGTTGCCGGATCATCTGTACAGGGTCAATTTGAAATACAATACGAAACAATTGATCATGGTAATTTTTTTATTTTTATGTTTACATTAATATTTTAATTTTTGTTGTTGTTGATTATATAAAATATAAATATTTTTAATTAAATAAACATATAATATATACATATAGCAAGATTGCGAAAGATTTTCGATATCAGGGGGGTATAGGGGGGTAAACCTAAAAATCTTGATCTCAAAGGGGTAAGATAGCCTTATCCCCCTACCCCACCCATTCGTAACCCTAATATATATATATTGATTACTATCTATTTAACTGTTTGTTTTTATTGAATAAAAAATATTATTATTTAATTATTTATAAAAAAAAATTAATTACAGGATGTGGTGGTCTATATACAGATCTAAATGGCGGCACAATCTATAGCCCTGGTTATCCAAAAGTATACTACGAAAATCTCAATTGTACCTGGATCATATTAGTTGCCGATGGCTACAATGTATACATTGTAATTGATAAATTCGATACAGATGAAAATGATCATGTTTATATAAATAATAATAATGATGATGAGCATTTAGTTGCAATAAGTGGATTAATTGATCAAGATCATCATCATAATATTATTTCAATGAACTATAACAGTGCTAACATAACATTTATAACTGATAATAATGATAATAATAAATTAGGATTTAAGTTAAGCTATCGCACAAAATATATGGGTATGTTTAATAATAAGTTTAATAAGTTTATTTAATAATGTAATTATTACTTTAAATATAATATTTTTAATTATTGTTTATTAGGTTACAAAAATACATTAATTATATCAATTGATAATCAATTAGTAAATATGGAAACAAACAATCATATTGATCATCATTTAGGTTATATGAATATTATTGGTGCCAATTATTATGCAATTGTATTATACAATCAAGATATTAATCAAATTAAATTTATTGATCCAAATAATTTCAAAAATATTAGACATACAATTAATTTTGTAAAGTCTAGACCCGATAGTATAGTCTATGATTGGATCCATGGATTGTTGTATTGGATAGACAGTCAGTTTAAGTGTATTAATGTTATGCACATTAATAACACTCAAACTAGACATACAATTGTTAATATTGAAAGTGATTTATCAATACATTTATTAGTAAATCATATGAAATCAGTACTCGTTTGGAGTAATATTGGTTTTCAGCCAAACCTAATGCAATGTAATTTAGACGGAAGTAATCAAACAGTTATTTATCAAAAACATAGACAAGTATCACAACTGGCCATTGATTACGATAAACAAAGATATTATTTCATTGATCACACAGACTATGGATTATATTCATGCGATTTCAATGGCAATAATGAATTGTTTTATTTGAAATCCAAACAACTATTTGATTCATTGATTGCAATACAAGTCATCGATAATGACTTATTTGTGGCAAACAATCATATGATTTATAAACTGCAAGAAATAGATCTACGGATAACCAGAGCTGAAGTCATACTTTTAGCTAACAATAGTGACTATAATTATGATAGGAAACAATTTTTTCAACATAATGTTAAATATATTGATAATAATTATTTACATGATTTTATACTGATTGATAATAACATCAATTACTATAACTTTACAAACTATTGTTTGGATAATAATTGTCTCGATTTATGCCTTCCCAGTGGACAGTCGTTTATGTGCATTGATTTTAATACAATTTCTACAGAGATTTCTCTAGAAATAACTACTACTACTACTACTACTACTACTACTACTACTGATAATAATAATAATAACTTAAATCAAACATTAGTTATTAATTTGTTAAATAATAAATTAAAAAACTTATTTGACAATGATAATTTAATTTTACAACAATTATCTGGATATAAATCATTATCATTATTTAACACATTTATTATAGCAATACTTGTTGCATGTATTATAATTATACTGATTATGTAAGTATATATATTTTTTTAATTATTTTATTGTTAATTACAAATTTAATATTTTTCTTCCAAACTTTTAATATACTGTATATATATTTTTATTTATTTTTTTTATTTTTTTCAATGACTAGTCTGGTTAAACATAGACTACTATTTGGTTTGCAATTCAATAATAATAATAATAATCCAATGATACCATTGAATGAATCACATAATAATAATAATAATAATAACAATTCATTGGATACATTAGAAACAACTGTAGATTAATTTTTTTTTTTAGTTTTAAACATTTAATAATTTTTTATTAATAAAGATACAAAAATATAAAAGTTATATTAATAATTAGTCACATTTTTTTTATTACAAACACATAAACATTAGTATACTTAATAGTATACTTAAATTAAAATTTTTATTTTTATTTGAAATTAGAATATCTTAAATAAGATAATTATAGATTTTTAATAACTATAAACAATTTAATACATATATATATAAAATATAAAAAATAATAAATGCAATAAAAATATTGAATACAAGTATACTGTATGAATGTATATAGAAAGAAATACAATTATAAAACATTGAGATTCATAAAAATTTGTTTATTTTGTATAAATTATAATTAAATAAATCTCATTAAACGTATCATATATTGACCGCATATATAAATATATCGATAGAGATTAATACTATTCATTGGAAATAAATTATAACAATAAAAACCAATTGTTTTGCCCGACAGTCGCTCCATAAATATAAGTAATTTTAGGCGCATTTTCAACGATACTGTCGGATGTTTTGCTAAATAACTGTGTATTAGTTTTAATGGTAAATGTGCTGATCTACTGATCCAAGTGTTCATTATATTTATCATTTCAATCATAAAAACGCCAAATATTATTATAAGTAAAAAATATATTTTACCAATTAATGTAGTGTCCGATCGAAATGAACAATAAAATGTCATTAATATACCGGGGGTTACAATATAATAGATATCTAATATTATCCATCGGAAAAAATGATTAGCATTTCCGACTATTTTTGTACATTTCATATGTATATTAATTACTAATAATAAACGTTTTGGATAAACCAATTGCCATTTATTTGAATGTTTTAATATATATTGAATTTCATTTGATAACTCTTGAAATTTTAATTTTAAATAATATGAAAAACAAAACCATATAAAAAATCCAATAAAATTAACGGATATTATTTTCAATAGACTTATCGATGTTATTATTTCGGATACAATAAATCTAATGATCCACCAAATCGTTGTGGTATCAAAATCTGTTATAAGTGCCAAATAATAAGCATATAAACTAAAAGAAATAGATATCAATGATATCATTAAAATTAATGATTGTGTTATATTTGAAACAATATATAATCTAATCTCAAATTTTCTTAATGTTTCTGTCATTAATGACAATCCAAATGTTTTATATTTCAATTGATATAAATAGTAAATTGTATAAAAAGTATGATTATATTCCTGATAGTTAACTACATATCCGACAATAATAGTGGCGAAAGTAAATAAATTAAACAGTGTTTCAATTAGTATAGGATTTGCTATTTTATATAACGGATCGCCCAATAGTTCACGAATCCATAACTGTTAACCAAAAAAAACAAAATTAAAATTATTATTATTATTTTTTTTTGTTTATATATACTGTATATAAATGTTTAAATGTAATTAGTGTTATATAAAGATTCCCATCCCTAACCTTTTATTTTTCACAGTGTCTGATCTTCCTAATATACCCTGGGGCGGGGGAGGGGAGGGGAGAGGAGGGGGTGAATTTATTGTGAAAATATTTATTTGCAATAACTCTATATTACAACACAACATTATCATTTATTTTTAGAAACAAATATTTTATTTAGTTCAAAATTATTTTACTTAAAGTTATTATAGATTTCTATTAAATTTATTGTAATTATATAATAATATATAAAGAGATAGATAGAGAGAGAGAGAGAGAGAAAGAGAGAGAGAGAGAGAGAGATCACAATAAAATAAATTTTCATTATTATATAAAAAAAATTGTAGGTATATTTCCTACCCATTAAAATGCTAATCAAAATCTACATATGATTTGTTTATTATGTATTTATTATTATTGTAAACTGAAAGTTTATATTAAATTAAATATATAATATATATAATATAATGTATTTTATATTAAATTTATATTTTAATAAAAAATTAATAAATTATTATTATTTTTTAAAAATACAAAACTATAATTACCTGATTAATTAAAGTTGTCGTTAAAAATCTTAAACAATTTAATACTAATATAGTTTGTATTATGAATACTATTAATACACGTTTATTATTAATTTGTTTCAATACATATTCATCAATGTTTTCTGATATTATTATATAATATCGATTACAAAGTGTTTCAAATATTTCAATTGATTTCCGCAACTTATAATGTTTTTTATTATTATTATTTTTATTATTAATTGTTTCCATTGAACTAATTGATTCAATTTAGTAAAATATTCTGTATTAAAATTTGAATATTTAATATATATATAAATTATATCAATATTTAATTAATTAATTTTTTTATTTATTATTAAATATTATTGTTAATAAATAAAATATTTTAACTATAAAATTAATATTTAAAAAACTAACGATACCTTAATAACCAAAGTTGTGATTAAAAAAATTTAATAAATAGAGTATAATATATAAAAACTTAATAATATTGCGTAATTTAAATGTAATAATAATGTGTAATATAAAGTACAAATGAAATATAATATAAATAATAAATATAATTATAAGCTTACATACATTTATTAAATTATAGATTATTTTAGTAAATATACGGTAAATGAATAATTGAAATTATTGTTATGTTATGAATACTAATATTACGATTGAATTAAGTTATTATTATAATATTTTATTATAATAAACTATTGGTTTTAATATTAAGTAATTTTATTGAATTTATTTCAATAATTTATAATTACAAATTTACGTGCATTTAATTGCTTCACCGTTAAAAAAAATTAATATATAATTATATTTTTTATTTGACATATAAAAATATTATAGCATTAAAATAATAAACATTTGAAAATAATAAAACATTTTTAATTAAATAAATTTATAATTTACTAAATAATAAATGCAAGAAATTATACGAATATTACAATAATTTACAAAGAAATCATAAAAATTAAATTATGTATTTTCATAAAAATTTATTGAGTATTTTATTTATTTTTTATTTATTGTTATTATATAATAATTAATTAGATATATAAAACTTATCTAATGAAACTTATTTTTTACATATAAATAGACAGTACAATCAAATATATTTTTTATATAAATAATGAATATACAGTATTACTGTATATAAGAAATATAATTTTAAAAAATAACATAAAATATAATAAAAATTATTCTGTATATACAATATACCAGTTTATACAGTATAAACAAAACTATAATTGAATAAAAGCTCAATAAATAATTTAATAAATTAAATATATTTATATATTACTATTTTATAAACTTTTTTTCTAAAAAAAAATCAAAACTTTTTAATAAATTATATTATATTATTTATAATATATCAAAAATATTTTAATACTAAAATAACTTATAAATTTCAATATAGGCTTAAAGAAATAAAATTTTTCTTTATAAATCATAATTTCTATAGTAATGTTAGTATAAATTATAGTGTATAATAAACTACAGTTTACATAGTAAATGGCAAAACATATCAATATTACATTAAGTTTTAAATTAGAAATTAAAAAAATATAGATTTTAATATAAGTCTATAATAAATAAAATGAGAGACGTATATAAAATGATTTTAATTAAATACATATATAATATACTGAATAACAAATACAATAATGGTTTTGTACTTTACATTTACAATACTAGTTATTTGTTACAATATTTTACAATTATAGGCATCAAAACATAAACAATAAATAATGATAACAATTTGTTTATTTTGTATAAATTATAATTAAATAAATCTCATTAAACGTATCATATATTGACCGCATATATAAATATATCGATAGAGATTAATACTGTTCATTGGAAATAAATTATAACAATAGAAACCAATTGTTTTACCCGACAATCGCTCCATAAATATAAGTAATTTTAGGCGCATTTTCAACGATACTGTCGGATGTTTTGCTAAATAGCTGTGTATTAGTTTTAATGGTAAATGTGCTGATCTACTGATCCAAGTGTTCATTATATTTATCATTTCAATCATAGAAACGCCAAATATTATTACAAATATAAAAAATATTGTACCAAATAATGAAGTGTCAGATCTAAATGAACAATAAAATGTCATTAATATACCGGGGGTTATAATATAATAGATAATTAAGTTCATCCATTGTAATAAATGATTAATATTTCCAACTATTTTTGTACATTTCAAGTGTATATTAATTATTAATAATAAACGTTTTGGATAAACCAATTGCCATTTGTTTGAATGATTTAATATATATTGAATTTCATTAGATAACTCTTGAAATTTTAATTTTAAATAATATGAAAAACAAAACCATATAAAAAATCCAATAAAATAAGTGGATATTATTCTTAATAGACTTAATGATGTAATTATTTCGGATACAATAAAACTAATGATCCACCAAATCGTTGTGGTATCAAAATCTGTTATAAGTGCTAAATAATAAGCATATGATATAATTGAAGTATATATATCAATGACGTTATTATAATTAGTGGTTTTATTAAATTTGAAACAATATATAATCTAATCGTAAATTTTCTTAATGTTTCTGTCATTAATGACAATCCAAATGTTTGATATTTCAATTGATTTAAATAGTAAACTATATATAAAGTGTGATTATATTCCTGATAGTTAACTATACATCCGACAAAAAATATTCCGAAAGTATATAAATTGAATAGTGTTTCAAATAGTATAGGATTTGCTATTTTATATAACGGATCGCCCAATAGTTCACGAATCCATAACTATAAATAACAACAAAATTTAAATTAAAATAATTAGTATTTTTTATTTTTTGTTTATAAAACAGTATATCTGTTTAAATTTAACTAATGTTAAATCAGATACCCATTCATAATCTTTTATTTTTTACAAAAAGTGACTAATCTTTTTTTCTAAAGTAACCCTGGGGCGGGGTAGGGGTAGGGGGAATTCCTAGTGAAAATTTATTATTTGTGATAAACATTACAATATAACATTATTTTTATAGTAATAAATATTTTATTTAGTTAAAAATTATTTTATTTAAAGTTATTATAGTCTAACTTAATTAATTAGTAAGAGAGAGAGAGAAAGAGAGAGAAATAAAATATAGTTTCAATATTATCTAGATAAATTTGTCTTAAAAAAATCTAATATAATGTATTTATTTATTAAATTATATTTTACATTTATTACATTTAATAAATAAATAAATATTTTTTTTAATTAAAATAAAAACTATAATTACCTGATTAATAAAAGTTGTCGTTAAAAATCTTAAACAATTTAATACTAATATAGTTTGTATTATAATTATTATTAATACTCTTTTATTAATAATTTGTTTCAATACATATTTATCAATGGTTTCTGATATTAATATATAATATCGATTAAAAAGTGTTTCAAATATTTCAATTGATTTCCGTAACTTATAATGTCTTTTATTATTATTTTTATTATTAATTGTTTCCATTGAACTAATTGATCCAATTTAGTAAATTTTGTATTAAAATTAGAATATTTAATAAATATATATATTAAGTTAATTAATTTTTTTAATCAAAATTAGTTTTTATAGAATCAGTTAATTGCATTTAATTATCTCTAATTTAGTCATTTATATAATTATCGTTAATTATATATATATATCTTAATATTATGTAACAATTCAATTATATATAAAGTTAAATATCAATTATCATAATTATATAACATATAGTTAGTAAAAGTAACTTTGAATAACTTAAAGTATTAAATTATTTTTAATAAAAATATCATTTACTAATATTTATATTAAAGTTATTATATGTTTAATTATTAATTTTTAAAATCATCACTTGATACCTAAATTCTATTTAAATTTAATTCAAAATATAATTAATTTTATTTTATTATTTAACTTTTAAAAATTAAAAATTAATGTTTAAATAAACCAAATAATACCTGAATAAACAAAGTTGTTTTGTAGAAAAATTTAAATTATAAATTTAATATAAAATTAATTATTAATTATTTATAACAGTATGTGTAACATATAGTACGAATTAAAGTAAAATATAAATAAATATAATTATAAGTTTACATACATTTATTAAATTATTAGATTATTTTAGTAAATATACGGTGAATAAATTATTGAAATTATTGTTATGTTATGAATACTACGATTACTATTTAATTAAGTTATTATTATAATAAACTATTGGTTTTAATATTAAGTAATTTTATTGAATTTATTATTACCTTAAAAAAATTATTTCATTATTTTAATGAATTTATTACAATAATTTCTAATTACAAATTTACGTGCATTTAATTGCTTCACCGTTAAACAAAAATTAATATATTATTATAAATTATACATAAATTAATAAATATAATTAAAAAGTAATATTATATTTTTTATTTGATATATAAAAATATTATAGCATTAAAATAATATACACTTGAAAATAATAAAATGTTTTTAATTAAATACATTTATAATATACTAAATAATAAATGCAATAAATAATAGGAATAGTTCAGATTACAATTTTTTACAAAAAAATCATAAAAATTAATTATATATTTTCATAAAAATTTATTAAGTGTTTTATTTATTGTACTATACAATATACCAGTTTATACAGTTTAAACAAAACTATAATTGAATGAAAGCCCAATAAATACAGTAATTAAAACAATTATATATATTTATATATTACTATATTATAAATTTTTTAATAATTCATATTATTTTATTTATAATATATCAAAAATAATTTAATATTAAAATAACTTATAAATTTCAATATACGGTTAAAGAAATAAAAATTTTCTTTATAAATCATTATTTCTATAGTAATGTTTAAAAATTATAGTATAATTATTAATATTTTATTAATAATTTTTTTAATTTATTATCAAATTTATTTTGACATATAATACAGTCAATTACATTATATATATTAATACATTAGAGTAAAATATAATATTAAAAAAGTATGAATAAAATATATATAACAATTTTATAAGCTTAATCTGACAAATATAGTCCATATAGTAAATGGCAAAACATATTGATATTACATTAAGTTTTAAATTAGAAATTAAAAAAAAATTATAGATTTTAATGAGTCTATAATAAATAAGATGAGAGACAACAATATAGTGATTTTAATTAAAGACATATATAATATACTAAATAACAAATGCAATTAATTAAAATACATTTTGATATACAATACAATTGATTACATTTGCAATACTAGTTCTAGATTACAATATATTATAAGTATTGACATAAACATTGACACTAATAATAATTACAGTTTGTTTTTTATAAATTCAAATTAAATAAGTCCCATTAAATTTATCATATTTAGACCGCATATATAAAGATATCGATAGAGATTAATACTATTCATTGGAAATAAATTATAACAATAGAAACAAATTGTTTTACCCGACAATCGCTCCATAAATATAAGTAATTTTAGGCGCATTTTCAACGATACTGTCGGATGTTTTGCTAAATAGCTGTGTATTAGTTTTAATGGTAAATGTGCTGATCTACTGATCCAAGTGTTCATTATATTTATCATTTCAATTATAAAAACGACAAATATTATGATAAATGAAAAAAATATTTTACCAATTAATGTAGTGTCCGATCGAAATGAACAATAAAATGTCATTAATATACCGGGGGTTACAATATAATAGATTATTAAGTTTATCCATCGAAAAAAATGATTAGCTTTTCCGACTATTTTTGTACACTTTGTGTGTATACTAATTATAAATAATAAACGTTTTGGATAAACCAATTGCCATTTGTTTGAATGGTTTAATATATATTGAATTTCATTTGATAACTCTTGAAACTTTAATTTTAAATAATATGCTAAACAAAACCATATAAAAAATACAATAATAAAGAAGGATATTATTTTTAATAGACTTAATGATGTAATTATTTCGGATACAATAAATCTAATGATCCACCAGTTAGTTGTGGTATCAAAATCTGTTATAAGTGCCAAATAATAGGCATAGAAACCAAGTCCAATACATAATAATGATAACATTAAAATTAATGGTTGTATTAATTTTACAACAATATATAATCTAATCTTAAATTTTTTAAATGTTTCTGTCATTAATGACAATCCAAATGTTTGATATTTCAATTGATTTAAATAGTAAGCTATATATAAAGTGTGACTATATTCCTGATAGTTAACTATATTGCCGACAATAATTGTAGCCAAAGTATATAAATTAAATAGTGTTTCATTTAATATAGGATTTGCTATTTTATATAACTGATCGCCCAATAGTTCACGAATCCATAACTGTTAAACAAAATAAATTTGATTTAAAAATTATTATTTTAATTTTGTTGTTATTATATCTATCATTTACATGTGATTAGTGTTAAATCATATTTCCCATTACTTAAATTTTTTATTTTTTGTATAAATAAAAGTGTCTAATCTTCCCAAAATTAACCCTTGGGCGTTTATATTTATTTTTTTTATAATATAATATATTTTAAAAAGTATATTTTACATTTAATAAAAAATTAATTATTATTATTATTTTAAAAAAATATAATAAATTATAATTACCTGATTAATTAAAGTTGTAGTTATAAATCTTAAACTATTTAATACTAATATAATTTGTATTATAAATATTATTAATAATCTTTTTTTATTGATTTGTTTTAATACATATTCATCAGTGTTTTCTGATATTAATAGATAATATCGATTACTTAGAGTTTCAAATATTTCAATTGATTGACGCAATTTATGATGTCTTTTATTATTATTATTATTATTATTAATTGTTTCCATTGAACTAATTAATCTAATATATATAAATATATTTAATTAAATTAAATTATTTTTTTAACAAAAATTTTAACAAAACAAAATTTTTTTTTATAGAATTGGTTGATTTCATTTAATTTTTGTTATAATTTAGTTAAAAATATTATTATAGTTAATTATCACTTTATCTTATTATTTAAATCAATAATAAATAATGTCAAAAATTAATTATCATAAAAATATTTAGTAAACTAACTAAAAGTAACATAAATTATTTTTAATAAAAATATTATATATACAGTTATTATATGAATAATTTTTAAAATTATTACACAATTCAAAATACCATTTAAATTTAATTCAAAATAAACTTAATTTAATTAAATTATTTATCATTCAAACGTTTTAAATATAAAATTAATATTTAAAAACTAAATAATACCTGAATAAACAAAGTTGTTAGAAAAATCTAATAAACAAATTATTATATATCTAAAAACTTAATAATAATTTGTATATTAAATTTATTATTAGTTTATTATTATATTAATTACTTAGAAACAGTATATGAAATATAGAAAATTAAAGTTTTATAAATAAATATAATTATAAATTTACTTGCATTTATTAAATTATTGATTGTTTTAGTAAATAATTTTTAATATAACTGCAATTATTACTGAAATTTGTAAAATTTAGAAAAAAATTATTATTTATTAAAACATATTAGATTTAATATTAAATAATTTTATTATTGACTTCCTTATTATACAAAAACTTATTTCAATAAGTTTTAATTGAAAATTTACGTGCATTTAATTGCTTCACCGTTAAAAAATAATAATATAACTTAAACTTCAATAATCATAAAATTTTAATTTATGTGTAATTTAATTTATAGTATAGATAATATAATAGTATAATAATATACAGAAAACATTTTTCATAAATATTATTATTGAATATTTTGTGATCTAGAGTACTAAAATTAATACACAATTTTTGTTAAGTTAAAGTTATTTAATTAATTAATTTACTTGCAATAGAAAAATATTGTTAAATTATTTTTATGGATAATTTTATATCTTCATATAAAAAAAATATTATTTTATTTAAAAAAATATATATATACTGTATATAAATATATCATACATGTGAATTTATAGAAATAAATAAAATTAGAATTAATCATGCATTTAAAAAAAAAATTTAATGACTAAAATTTCAAATTATAATAATTAATTAGTAAATAAAATTTATTTTTATCAACTTAATGAAACATATTTTAAATAAATAATATATAATACATAGTAAATAATATAAATAATATGCAATTACAAAATAAACAATAAAAAAACATATATTAACTAGTATATTTTATATTAGGATATATATATAAAGTATTATATTTTATATATCATATTATTTTTAAAAATTATATTTTCTATATAATACCAGTATATTCATTATTCAATAAAAATATATATAAATTGATTGTACTGTATGTTTATATCACAAAATATTTAATAATAACATATATGAAAATTTTTACTCTATTTTTAGTAAACTATTTGGATTTCAAAACTATAAACTTTCAACTATTCAAGTATATGTTATATTATTATAATTTTCTTTTAACGGTTAAGTAATTAAATGAACGTAAATTTGTAATTAGAAATTATTGAAATAAAATTTATTTTATAAATAATTCAATAATAAAATTTCAATAATAAATTTTCAATAATAATATTAAAACTAATAGCTTATTATAAAATAAAATAATATTAATAAATAATAATTTAATGCAATGTTAAGTAATAATTTTAAATCTAAATACTATTATTCAAATATACAGTATATACAGTATAATATTGTAAATATTATATAATTTTTAAAAAATTTATTTTCTATATAATATATTCATTATTCATCTAAAAACTTATATATATATATATATAAATATATTATTGCTTAATTGTACTATATTTATAGTAGAAAATAAGTTTATAAAGGTAAATTTTATGTTCTAATTAATTATTATAAGTTAGATATTTTAGTCAAATAAGTTTTTTAATTGCACGTAAAAATCTAATTGTATTAATTTTAATGCAATAATATTATTATCTAATTATTTATTTTTTATTAAATTAAAAATAAATTTATTATTAAAAAATTATTGATTCTAGTACTCTATATCCATAAAATACTAAAAATATAAACACATAATAATTTTAATTAAAATTTTTTTAACAGTTATGGATTCGTGAACTATTGGGCGATCAGTTATATAAAATAGCAAATCCTATACTAATTGAAACACTATTTATTTTCTATACTTTCGCCACAATTATTGACGGATATGTTATTAACTATCAAGAGTATAGACAAACGTTATATATTTTACTATTTATATAAATTAATTGAAACCGTTTTTAAAATTGAAACCGTTTTGGTTCCTCCCTCTAGTAATTAATATAAATAATAAACTAATTTTATATTCAAATTATTATTAAGGTTTTATAAAATGAAAAATGATTTACATCAATTACATAAAATATAAAATACTGTACAATAAATAAAATAAAAGACAACAATAAAGTAATTTTAATTAGTTTTAGATTACAATATTTTACAAGCAAATCATTTTAAATTTGTTTTATAAAATTTTTGTTGAAAAAATGTTGTGTAAAATTTGAAAATGTTTTAAATCTAGTATATTATAGTTTTTCATAATAGTATTATTTATAGAATGAATACACAAAATTTAGTTTTAATAATTTAATAGATATATAATATACAAAAATAATAAATACATTAAAATTATTGTATACAGTATACAGTACATTACATTTAGACTATTAGATATAGATTATAACATTTTACAACTATAAGCAGCAATATTACATGAAATTTCATACTTAAATTCATAACAATTTATTTATTTTGTATAAATTATAATTAAATAAATCTCATTAAACGTATCACATATTGACCGCATATATAAAGATATCGATAGATATAGATTACATATATTTAATTTATACAATTACATTTTTAAAAGTAAGATATAAACTTATCTACTAAAATAATTTAATTTAATTTTTTTTCAATTCAAATCAAGTAAAGTAGCAGGAGCGGTTAAGAAAATTTTGGAAATTAATATTTTAATTAATATATTTTAATATATAATATATTTTTACACATATATAGTAAATTTTAGATCAATCGGATCAATATTTTTTATAGTTATTGAATAAAATTAAATTTTGATTATAATGGGAGGAATACAAAAATAATCAAACTTTGATCCCCCAAAAAACGCCCGTCCCTGGGATCAATTGTCTTCAAATTTTTTTGGTGACATTATAATTATCAATAGATGTTTTTGTGAAAGTGTGGATCTGCTCCGCAAACATGATCTAAAAATTATCAATAATTAAATTATATATATTGTGACGGTCGGGGAGTTTAGAATTTATAAAAATTATGTAATATCACATGACAAATTTATTGACACAAAAATTAGTTTACATTATGTGAATTAACTGTACTCTATCGATAATAATTATCCAAATATAAATTGTTGATTTTATTAATTATTGTTTTAATAAAAATGATTTTTTAATAATTTAATGTTACAATTTTTAAAATTATAATACTTATATATTAATTATTTTTCAATTGCACAAAGTTGAGCTACATTAACATAACATTAAATTATTAAAATTTCTTTTTATTAAAACAATAATTAATAAAATCAATAATTTATATTTGGATAATTATTATCGATAGAGTACAGTTAATTCACATAATGTAAACTAATTTTTGTGTCAATAAATTTGTCATGTGATATTACATAATTTTTATAAATTCTAAACTCCCCGACCGTCACAATATATATAATTTAATTATTGATAATTTTTAGATCATGTTTGCGGAGCAGATCCACACTTTCACAAAAACATCTATTGATAATTATAATGTCACCAAAAAAATTTGAAGACAATTGATCCCAGGGACGGGCGTTTTTTGGGGGATCAAAGTTTGATTATTTTTGTATTCCTCCCATTATAATCAAAATTTAATTTTATTCAATAACTATAAAAATATTGATCCGATTGATCTAAAATTTACTATATATGTGTAAAAATATATTATATATTAAAATATATCACTTAAAATAATAATTTCAAAAATTTTCTTAACCGCGCCTGCTACTTTATTATTTAAAAAAAACTTATTGAAAAAAATTTTGTGTCTTAATACTAGTACTCTCTATATCACAAAATATTCAATAACAATATATATGAAAATTTTTACTGTATATTATTAAACTCTTATTAGATTATAAAACAATATGACTATTGAAGTTTAAGTTAAGTAATATATTATTTTTTTTAACAGTGAAGCAATTAAATGCACGTAAATTTCTAATTAAAACTTTTATTGAAATAAGTTTTGTGTTCATAAGTAATTCAATAATAAAATTACTTAATATTAAAACTTAATATTAATCTTATACTGAAATATAATAATAAAAATATTAATAATAAATAATAATATATTTCAATTTTAAGTAATAATTTTGTTAAGTTATAACATAATAATAAATTTTGCTAATTTAATTCATATTTCTAGGTATATTAAAAACTATTTACTAAAACAATCAATAATTTACTAAATGCACGTAAATTTATACTTACGATATTTATTTATAAAAATTTAATTTTCTATATTTCATATACTATTTCTAAGTAATTAATATAATAATGAACTAATTTTATGTAAAAATTATTATTAAGTTTTTATATATAATAATCTGTTTATTAGATTTTTCTAACATAAACTTTGTTTATTCAGGTATTATTTAGTTTTTTAAACATTATTTTTATATTTAAAATTTTTAAATGATAAATAATTCAAATAAATTAAATTTAAATGATATTTTGAATCAAGTAATTATTTTAAATATTAATAATTATTTATATAATAACTTATATATACCGTAAGCTTATATATATAATTTTTTTATTAAAAATAATTTATGTTACTAAAAGTTACTTTACTAACTATTTTTATATAATTATATTAATTGATGTTTGACTTTATATAAAATTGATTTATAATAATAAGATCAAATAAATTAATAATAAACAATAAAAACAAAAATGTAAAAACTAATTTTGGTTACAAAAATTAATTTTATAATATATATATATATATATATATAATCTTATATGTTATATTCAAACTTTTAATACAAAATTTTTATAAATTGGATTAATTAGTTCAATGGAAACAATTAATAATAATAATAATAAAAGACATTATAAGTTGCGGAAATCAATTGAAATATTTGAAACTCTTTGTAATCGATATTATCTATTAATATCAGAAAACATTGATAAATATGTATCAAAACAACTTAATATTAAAAGATTATTAATAATAATCATAATATATATTATATTATTATTAAATTGTTTAAAACTTTTAACGACAACTTTTATTAATCAGGTAATTATTTTTTTTAATTTTTTAAATAATCATATTTTATATTAAATGTAAAATATAAATAAAAAAAAATAAAATACATTATATTATACATAATAAATATAAACGCCCCAGGGTTACTTTTGTAAAGAATATGTATTTTTTATGCAAAAAAAAACAAATAAAAGGTTAGGGATGGGAAATATATGTGATTAACACCTAATCACATGTAAATGATAGATATAAACATTAATAATAACTAATAAAATACAAAAAATAATAATAATAATTTAAATTCATATTTAATTTTGTTTTTGTTTAACAGTTATGGATTCGTGAACTATTGGGCGATCCGTTATATAAAATAGCAAATCCTATACTATCTGAAACACTATTTAATTTATATACTTTCGCCATATTTTTTATCGGATGTGGTGTTAACTATCAGGAATATAGTCAAACATTATATATAGTTAACTATTTAAATCAAATCAAATATCAAACATTTGGATTGTCATTAATGACAGAAACATTAAGAAAATTTTCGATTAGATTATATATTGTTACAAACATAATAAAACCATTAATTATAATGATATCATTGATATGTATTTCAATTACTTTATATGCCTATTATTTGGCACTTATAACTGATTTTGATACCACAACGATCTGGTGGTTCATTAGATTTATTGTGTCCGAAATTATCACAATATTAAGTATATTTAAAATTGCATCCACTTATTTTATTGGTTTTTTTATATGGTTTTGTTTAGCATATTATTTAAAATTAAAATTTCAAGAGTTATCAAATGAAATTCAATATATATTAAACCATTCAAACAAATGGCAATTGGTTTATCCAAAACGTTTATTATTTATAATTAGTATACACACAAAGTGTACAAAAATAGTCGGAAAAGCTAATCATTTTTTTCGATGGATAAACTTAATAATCTTTATATTGTAACCCCCGGTATGTTAATGACATTTTATTGTTCATTTCGATCGGACACTACATTAATTGGTAAAATATTATTTATAATTATAATAATATTTGGAGTTTCTATGGTTGAAATGTTAAATATAATGAACACTTGGATCAGTAGATCAGCACATTTACCATTAAAACTAATACACAGTTATTTAGCAAAACATCCGACAGTATCGTTGAAAATGCGCCTAAAATTACTTATATTTATGGAGCGACTGTCGGGCAAAACAATTGGTTTTTATTGTTATAATTTATTTCCAATGAATAGTATTAATCTCTATCGATATATTTATATATGCGGTCAATATATGATACGTTTAATGAGATTTATTTAATTATAATTTATACAAAATAAACAAATTTTTATGAATCTCAATGTTTTTTAATTGTATTTCTTTTTATATACATTCATAAGTATATTTATATGTATATTATTTTAATGTTATTATAATATTTTTATAAATGTCAAGTAAGGTATAAAAAAAATTATTAACTCATATAATAAAATTATTCAATTATAATTTATACAAAATAAATAAAATGTTGTGAATTTAAGTACGAAATTTCATGAAATTTTGTTGCTTATATTTGTAAAATGTTGTAATCTATATCTAATAGTCTAAATGTAATGTACAGTATACAGTGTATACAATAATTTTAGTGTATTTATTATTTTTGTATATTATATATCTATTTAATTATCAAAACTAAATTTTGTGTATTCATTCTATAAATAATACTATTATGAAAAACTATATTATACTAGCTTTAAAACATTTTTAAATTTTACACAACATTTTTTCAACAAATTTTATAAAATAAATTTAAAATGTTTTGCTTGTAATCTATAACTAGTAGTGTAAATGAGTGTTATATATCTATTTAATTAAAATTACTTTATTGTTGTCATTTATTTTATTTATTGTACTGTATTACTATTTTATTTTATTTTATTCAATTGTATTATATGTCAAAATAAGTTGGATAAAGTCTAAAAATAAATTTTATTTTCTAATTAATTATTATAATTTAGAAATTTTACCAAATAATTTTTTTATGTGCACGTAAAATACTAATTGTAATAAGTTTTCTAAACATTCATAAATATATTATATGTAAATAGGCAGTCAATTAATGTTGCGTCGCGTAAAACTTGAATAACTTTTGAACGGTTAGAGATAATTTAATTCTGTAAATTACATTTAAGAATATCATATCGACCACACTTAATATACACGCAATCACAAAACTAGGATGACCAGATATACAAAATATCGGGACCAACGCTAGACACTATGCTCCAGGCAAAACTACAATTGACAAATTTATTTTAACAATGAAATTTTGTAGTCAAGAAATAATAGTTTAATATAAAAAAAGAATCTTAAAAATCGGATTGGTAGTTTTACTTTTATGGTTTTTTAAGTTTGTCATAAATCATATTATATAAAATACTCTAATATCGAAATGTCGATTAGTTTTCGAAATAATTGAATTTCAATAAAAATTATAATATCAAATTACAATAGTGTGATTTATATTGTAATTCGATTATTTCAAAAAACTAATCGACATATTGAAATTTTGTTTTTAGAATTAGTAATATAATTAAAAAATCCATCTAATATATATATACAAGTCATAAATTATGTCTTTTTTATTTTAGATTATTTTATATAATAAGATTTATGACAAACTTAACAAACTATAAAAATAAAACTACCAATCCGATTTTGATGATTCTTTTTTTATATTAAACTATTAATTCTTGACTACAAAATTTCATTGTCAAAATAAATTTGTCAGTTGTAGTTTTGCCTGGAGCATAGTGTCCAGCGTTTGTCCCGATATTTTGTATATCTGGTCATCCTAGTTTTGTGATTGCGTGTATATTAAGTGTGGTCGATATGATATTCTTAAATGTAATTTACAGAATTAAATTATCTCTAACGGTTCAAAAGTTATTCAAGTTTTACGCGACATTAATTGACTGACTCCTTATATTATTTTAATGTTATTATAATATTTTTTAATGATAAAGCAATTAAATGCACGTAAATTTGTAATTATAATTAATTTATAATAAATTTTATGTTATAAGGAATACAATAATAAAATAAAACTAATATTAAAACTAATAGCTTATAATAGAATATAATAACAATATTAATATTAATTAATTTTAATTTAATGCAATATTAAGTAATAATTTTTTTCTGAGTTTTATTATTCATAACATAACAATAAATATTCTTAATTTCAGTTAATTTCAACAACTTTGGTTATTCAGGTATTATTATTATTAATTTTATTTTAAAAACATTAATTTTATAATTGAAAAATTTCAAAAAATATTATAATTAAATTAGCTTAATTTATTTGAATCAAAATTTAGATTGTATTTTTTTTATAACAAGTGTTTTTTTTTATAAAAATTATTTATATACCGATAATAACACCTATATATACAGTATATAATAATAATATTTAGTATAAAATATAAAATGGTTAACTTTGAAGGTAAGGTTAACATACTATAAGTTTATATAGTATAAATATATAAATAACTAAATTAAAATTAAATTAAATGCAATTAAATGATTTTCTAAAAAAATTATATTTTATATATATATATTCAAATATTTTAATACAGAATTCAATAATTGGATCAATTAGTTCAATGGAAACAATTAATAATAAAACTAATAATAAAAGACATTATAAGTTGCGGAAATCAATTGAAATATTAGAAACACTTAGTAATCGATATTATCTATTAATATCAGAAAACATTGATAAATATCTATCAAAACAAATCAATAATAAAAGACTAATAATAATAATCATAATATATATTATATTATTATTAAATTGTTTAAGACTTATAACGACAACTTTTATTAATCAGGTAATTATAGTTTTTTTTCAAAAAAATAATCACTTTTTTAATTAAATAAAAAATATAATTTAATATAAAAAACAAATAATATTTAGTGTTAGATCAACATTACCAAAGTATTATTGAAAAATATTATTATTATTTATTATAATATATTGATTTGCATGTATTTTATATAATTAAAATAAATTTAATTAAACAAATCATAATTTTTATATAATTACTAATAAAAATAATAACTTTATATAAAAATAATAACTTTATATAAAAATACAGTCGTATATATTTTTGTAAATTATTAAAAATGTATTGTTATATAGTTTAATAGATGGGTCAAGAAAATAGATTTAAAGGAATTTCCCAGAATATTAGGGAAGATTAGACAACTAATTTTTTTTTGAAAAAATAAATAGTTTATATTTATGGAAATCTAATGTAACAATAATTACTGTGTAAACAGATATATATATATATATATATATATATATATATATAAACACAAGTATTTAAATAAATTTTTTAAAAATTCAAATATTATTATTATTAATTTGTTAACAGTTATGGATTCGTGAACTATTGGGCGATCCGTTATATAAAATAGCAAATCCAATATTATTTGAAACACTATTCAATTTATATACTTTCGCCACATTTTTTGTCGGATATGTTATTAACTATCAGGAGTATAATCACACTTTATATATAGTTTACTATTTAAATCAATTGAAATGTCAAACATTTGAATTATCATTAATGAATCAAACATTAAGTAAATTTGTGATTAGATTATATATTGTTGTAAATTTAATACAACCATTAATTTTAATAACATCATTAATATCTATTTCAATTATTATATATGGCTATTATTTGGCACTTATAACTGATTTTAATACCACTGGGATTTGGTGGATCATTAGATTTATTTTATCAGATATTATTACAATATTAAGTCTATTGAAAATTATTACCACTTATTTTATTGGGTTTTCTATATGGTTTTGTTTAGCATATTATTTAAAATTAAAATTTCAAGAGTTATCAAATGAAATTAATTATATATTAAATCATTCAAACAAATGGCAATTGGTTTATCCAAAACGTTTATTATTAGTAATTAATATACATATAAAATGTACAAAAATAGTCGGAAATGCTAATCATTTTTTCCGATGGATAATATTAGTAATTTATTATATTGTAACCCCCGGTATGTTAATGACATTTTATTGTTCATTTCGATCGGACACTACATTATTTGGTAGAATATATTTTTTATTTTCAATAATATTTGGCGTTTTTATGATTGAAATGTTAAATATAATGAACACTTGGGTCAGTAGATCAGCACATTTACCATTAAAACTAATACACAGCTATTTAGCAAAACATCCGACAGTATCGTTGAAAATGCGCCTAAAATTACTTATATTTATGGAGCAACTGTCGGGTAAAACAATTGGTTTCTATTGTTATAATTTATTTCCAGTGAATAGTATTAATCTCTATCGATATCTTTATATATGCGGTCAATATATGATACGTTTAATGAGATTTATTTAATTATAATTTATACAAAATAAACAAATTGTAATGAATATCAATGTTTATGTTTTGCTGCCTATACTTTTAAATTGTTGTAATTTATAATTAATAGTCTAAATGTAATGTACAGTATATTGTATACAATAATTTTATTGCATTTATTATTTTAGTATATTATAGATGTATTCAATTATTAAAAATCATATTAAATAAAATTTGTGTATTCATTCTTGAACTAATATAACAATCTATAATATACTAGTTTATAAAAATTAATTTTTTTCTGTATATTATTAAATTAGAAAACTATAAATTTATGACTATTCAAGTATATGTTTATTATTATAATTTTTTATATTTTATAAAAATATAATTATAATAACTTAATGCATTATCAAGTAAATAATTTTTTACTTAATTTTAGTATTCATAAAAGAAAAATATTTTTTTTTATTAATTTCAATTATTCATTCAACGTATCTTTACTAAACTATTTACTAAAATTCATATTTTTTTTGTACATAGCTTTTTGTACTACATTATACTCTATATATAATAAATTGATTTGCATTGTTTATTATTTATATATTCAAAATAAGTTTAATTAAATTGATATAAATAAATTTTATTTTCTAATTATTTATTATAATTTAGAAACTTTATTGAATAACTTTTTTTTTTAAAATGCACCTAATATTCTAATTGTATTTATTTTTATAAATATTATAAAATGTATCATTTATTAAATATTTTTTTTTAATACAATTCAATTTTGATTCATATAAGATATAATATTATTGTCGAAAATAATCAAGTAAATTTATTATTAAAACACTAATTATACAAAATTTGTCTATTAATTATAGTACTCTATATTACAAACTATAATAATATAATAAGATATTTATTTTAAAAAAATTTATTGTTTATTATTAACTATTAGATTAAAAAATCATATATTGAAGTATATGTTATATTATTTTTGTTAAATTATTCACTAAAGTTATAAAAGTCAAGGTAATTTTATTATTTAAAAAAAACATTATTACAATTATTATTATAATTTATTAACGGTGAAGCAATTAAATACACGTAAAATTGTAATTATAATTTATTGAAATTCAAATTACTTAATATTAAATCTAGTATTTTATAATAAAATATATTTATAAACAATAATTTACTGCAATGTTAAGCAATAATTTTTTCTAGAATCCTAGTTTTCATAACATAACAACAAATTTTCCTAATTTCAGTCATATTTGCCGATATATTAAAAACTATTTACTTAAACAATCAATTATTTAATAAATGCACGTAAATTTATAATTATATTTATTTATAAAACTATAATTTTCTATATTTCATATACTGTTTCTATTTAATTAATATAATAATGAACTAATTATTAATAATATTTTATATATTATATACTATTTATTAATTTTTCTAATAACAACTTTAGTTATTCCGGTATTATTATTAAGTTTTAAAAAAAAATAATTTTATATTTAAAATTTATTAAATAATAATTAAATTAAATTTAGTTTATTTGAATTAAATTTAGATTGAATTTTTTAACAAGTGATGTTATATAAAAATTAATAATTATATCAATAATAACTTTTTATAATTTATTAGTAAAAATAATTTAATATTTTAAATTAATTTGACAAATATTTTTTAAAAAATAAATAAATAATTTATATTTTTAAATAATTTAATAATATAGTATTAGATACATTGAAATTTAAATATTATTATCATATATTATTATATCAAATATAATTAAATGCAAATAATATTCGTAAAAATAATAATTTTTCAGTAAATAAATAACTTAATTAAAAAATATATGTATTTATATTTTTATAATCAATCAATATATACAAAAAATCAGTTGTATATTGTAAGCATAATTATAAATTGGATCAATTAGTTCAATGGAAACAATTAATAGTAATAATAATAATAATAATAATAATAATAATAATAATAATAAAAGACATAATAAGTTGCGGAAATCAATTGAAATATTTGAAACTCTAAGTAATCGATATTATCTATTAATATCAAAAAATACTGATGAATATGTATTGAAACAAATCAATAAAAATAGATTATTTATAATAATCGTAATAAATATTATATTATTATTAAATTGTTTCAGACTTTTAACGACAACTTTTATTAATCAGGTAATTATAGTTTTTGAAAATTTATTTAAAAATTAAAATATTATTATTTTTGTTTACAGTTATGGATTCGTGAACTATTAGGCGATCCGTTATATAAAATATCAAATCCAACACTAATTGAAACACTAATTAATTTATATACTTTTGGCACAATTTTTATCGGATATGTTATTAACTATCAGGAGTATAGACACACGTTATATATATATTACTATTTAAATCAATTGAAATATCAAACATTTGGATTGACATTAATGACAGAAACATTAAGAAAATTGACGATTAGATTATATATTGTTACAAAATTAATACAACCATTAATTTTAATGTCATCATTGATAGCTATTTCAATTACTTTATATGCTTATTATTTGGCACTTATAACAGATTTTGATACCACTAGTATTTGCTGGATCATTAAGTTTATTGTATCCGAAATTATCACAATATTAAGTCTATTGAAAATGATATCAACTTGTTTTATAGGATTTTCTATATGGTTTTGTTTAGCATATTATTTAAAATTAAAATTTCAAGAGTTATCTAATGAAATTCAATATATAGTAAATCATTCAAACAAATGGCAATTGGTTTATCCAAAACGTTTATTATTAGTTATTAATATACATATAAAATGTACAAAAATAGTGGGAAAAACTAATTATCTTTTCCGATGGTTGATATTAATTATCTATTATATTATAACCCCCGGTATGTTAATGACATTTTATTGTTCATTTCGATCGGACACAACATTATTTGGTAAAATATTTTTTGTACATATAATAATATTTGGCGTTTTTATGATTGAAATGATAAATATAATGAACACTTGGATCAGTAGATCAGCACATTTACCATTAAAACTAATACACAGTTATTTAGCAAAACATCCGACAGTATCGTTGAAAATGCGCCTAAAATTACTTATATTTATGGAGCGATTGTCGGGAAAAACAATTGGTTTCTATTGTTATAATTTATTTCCAATGAATAGTATTAATCTCTATCGATATCTTTATATATGCGGTCAATATATGATACGTTTAATGAGATTTATTTAATTATAATTTATATAAGCAAACAAACAAAAAATCGTTGCAATCAAATATTTGTGAATTGTTATTACTAAGCAAATAATATAGATAATTTTAAATTTAATATGTTAATATTATAAATATTTAATAAAAACGTTAATAATTGAACTATAATTTTTTAAAAATTATTAGAGTAATGATGATTTATAAAATAAAAATATATTTAATTATATTAAATAAAATTTGTGTAATATTAATTTAATTATTTTTATTATTAGTTATTAAATTAATAATAATAACATTTTTAAAAATTAAACTTATAGTTACTGTATCTTTAATAACAATTTTAGTTAATCAGGTATTGATTTTATAGCAATTATTTTATATTTTATTTTTTTTTAATTTTAAAAACAGTTAGAAATAGTTGTTAGATATTTTTTTAAAAATTTGATCAGATATGTCATAATATTTTTATCAATTAACTATATCATAAATAATTTATAATATATAACCATGATTAAATAGATAAAATATAACTTATATACAAAACATATTGATAAAAATTAATTTTATTATACATCTATAATATATTTGATAATTGAAATTAAACAGTATATTTTTGACAGTTAAAAAATAAAAATTACAGTAAATGATTATATATTCCTAATTAAACAAAACTAAAAATACTTTATAATTTATAATATATTAGTATATTTTTTTTGAAATTTCTAATAATAAAGTAATGTTATAATTATAAATAAGTCAAATGACTAATAATAAATAAATAATAAATGGGATGTATGTTTTTAAAACGGAAATTATTAATTTAGTTAAAAATATATTATATTTATATTAATATATTAAACATATAAATTTATACAGTATATATTTCTGTATCAATTGTTAATAAATACATTTTTTTTGATAATATGCAAAATTATTATGTAAATATTGTATATATTTTCTAATCAAAATAAGTTAATATGATTAAACATTGTTTTTTTTTATTAAATATAGAATATAATAAATAATATAATATGATTTTTTTTAAAAAGTATATAATTTATAAATAGTTGAATAAATTATTAATTGTGTTTTCATTATATCATTATATGTTTTAAAATATGTCTAAATATATAATCCTAAAAATACTAATTATTTTTATTAATACACTATATAATCAACTATTGGCTGATACAGGTATTTAACCAAAAAAAACGATAATATAATAATAATTAATTAATATCTATAATAATTTTACAAAAAAATATATTAATTAAATTATTAAATTTTTTTTGTATTTAAAAAGTTATTCAATCATACAAAAATAAAATTCAATGTACAAATATACATTTGACTGAATCATCTGGTACAATTACAAGTCCAAATATCCAGATAAATCTAATCCATCAAATCTAGAATGTACTTGGTACATTAGAGTTTATAGATTAAGTAAACTTGAAATACAATTGATTGATTTTGATAGCGATCAATCAACTGATATCTTATCCATATATGATGATGATCATTTTGGTAAATTATTATTAATTTACACTGGTCAATTAGTTACTGGATCAAATATATCTAGTATTAAATCGACTGGTAATAGTATTTCCATAAAATTTCAATCAAATTCATTGAATAAATTCAATGGATTTAAATTAATTTACAGAGAATTGATTCCAGGTATGTTTGCTAAATAAATTTATAATATATTTATTTAGCTGTTTATAAATTATTATATACTATAAATATATATTCATTTATTTATTTTATTTATTTATACATATATTCAATATTATTATTATTAAATATTTATTTTATATATATTTAGATTATATAATAATAATTAGTAAAAAAAATAGTTATTAATAAATACATTAATTAATTATATATTATTTATTTGTCAAATTTTTTATTTGATAATTTTGTTTAAATAGTTATTATATATAGTACACACAAAAATAATTATTTTAATATTGTTAAACAAAACAATTTTGACAATTATATTTTTTTTTTCATAAAATAAATAAATTATAGATTATGATATCGACCTGGATACTCTATCACCAATAGCTAATTGTATTGGAAACTATAGCCGCCAACTAACTGGTAATATTGAATTCAATAATACCTACAATATGTCTATTTGTTTATGGCATATCGAAACTGTACCTGGTAAAAGTATACGATTATATATAAGCAAGTTTAATATTCAAAGATATTTTCTACAAATATGGGACAACAATATTCATACATTGAAACTATTATATCCACGCAATATATATGATAAAACTAATGGCACACATATTATATCCAGGACAAACAATTTGTCTATTGGTGGCTATGTACAGGGTGAATTGATAATTAATTATGAAATCATTGATCATGGTAAGTTAATTTTTTAAAAAATAAGTGTTAAAATAATTATCTGAAAAATATATTGGATTTATTTATTTTAAATTATATATTAATATATATATATATATATATATAGGTTGTGGTGGACTGTTAACTGAATTCAATGATACAATATATAGTCCAGGTTATCCAAAAAGTTATTACAATAATCTAAATTGTAGCTGGCTAATTATGATTGATGGAGATTATAATATTTATTTACAATGGGAAATGTTAGATACAGATATTAATGATTTAATTTATATTAATAATATTAATATTAAT
Source organism: Oppia nitens (assembly GCF_028296485.1). Lineage (NCBI taxonomy): Eukaryota > Metazoa > Arthropoda > Arachnida > Sarcoptiformes > Oppiidae > Oppia > Oppia nitens. Next base: position 373,685 of record NW_026533232.1, read on the forward strand.
AATAATAATAACAGCAATAATTTAACTAATAAACATAGTCAATTAATTATAAGTGGATTAGATCAGCATGGATCAATTTTGTCAATGTATGATAACAATGCTAATATTACATTTATATCGGATAATAATAATAATCTGAAAATGGGATTTAAACTAAACTATCGTACAAAATATATGGGTTAGTATTCAATAATAACTATAATTATAGATAGATTTAAATTATTTACAAAATTTTTAATTATATTAATTTCAATTAATAGGTTATAAAAATAACAGTAAAATGATTATATCAGTGGATAATGAATTAATTAATTTGGAGGCAATTAATAAATCATTTGGTCATCATATGGGCAAAATGTTTATTATTGATTCAAATAATAATATAGTTATACTATATCATCTAGATTATAACCTAGTACAATTTATTGATATAATTAATTGGAAAATTTTAAAACATCCAATAATTTCAATCAATGTCCGATCACCCGATTGTATAGCCTATGATTGGACTAATAGTTTGTTGTATTGGATTGATAGTCAACTAAAATCTATTAATGTTATGCATATTAATCAAACACAAAATAGACATACAATTGTTAATCTTCGCAATGATTTATCTAAACATCTATTAGTAAATCATATGAAATCAGTACTCCTGTGGAGTAATACTGGTTTTCAGCCAAATCTAATTGAATCAAATTTAGACGGAAGTAATCAAACAGTTATTTATCAAAACAATAGACAAGTATCACAACTGACCATTGATTACGATAAACAAAGATATTATTTCATTGATCACACAGACTATGGATTATATTCATGCGATTTCAATGGCAATAATGAAATGTTTTATTTGAAATCCAAACAACTATTTGATTCATTGATTGCAATACAAGTCATCGATAATGACTTATTTGTGGCAAACAATCATATGATTTATAAACTGCAAGAAATAGATCTACGGATACCCAGAGCTGAAGTCATTGTTTTTGCCAACAATAGTGACTATAATTATGATAGGAAACAATTTTTTCAACATAATGTTAAATATATTGATAATAATTATTTACATGATTTTATTATTATTGGTAATAATAATATCATTACTAACTATAACTTTACAAACAAATGTTTGGATAATAATTGTCGCGATTTATGTCTACCCAGTAGACTGTCATTTATTTGCATTGATTTTAATACAATTTCTAAGGATATATTACAACAACTAACTAATAATAACAATAATAATTTAATTTATCAACAATTATCTAGTTATAAATGGTTATCATTGTTCAACACTGTTATTATAGCTATACTGGTTGCCTGTATTATAATCATAATGATCCTGTACGTTTTATTTAATTTATACACTATTTAATTATTTTATTATTTTATAATTTATAATTTATTTTTATTAAATTTTTGTTTTTTTTCAATGACTAGTCTAGTAAAACATAGACTACTATTTGGTTTGCAATCAAATAGTAATGATCCTATAATATCATTGATTGAATCAAAACATAACAACACTAACAACAATACTACCAATACATTGGAAACAACTGTTAATTGATTTTTTTTTTGTTTTTTTAAATATAAACTTTTATAAACATTTATTAACATTTTATTTATCTATTATTTAGATAATTATATAGAGCTTAGAGTTGATAATATTTTTATCAATTAAATATATCATAAATAATTTATAATAAAACAAAATCAAATATATAACTTGTATACACTATATATATATTAATAAATATTAATATAAATTTTATATTCGTTGATATTAATGTATAATTAGTTATTGATATTATTCAGTATAATATTGGCATTCAATAAAACTAAATATAAGATAATTTAAATTTAAAATATAAAATCATAGTATTTAATAATTTTAAGTTAATTAAACATGTTTATTAAAAAGTTATTATTTGTTAAAATATTAATATTAATAACTATAATTAATAAATCATCTGGACAATCTGGTTAAGTATACAAATTACTATTTTATGATATAATAATTATAAAATCTAATTTTTATAATAATAATAATAATAATAATCTAATATACTATATATATATATATATAAAGAATGCACAGATTAATTATTTTTTGAGCTTATGTTATGTTAAAATGCTATATTTGATCTAGCTCAAATAGACAGTTAGAAATTAAATTTATAAACTTATTTTGATTAAATCGAAATTTCAATGATTTTTTAAAAAAATATTAATAATAATAACTATTATACTGATTACTTATTTAATTTGTTTGTTATAAGTTTTTAAAAAAAAATATTTTACTCATAAACTATGTTATTTTTAAATAAGGGTCCATCTAATAATTAGATCATTGATGCTATATATATATATATAAACAATTTAATTATGTTTTATTTTATTTTAATTATTTTTTTTTGTTGGTCGTTCAACTACTAGATTGCAACAATGTACAATTGACTGGTCCCAATGGTACCATTACTAGTCCAAATTATCCCCGACCATACGGTCCCAATCTAAGATGCACCTGGTACATTACAGTTGATTATGGTAACCGGGTACAATTGAAAATTGTCGATTTTCATACAGAACCCAAATACGATATTCTAGTTATCATAGATGGCTATGGAGACTCTAGTGGTGGTCAAGTTTTAGATAGATTAGATGGCAATTATAATAGTATAATACAATTAAATACTATTAATTCAACTGGCAACATTGTAACTATTCAATTTGTTAGCGATAGTGGCACACAATATAGAGGATTTCAAATTGATTATAGTCAACTAGGTTAGTTTATATTAGTAGTAAAATTTAATATATAATATATACTGTATATATATATATATATATAAAGTTTATACCCCACTTAAAAGTTTGAATATTTTTAGTAATATTATGTACAAGCTTTAGCAAGGTACTGTATATAACTTACCTAATTATAAGCTAACTGTATACACTAAGTTACCTTGCTTAGCGTATGGTTAACAAGTACACGATATTACTCAAATTTAAATTTTTAAATTGATATTATCTGTATAATTATTATTTATATAATTATTTTTTTAATTGTTAAAAATATAAACTTTATTTTTTTAATTGTTAAAAATATAAACTTTATTTTTTTTTTTGATAATTAATAATATATTTTATTTTGTATTTTTTTCAATTAGTTACTTCAATTGGTTTAAATAATTTTCTCAGTAGTAATAATTGTGGTGATAATTATAATTCGACCAGGGGCAAAATTGTATTTGACAATTATGATGAAACTAATAATAATAATAATAATATGGATAAATGTCTATGGAATATAACAACAGTGCCGGGCAAAAGTTTGCGATTGTATTTTAGCAAGTTTAAAATTTACCATGGTGATATTTTACAAATTTTTGACCATGTTAATAACTATCAATATACGACATTAAAAAAACTAGATTCATCAATTATCTATGATACAAATAATGGTACACATATATTGTCCGGATCAAATAATCTAGTAATTGCTGGTATTATAGATCAGGGTCAATTGGAAATACAATATGAAACTATTGATCATGGTAAATAATTAATAAATAAATTTTATTATTATTATTATTATAAATTATATCAATAAATAGTTTCAAATTTGAATATTATTTAAATTTTTTAATCTCTCACTCACTCACTCACTCACTCACTCACTCACTCACTCACTCACTCACTCACTCACTCACTCACTCACTCACTCACTCACTCACTCACTCACTCACTCACTCATTCACTCATTCAATCAATCAATCACTAACTCACTCACTCACTCACTCTAACTAACTAAATATAATTATTGTAATCAAGGTTGTGGTGGCGTATATACCAATCTAAATGGTGGCCCAATATATAGTCCATGTTATCCCAAACCGTACTATGAAAATCTTAAATGTACCTGGATTATTAATGTTACCCATGGTAACAATATATATATCACTGTAGATGAGTTTGATACGGATGAAAATGATCTAGTTTATTTGAGTAACAGTAATAATAGTGATGATGATAATCAATTAATTACTTTAAATGGATCAATTGATCAAGGACGTATTCTATCAATAATGGATAACATTGCCAATTTAACATTTATAAGTGATAATAATAATAATCTGAAAATGGGATTCAAATTAAACTATCATACAAAATATATGGGTATGTTTTATAATTAAATTTTTAAATTTATTACAATATAATTAATTAAAAATGTTTTATGATTAGGTTACAAAAATACATTAATTATATCAATTGATAATCAATTGATTAATTTGGAAACAAACAATCATATTGACCATCATTTAGGTTATATGAATATTATTGGTGCCAATGATTATGCAATCATATTATATAATCAAGATATTCAACAAATTAAATTTATTGAACCAAACAATTTTAAAAATATTAGAAATACAATTAATTTTATAAAGTCTAGACCCGATAGTATAGTCTATGATTGGATCCATGGATTGTTGTATTGGATAGACAGTCAGTTTAAGTGTATTAATGTTATGCATATTAATAGCACTGAAAATATCCACACAATTGTTAATCTTGAAAGTGATTTATCAATACATCTATTAGTAAATCATATGAAATCAGTACTAATTTGGAGTAATATTGGTTTTCAGCCAAACCTACAGCAATGCAATTTAGACGGAAGTAATCAAACAGTTATTTATCAAAACAACAAACAAGTGACACAACTGACCATTGATTACGATAAACACAGATATTATTTCATTGATCACACAGACTATGGATTATATTCATGCGATTTCAATGGCAATAATGAATTGTTTTTTATGAAATCCAAACAACTATTTAATTCATTGATTGCAATACAAGTCATCGATAATGACTTATTTGTGGCAAACAATCATATGATTTATAAACTGCAAGAAATAGATCTACGAATACCCAGAGCTGAAGTCATACTTTTAGCTAACAATAGTGACTATAATTATGATAGGAAACAATTTTTTCAACATAATGTTGAATATATTGCTAATAGTTATTTACATGATTTTATTATTATTGGTAATAATAACATTATTAATAACTATAACTTTACAAACAAGTGTTTGGATAATAATTGCAACGATTTATGTCTACCCAGTGGTCAGTCATTTATGTGCATTGATTTTAATAGAGTATCCGATTATATATCTCAACAATTGACTAATAAAGTTACGACTAATAATAATAATAATATCAATCAAAACTTTGATATTATTTTACAACAATTAAAAAGTTTCAAATCATTATCAATGTTTAATACAGTGCTTATAGCTATACTGTTTGCATGTTTTATAGTAATTATGTTTATGTATGTTAATTATTATTATTATAGTTTAAATATCATATCTATTGAATTAATTGAATTATTTTTTTTCAAAATTTTTATTACATGACTAGTCTGGTAAAACATAGATTACTATTTGGTTTGCAATCCAATAATAATAATAATTCAATGATACCATTGAGAAATAACATTAATAAAAGTATCAACAATTCATTGGATACATTAGAAACAACTGTGGATTAAATAAAAATTTGAAAAGTTTTTTATTATTAATTAAGTTTTCATAAATTTAGATAAATTTTTTCAATACAATAATTTTAGTAAAATCATTGTTTATATAATTTACATTATACAAAATACAAAAGTATATAAAAACATAAATATAATTAAAATAATATTTAAAAAAAAATGTTTAACTGTTAACTTGTTTATGGTAAACAATCAAATGATTTTTACAATTACAAGAAATATTTCTACAAATATCCAGAGCTGAAGTCATTGTTTGTTTTTGTTGTTTATTTTTATGTGATATAATAATAGTGATTATAATCAAACAGTTATTTATCAAAAGCATAGACAACTATCACAACTGACTATTGATTACGATATACACAGATATTATTTCATTGATCACACAGACTATGAATTATATTCATGCGATTTCAATGGCAATAATGAATTGTTTTATTTGAAATCCAAACAACTATTTGATTCATTGATTGCAATACAAGTCATCGATAATGACTTATCGTTATTATACTAATATTTGTGGCAAACAATCATATGATTTATAAACTGCCAGAAATAGATCTACGGATACCCAGAGCTGAAGTCATTGTTTTTGCCAACAATAGTAATATCAATTATGACCATGATCAATTTTTCGTGTATAATGTTAAACATATAGATCGTACATATTTAATTGATTTTACAATTATTGATAATAAAATCATTACTAACTATAACTTTACAAACAAATGTTTGGATAATAATTGTCGCGATCTATGCCTACCCAGTGGTCAGTCATATGTTTGTATTGATTTTAATAGAGTATCCGATGATATATCTCAACAGTATATTACTGATGATAATAATAATAATAATAATAATAATAATAATGAATTTATTAGTGACAAAATTAAAACATCAATTTTCAATGATATTAATCAACTATTATCAAGTTTTAAATCATTCTCACTGTTTAACACTATACTTATAGCTACAGTGATTGCATGTATTATAGTAATTATGTTAATGTAGGTCTAGTTTTTATGTTATATTTTTTATTGAATATATATTAATTTAATTTTTTAATTATTATAATTATTATTATTTATTTTTTTTGAATAGACTGGCAAAACATCGTTTATTATTTGCCAACCACTTCAATGATAATAATAAACCTATGATACCATTGATTGAATCCCAAAATAATAATAACAGTAGTAATACATTGGAGACGAGTGTTAATTAATATAAAAAAATTAATTATTATTAATAAGAATTAAATATAATTAGTATTACTTTTTTTATTATTTATTATTGAATTAATAATATTTTTTATTACTTAAACATTTTTTATTTAATGTAATAATTGAATCTATTTTTGTTTTATTTATATTAAAATAAAAAATAAAAATTCATTCAAACTATTGTCAAAATATTATTTTTTATAACAAATTACTCTTAAAATTTTCAAATTAATGTTTACTTCGGCGACAGTAGTGTCGGCCAAAAATTGTGTCCACGCCTCGGGGTTCGGGTGTCGGGCATCGGAATTGACGTATGCGTCGAACACTGTATTCGGTAAATGGTCGGCCAGTTCGGCATCAAAGTCCGACTGGTGTTGAAAATATGGACGAAAATCGTGTATCAAAACCGGTAAAAAATCTATAAAAAAAATACCAAAAAAAAAATATTTTAAACTTTTTTTGTTGATATATAATATACTTTATATAACAAACCAATAATCTCTTTGCGATTCAATTGCCAAATATCTTCAATAACTTTAAACTCTTTGATCACCAATTGATTGTCTCTCAAACTTTGTTCCCATTCGGCTAACTGTTTATCACAGGATTGATACCACATTTTCAGTGGTTGGTAACCACTGTTTGTTTTGACCAACTTTTTGTTCAGATCGGCCAGTATTATGATATTAGCGTGAAGTACACCACCGCTACCAGTAGTGGACAGTAGTCTCGAAAATGTATTAACCAATTGTTGCCGATCAGGGATATAGTGTAGAACAAAGTTGGAGAATATGAGGTCAACTTTGGACTCTAACTCCCGAACCCCAGGACTCAACTCATGCCATCCGACACTCATATCTTGTGTCACATATTCAATGGTTTCTCCCTTGTTATTGGTGTCGGCATAGTTGGTCATCACTGGATCTACATCTACGCCAACAATATGCTGGTGTCGGACACTTGTAGCTAACAGTTTGGTTATACCACCATCGCCAGCACCCACATCGACAATCAAATCATAGCATCTATTAATTACGAAAAAAAAATTATTTATAATTATTATAATTATAAGTTTTTAATTTAAAAAAAAATAATAATAATAATTACTATACATACCTATTAGTATTTTTTAAGATACTAAATGAATCTAGTGCAAATTTTCTGGGACAATAGTTAAGTGCTCCATAAACACCAGGCTCAATTTGGTCCATTGAAAATAATGTGTGAATTATATTACTTTATTTTTTGGGACAAAATAATTTTTTAATGCAGTATTTTAGTTATTTATTTTTTTAAAATATAACTATTTTATCCTAATATTTATACTGTTTTATTTACAATGATTAATTAAATGCTGTTATTATCAAAAGTGCATAGCATAACATTATACACTAACAAACAAGTTAATGATAAACATTATTGATAACATAGTTTGATTAGTTGTTATTGATTAAATAAAGTATTACTTTACTAATAATTAAAAAATTAATTAATTATTATTATTGGACTTAATTTGTTGTAACAACAAATGTAAAAATATTTGTTTTTATTATTTATATATATATATATATATTTAATTAAAGATATGTGATTTAATAAACAATAGAAAAATTTGATTTTAATAAATCTTATTTTAGTATTTAATTTAAACTAATATCTAAAAATCTAAAAATAATGTTTGGTTTAAAATTAGGTTTTTATTTAATGAAATTAACGTCGTTTATTTTTATAAATATTTTAGTTAAAATACTAGTTTTATTTCAAAATGACATAATCGGTACATATGTTTTTTTTTCTATGCAATTATTATTATTATTGCATATATATATATATATATACATAAAGCGTTCTTTCATTTTATTTTTGAAAAAAATCACTCATAAAAAGTTGAAAATCAAAAAAAAAATAATAATAAAACTAACAAAAAAAACAAACAATGAATCACTTTTTTGTTTTGATTTCAATTGCGATTATTATTGTTTTTCGTAAGTTTTAAATTTTAAATTACCAACAAAAAAAATAATGTAGATAATAAATATTTTGTTTTTTTTAAATAGTACCAAGCACAATTATACCAGATGACGGCTCCGATGGCAACAATTGGAATTACGATGAATCGAAAGTTAAAACTTTCGAAGAAGTGGACAAAAAACGCAAAAAACTAGAAGAAGAAGGAAAATGTAATAATAATAATAATAATAAAAATTTATTTTAATACTAAAAAAATATATATTAAATTATATAAATTAAAATTAAATTTATAATTAATTATCGGTATTATTAGGTAATCTTAAATTATTAATATTATTATTATTATAGTTTTATTTATGCTTTATATATATATATAAATAGAAACAAATTTTTTGTTTAATTATTAATAATAATAATTAATATTAATAGTAAATTATTATTATTTATTTATTTATTTAATTTAATTTAGTGCCTGAATTTGTTAAGAAAATCTATGAAAAAGAAAGACAATGGGTATACAAGACTGCACTTAAAATGAAAAAAACTCCATATAATAAAAATTATTCTACAGATAAATAGTTACAAATAAAAATCATTATTAATAAAATTTTAATTTTATTAACAATGTTTAAAAAAAATAAATAAGAATTACTATTAATATAACAATTAAATAAATTCTATATTGAATTCAAACAATTGATATGTATTTATTGATAAAAAAAATTGTGAGTGAGTTAATGATTGATTTAGTGAGTAAGTGAGTGAGTGAGTGAGTGAGTGAGTGAGTGAGTGAGTGAGTGAGTGAGTGAGTGAGTGAGTGAGTGAGTGAGTGAGTGAGTGAGTGAGTGAGTGAGTGAGTGAGTGAGTGAGTGAGTGAGTGAGTGAGTGAGTGAGTGAGTGAGTGAGTGAGTGAGTGAGTGAGTGAGTGAGTGAGTGAGTGAGTGAGTGAGTGAGTGAGTGAGTGAGTGAGTGAGTGAGTTAAGGAGTTAATGAGAGACACGAGTAATTTAGGTACATAATTACATAAGTCAATAATTTTAGTAATTTTTTGTATCTATAGAATTAAATGATTAAAATTGATATAAAAATATTTTTTATTTTCGTTTTTTTTGTTGTTGTTTAATTTTTGATTATATCTATAAATGTATAAATATATAAAATGTATATAAGCCGGTGATTTTGATTGTATTGTAAAATTATTCAAAAAAAACTTATTTATATTTTTAGTATTTATACTATTTTTTTGTTTTACTATTAAAAAATTTTGTTTTTATTAATTATTTTAATCAAATATTATGAATATTATATTTATAAAAACAATAGTAACCGTCTAATTGTAAAACAAACAGACATTGTTGACGATTTTGACAATCATTATCGTCATTACTCTTGCAAACTGTAATCTCGTGTTCCTTACGATAATTATAATGATAGTGATCTTCTTCTTGTTTTCTTTCGTCTTCAGCCAATTCCTCTGGAGTTGGTTCAGATGCAGTTGAAAACTCGTCGATAGTTCGTTCTTAAGTAGAATTTATATTAGAATTTTTAATTACCGTAATTACTATATGTATTATTAACCCCATTTGGGGGTTCATGGAAAAAAAATTTAGGGAAACAAAGCAGCCAGGTAAAAACTAATTAAAACTAAATACCCTTTCCCATTCAAACCGTTTCCTAACCTCATACCCACCCGAAACTAAGGTTACTAAGTAACATCAATAAGTAATATAATTAAACTTTTTTTTTTAATAATAAACTTCATAAAAGACAATAATTTTTGTCTACCTGCTTTCTATAAACCTAAATTTAAGCCAAAAATGAAATTTTTGATATAGATAATATGGATAAAAAAAAGATTAAAAATTAGCAAATTATTAAAAATAAAATAGCAAAAATAAATTTAGACATATGTGATTTAACAAAATGACTTTTTGGAAATTTTTATATAGAGGAGACAAAACGGTAACTAACTTAACAAAAAAAAACTAATATTAAAATACCTGTAATGACTTCTTTTTCTTCTTGTTGTTCATTATTTTTAGCCATTTGTTCTTTTTGTAATTTTTCATATTCTTCGTAAGTCATTTCAGGTTCGGCTTCAGTCGGAACGGGATTATTAATATCCCGTTTGTTTCGTGATTTCTCAATAACATCTATTAATTATAATAAAAATTTATTTTATTTTATTTTTTTTAAAGTATTTTTAACTGAAATTTTTTCAAATTCAAAATGTAACAAAATAGATAAAAAAAATTATCACTTACTTAGATAATCGAGTTGTCCAGATGTGCTTGATACTATTATTATATTTTGCAAAAAAAATAATATATATTTGTTATTATTTTTTTAAAATATAATTTAAAATAATTTTTTATTTAAAAAAAACTTACGAAAAGCAATCATAGTTGTCATTGAAAGTAAAACAATAATAAAAAGATTCATTTTTTGTTTGTTTGTTTAGATTTAGTTTATTTATTTAAATTTTCAAACTATATCTACAAAACAATTTACAAATAATATACTAATCATTAAATTATATTT